>NC_135535.1:181098432-181401462 GCF_045843805.1 Urocitellus parryii | reverse complement strand
TTCAATGGAACAGACACTTATTCTGGATATGGATTTGCCATCCCTTCTTGAAATATTTCTGCCATCCCAACCCTCTGTGTGTTCACAGAATACCTCAGTCACAGTCATGTACTCTGCGTGACATTGCTTCTATCCAGAGAGCTCAGTTCAGAGCAAACGAAGTTCAGCAATGGAGATGCCCTCATGCAAAACCACTAGTTTAACCAAATGTAATCCAGAAGCATCTGGCCTGATGGCTCTGTGGTATGGTCAGCTGAAGACTTGGTTATGGTGCCATTTGGCCTGGAAAGCTGGGGTTCTGTTTTGCAGGATGCAGAAATAGGCTTGGAATCTGAGATTGTTTTTTCCATCAAAATCAAGTGGCAGGGATGGGAAGGGGGTCCGCTCACTATTGGGGCATTCTTTCCTCCCACAACTCTGAGCCCTGCTAGCTCCACAGCCTTCTTTCTGATGGAGGATGGATGCTTCAGGAGATGAGTCAATGATTCTGTTGAATGGAGCCTGCTCTGGGCTGTATTGGGCTCCTCATGCCTCTGAACCAAAGAGAAATCGGGTTGCTGCTACAAATAGGGGGAGAAGAAATATGTCTCCAACTTTGGGGGCACCTCTTGGTATTTCCATGCTCATGCTAGAAGTTAGTGGAAAACGACAGCAACCAGCCAAAGGCGGGGCCACTAAGGATTCAGACCTTGCAGCAGTGAAGTTTGGGGTTACCCTGCAGGTAGAGGACCTGAGAAGCTCAAATGGTGGAGGATAGAGGGAACCTAAGACACATGAAGGAAGAAGCAGACTATGAATATCAACTGTGGAGCTGTGGCCATTGACTGGGGACTCTGGCAGCTCTGCATGTTTGTCCCTTTTGCTGTGTGTGTGTGTGTGTGTGTGTGTGTGTGTGTGTGTTAGTGTATTAGTGAATTTCTGTTTTCTTCTTGTTTTTATATATACATTATTGTTAGGTTGCCGCAGAATGCCGCAGTCTGGCTGGGCACAATTCAGGAGCCACTTGTCAAAAGAAACGAACTTTATTTTTAGAACCACACAGGCCAAACAAAACAGCTCCTGAGGAAAACCTTCAGAGCCCAACTGCCACCACCGACTTCCCATAAGCCTCTCCCTTAACCACCAGCCTCTCCCTTCCCACAATCCTCCTGCTCTTGAGGCCAATTGGCTGGGTCACATGGGTGGAGCCAAAAAAGTCCCCCAATGAGCAGCTCCGTGGTCTGAAAGGGCAGGGAAATAGCCCAATGAGCATCACCGCAGAGGAGCCAATCAGCTAGATGTTGCTGGGGCCGCTGTGAGCCAATCATCAGCTGGCAGTCTGAAAGGGTGGGGAAACAGCTCAATGAGCATCTCCAATGAGCATCACCACAGAGGAGCCAATCAGCTAGATGTTGCTGGGGCCGCTGTGAGCCAATCATCAGCCGGCAGCTGGAAGTTTGCTGGCAGCTGGAAGTTTGCTGGGGCCCCTTCGGCTGTGGCTCTCAACATCTCCCCCTCTCTGTTTAAACAACAAGCCATGTGGCTTAGGGACCGTGCCTGCCTTAGGTTGTCCAATAGTACATATGGTCCTTACCCGTTATCGGATGAGCTGACCTCAAGGCGTCAGCCTCCTGTCTTAGGTTGGTACCATTGCAATTGGATCTTACCCGTCACTGACTACCAGTTCAGTATACAGCCACGCCTGTAGAGAGGTCTTTGTACCAGCAGGGGGGTGAGGTTCTTTGCCTCACCTCTGTTGGCCCCCAACTTTCAGCTGAACTATCATGACAAGCAGAAGGGAGGAAGATACACCAAGCCAATTGACGGCTCCTTTTGGAAAAATTGTACCACCGATGACATCATCAGCAAAAATACCCCAACACTACCACAAGTCGCTGATAGTTCACAATGCATACAGGTGAGTTCACAATGCATACAAGTGATACATAGTCCAGGCAAGTTCTGCAAGCAGTTCAGTGATGGCTATTGCAGAAGCTGTAGATTGGTTTTATCTTTGTCTTCACCAGCACTGGGATGAAGATAGGAATTCTGGCAATAATGGCTAAAGAAAAAATTATGTAACATTCCAGAAGGCACTAAAAGAAAACAATACGTCCTAGATGCCCTTCAATAGATGAATGGATAAAAAAAATGTGGCATTTATATACTATGGAGTATTACTCTGCATTAAAAAATGACAAAATCATAGAATTTGGAGGGAAATGGATGGCATTAGAGCAGATTATGCTAAGTGAAGCCAGTCAATCTTTAAAAAACAAATACCAAATGACTCCTTTGATATAAGGGGAGTAAACAAGGACAGGGTAGGGACGAAGAGCTTGAGAAGAAGATTTACATTAAACAGGGATGAGAGGTGGGAGGGAAAGGGAGTGAGAAGGGAAATTGCATGGAAATGGAAGGCGATCCTCAGGGTTATACAAAATGTCATATAAGAGGAAAGGAAGGGCAAGACAAGATAATACAAATGGAAGAAATGATTTACAGTAGAAGGGGTAGAGAGAGAAAAGGGGAGGGGAGGGGAGGGGAGGGGAGGGGGGATAGTAGAGAATAGGACAGACAGCAGAATACATCAGACACTAGAAAGGCAATATGTCAATCAATGGAAGGGTAACTGATGTGATACAGCAATCTGTATACGGGGTAAAAGCGGGAGTTCATAACCCACCTGAATCAAACTGTGAAATATGATGTATTAAGAACTATGTAATGTTATGAACGACCAATAAAAAAAAAAAAAAACAATACGGAACGACTGAGGGTAAGTGATAAGGTAAACTGCTCACCCCTGAGGGCAGGGCGAGAGGATGGGTAGCCATTTTAAGATTATTCTTTTGTTTTGCTTCACTTTTGTTTTAAGTTGCCAGTCCCTGGAGATGTGTAAGGTGGAAGAAAAACCACTCACATCTGAGGAACAGATAGGGAGAAAGGATGGATGGACATTTCAGGAGGCTATTATAATGATTTTGTGTTGTTCCAATTTTGACAAGTGGCTCCTGAATTGTGCCCAGCCAGACTGCGGCATTAGGTCAACATTACAAATTTATTTGGGTGAGTCTATGACTAAATTTGAGGAATAATTAAAACCTTTCAGAGACAGATGCTATGTACATTTTCTGAGGTCGGACACAATTAATCTTGGGGCTTTGCATGTTGCCTTCTGGTGGGAAAGCAAGAGCGATCATGTGCAAAAGTTGCGCCTTGGGTTGTGCTGTGTTGAATGGAAGCTTAATGACGGACATGATAATGTGTATAACACATAGGGTAACATAGACAGCTGAGGTGGGCTGTGTTTCTATGTCTGATTTTGAAGAGTTAGTACAAAAAAGAATGTTAAATATCTCATTTATATTTTTGTTTGGATTACATGTAGAAATGATAAAATTTCAGATATATAATTTTTGTTAAAAATAAAATTTACCTGTTTCTTTTTACTTTTTTGTGGTTATCAGAAAAATTTAAATCACCTATAAAATTTTATTATGTACTTTATACATATGACATTATTTTTATTCTATACAAGCCACCATCCTATTGGTCTAAAAAGGATATTTAGACCCACAAAATGAAAGAAAATATTGCAAATCATTTATCTGATAAGGGACTGGTATAAACCACTCTTACAACTCAACAATTTTAAAAAATTAAAAATGGGCAAAGTAGCTGGGTGAGCTGTGCACACCTGTAATCTCAGTAATTTAGGAGGCTAAGGCAGGAGGATCTCAAGTTTGAGGCCAGCCTTAGCAACTTAGTGAGGGGCTAAGGAGCTTAGTGAGAACTGTTTTAAAATAAAAATAAAGAAGGCTAGTAAGGGGCTGTGGCTGTGGCCCAGAGGTAGACTTGCCTGGCATGTGTGAGGCACTGGGTTCAATTCTTAGCACCTCATATAAATATATAAAATAAAGGTCTATCAACAACTAAAAAAATATTTTTTAAAAAAGGCTGGTAGAGTAGCTCAGTGGTTGTATTAGTCAGGGTTCCCTAGGGGAACAGAGTCAATAGGAAGTATAATTATAAAAAAGGGACTTATATTAGATTGGCTTACGTGACCAGAAGCTAGATAGTCCACAATGGCCATCTGCAGGCTGGAGAGCTGGGAGCACCAGTAGCTGCATAGTCCAAGAGACTGAAGGGATCAATGGTGCTGTCCTAGTCTGAGACCTAAGCCTTCCGGGGAATCACTGTCAGAGTCCTCTTTGGAAGAGTGAAGAAGGCAGAGTCTGATGTCCTCAGATGATCCCAGCAGCAATCAAGAACCCGGTGAAGAAGAATCGAGCTTGCATCCACTGCTCCTTCTTTATTCTTCCAACTTTTATTCTATACAAGCCACCATCCTATTGGTCTGTGCTGTGCATGCTTCGGGGGAGGATGTCTCCATTTCAGTTGGCCATCCCACATGCCAACCATTCCTAGACACACCCTCAATGACACACCCATAACTCTCTTAATCCTTGATATCTCTTAATCCAATCAAGTTGACAATTCAAATTGACCATTCCAGGGGTAAAGTCAATCCCTGTTACAAAGATAAAATTAAAAGGTGCAAAGGATCTGAATAAACATCACTTCAAAGAAGAACTGCTAATGGCCAATAAGCATATGAGAAGATGTTTTACAGCTTGAATCCAAAGAACTCTAATTCAAGTCTGACCCAGGAGATAAATTCAGAGTCACTCAAGACCTAGTTCAGGGTTGGGGATGTGACTGTGGCAAAGCACCTTGTCTATAATGCAGGAGGCCCTGGGACCAGTTCCCAGCACAGAAAACAAACAACAAAACAAAATGCACCACAAAAGAAACCTCTTCTAAGAAGGTTTCTCCCTCCCAGGCAGCGCCCTGACTCCACCAGCTGAACTCCCACCCCAGCTTGATACACCTCTCCTGGAGCACTGACCACATTGCACCACATCTGCAGGACCAACCTGTTCACACGGGGAGCTCCTTCAGGGAAGGGACTGCATCTAATTCATCTTGGCATCTCCCAGGCATAGCACAGTGCCTGGACCAGCAAGGCCTCAGCATGAGGATGGATGGCTTGGAAGGAGAGCTGCCTGTCTTTGGGTTGAGGGAGGAAGCAGAACTAGGAAGTCAAAACCGACTAGAGAAACTAGGGTTCAGAGAGGGCAAGGAGATGGGGCAGAGAGTTCTAGAGCTGGGGGTGCTTGCAGCTTACTACATAAAGTGAAACTGCTTTCTGAACCTGGAAATCCATCTATTTAGTTTATGTATTTTTAACATCTGCTTCGACCTGTGCAGCATCCACAAAGGATTATCTAGTAGGGACAATGGGAGATGAAGGAAAACACAGAGAGAAAGAAGACACAGAGATATTTTAATGAAAGGTTGGGGCCAGGTGGGACACTGCACTCTGATGGAGGAACAGTGACCCAGAACTAGCTCTGAAAGTTTATTATATGGGGGTCTCATAATCAGGAAGTTAAACTATAGGGCATTGAAAATTGTTCAAGGCTTTTAAGTTGAGAGAGGCTTCTTTGTGTACTCTTATGGTTTAGATGTGAGGTGTCCCCTAAAAGCTCACATATGAGACAATGCAAGAAGGTTTGGAGGAGAAATGATTGGGTTACAGCTTTAACCTAATCAGTGAATAAATCCTTGATGGGATTTACTAGAGGCGGGTGGGGTGCGACTGGAGGAAGTGGTTCATTAGGGGTGTGGCTATGGGGTATATATTTTCTATCTGGATCATAGAGTCCCTCTCCCTCTGTTTCCTGATAACCGTGTGATTTGCTTGCCTCGGCCACACTCTTCCACCATGATGTTCAGCCTCATCTTGAGCCCTGAGGAATGGACCTAGCTGTCTATGGATGGAGACCTCTGAAACCATAAGCTTCCAAATAAACTTTTCCTCCTCTACCGTTGTTCTGGTCAGATATTTTCATCACAGCAGCAAAAAAGCTGACTAAGGGGCTGGGATTGTGGCTCAGCGGTGGAGCGCTCGCCAATCATGTGCGAAGTCCTGGGTTCAATCCTGGGCACCACATAAAAATAAAGGCATTGTGTTGTGTCCATTTACACCTTTTTAAATTTTAATAAATAAATATTAAAATTAAAAAATAAAATAAAGATATTGTGCCCAACTACAACTAAAAAATAATTTTTTTAAAAGAAAAAGCTGACTAAAACATGCACTGAAAAGTCATAGCACTAGAAACAGCTTTTACAGCTATCCTACTGTTGCAGTGCTAAGAACATTCTGCAATTATCCTGCTGTACCCAGGATACCATTTTCCTGGGATGTCTGATAACTGTTAGTACCAGAGCTGAGAGTCAGGGCTGATAATATCCTGCCTTTGGCAAGGGATGTTTCCCAGGCTTGGCTTTTTGATACACCAGGATCAACTGATGCCCCCCTGGGGGGGGCGATCATCATCTCATCTGCTCTCCACAAAATCCTGCTCTCCACAAAATACCCAACTGAATGTGGGGCCATGAGTCACTGTGGGAGGGGAATAGGCCTCAGGAGAGGCAAGACATTGAGTCCCTAGGTTTCAGCTCAAATAGGGGAATCACTGGGGATGCTGCAGGGGGAGGCTACATGGGAGATGCTGCATGGAGGAGGCTGGGGGGGAGGCTGCATGGGGGATATGTTGGCAGGCAAACTTGACCGTGAGAAGGAAGCACCTGATCCTTCTCTCTGTTTCTGTCAGATTGTTTCTTGAATCTTCAGGTCCCAAGGAAGCCCTTTCTCATCGGTCTCACGGACCAAAGGCCACAGGGGCACAGGATGTGTGGGGGCTGCTGTGCTCCCTGAGCCCACACTGCACCTGCTGTAAGCCAGCAAGGGTTTGGGGGGCTCACCACATTTCTAGGTCCTTCCATTGCTGGCCATAGGGGCCCAACACATGAACCTGAGACCCACTGCGCATATGCTGTCCCAGCACAGGTTCAAGGAGGTCCCCAAGGAGGCCTGTATTAAAGTTTCTGCAGGATGTGTTCCGACGGCTGCCTCCTTTCACCAAGTGAACCTGGAATTTAAGGTTCATCTGTTGGTGTTTAGGTTGAACCACTTGTAGAAATCCATTTCCCAGTGCTGGCAAGGGCGAGGGGAGCTGGGAACTTACACCTGCTCTTTTGAATGGTAGTTTGGTAATAAGTATCAAGCCTTTAAATTCCCTTTGCGTTTCACTTTTGTTTGTTTGTTTGTTTGTTCTTTGGTGCTGGGGATTAAACTCAGAGGTCCCTGACCACTGAGCCACATCCCCAGCCCTTTTTTTTTTTGTATTTTATTTAGAGACAGGGGCTCACTGAGTTGCTAAGTGCCTCACTTTTGCTGAGGCTGGCTTTGAATACGCAATCAGCCTCCCAAGCCACTGGGATTACTAGCATATGCCACCACGCCTAGTGTTTGTCATTGATTTTTAAAGTTGGAATAATGTGATTATATTTTTAAAAGAGCCTTTATGTTCTAGAGATGTATATTAACATGGTTATGAATGAAATATTGGGCATCAGAGATTTGCTTCAGAACAAAGTATTTGGGGTGAAGAGCATGACTGGGCATCGCTGGAACAAGCTTGGCTTTGAGCTGATCCTTGCTGGAGCGATGGGATTAGGAGTTCTGGAAGGTTTATTGTACTGTTCTCTCACAATATATATATATATATATAAATTGTGGCCCACCAGGAGAACTGTCCTGGGCCTGCAGCTTGTCCACTGTATATAAATGTATATATATAATGACAAGGGGGATTTGAACTGATGTCACCATGGTAGAAATCCCAGGTCAAAGTCATCTTTGTTATTTAACTTCTGACTATGGAAAAGTTATATATATATATAAAATCCCCCTTGTCATTTAACTGGGTTTCTCTGATTTCAGTCTTGTCCTTCTCAGTCCAGAGGGATCACACCCCATTTGTGTCCCTGCTCACAGCTTCAGGGTTCCCTGGGGCCTCAGATCAAGGAAACTCTTCAGACCTGACTGAGAACACATGGTTGGAAACGGGAGGCAGGGACAGATCACAAGGGGCCTGTTGGCAATGTCAGGGCCTGGTTGGATTGTCCAGACCCTGGGAGCTTGAAGTGGGGAGGCAGCCCCTGGGGGAAGGCCTGGAGACCAGCGGGTCCTGATTAGGGTCCTGAGGGCTTGAGGGGAGGGGAGGTGGCAGTGCTGGGGACACAGGAACAGAGCGAGTGCTGTGGCAGTGGTCCAACAGCAGCTCCTTGGCTCTTCTTCCCTGAAGAAGAGCACAGAGAGCCCCAGAGGGCCAGGTAGGGACCAAGTGTGTTCCACAGACACTCCTTGGATCAATAAGAGTTTTGCAAATGGTGCCTCCAGAGGCGGTCACCAGGAAGCTAAGATACAGTGTGGCCGCTTGGGACAGGGCAAGGCCCTGCTCCCTGTGGCTGGGGAGCTGTGACTGATGATAACGGTCTGGCAAAGGTGACGGAAAGTTGCTTGTGAGGCAGTGAATCTCTCCCCTGCACTCCTTCATTGAGGGCTTGACTTGGAGCCAGGGAAGGGGCTGGAGGCACGCTGGAGCCTCAGCTGGTGTGTGTGGCCCACCAGGAGAACTGTCCTGGGCCTGCAGCTTGTCCACTGTCCCCACACATGCGTCACGCTTTCTCTCTACCCCTAGGAGACTCGCAGTTGGTTTCCAGGATGGAGGGAGTGGGAAGTCGCTGTGGGGAGGCCAGATGGCTGGGAAGAGGCAGGAACCTGCACGATGGCCGTCAGCAGCTAACGCTCAGTGTTGGGCTCTTTAAATGTCACTCATTCACTCTGAGTGAGGTTTCCTTTCTCCCTTTCCAGAGTTCTGTGCTTATCCTTTGGCATGCTAATCATGGCTGCAAACGACTCTATGAAACAAACCTACACGTCTATTTGTGTCACGTCTGTCTCCCTTGCTGGACCTCAGCTAGAAACTCTGTGAGGGCAGACTCTCTTTGTCCTCTGCTGTGGCTTGGATACCGGCCATGCTGCCTGGCACACAGCTGGTGTGCAATAAGTATGTGCTGAATAAACGAACAGTTCCCAGGGCGGCCCGGCGAAGCAGGTGCTGTCAGTATCCTCATGGGGCTGGGCAAACCGAGTGGTAGAGAGGTCGGATCACCCAGGCCCTGAGGTTAGGAAGTGGAGGCCAGGATTAGCTCACGGGGTCAGTCGAGGAGAGGTATGTGACCCAAGCTCTGTCTATAGACCCAAGCGGTGGAAAGGGACATACCTGTCCTTTTGGGCTGTTGGCTATTGGGATCTGAGACCAGGGCTACTTACTGGTGGCCATGGTTCTAGTGCCTCGATCAAGAAACAGTTCTGAAGCCTCGCTGTTTGCCCCTCCCCACAGCCCTTTTCCTCCCCATCAGAACCAACTCCCACCCTGACTCTGAAGGGAATCACTTCCTCGCATTTCTTTATAATTATCTCACCCAAGGGCACCTTCTTAAATTCTACAATTTAGTCTCGCACATTTACATACTTTAAAAGATAATTTCATTCTCTAGTTGTAGTAAAAAAACCCATATAATATAAAATTCACTATTTTAGCCATTTTAAGTGTATAGTTTTATAGTGTTAAGTATATTCACATTATTGTGTATCAGATTGTCAAACGTCTCACCTTGCAAATCTAGAGCCTCATACCCATTAAACAACCACTTCCCCCTCCTGCTGCCCGTGGCCTTTGTAACCACCAGTCTACCTTCTGTATGTGTAATTTTTTTTCTTCCCTGTGATATTGGGAATTGAACCCAGGGGGACTTAACCACTGAGCCACCTCCCCAGCCTTTATTTATTTATTTTACTATTAAATTTTTTGTGGTACTGGGGATTGAACCCAAGGCTTTGTGCATGCGAGGCAAGCACTCTACCAACCGAGCTATATCCCCTGCCTTTATTTTTTCTTTTGAAACAGGGTCTTGCTAATTGCCCAGGCTGGTATGGAACCTGCAATCCTCCTGCCTCAGCCTCCTGAGTAGCTGGAATTATAGGCCTGTGCCACTGCAGCCAGCTATATCTATGAATTAGACTTCTTTAGATGTCATATAAATAAATGGAAGCACTTGTGGCTGGCTAATGTCACTTGACGTAATGTCCTTAAGTTTCATCCATATGATAGCATGTGTCAGAATGTCCTTCCTTTTTACAGCTGAATGATATTGCATTGTATGTCTACACCACATTTTGTTTATCCGTTTATTTGTTGATGGGCACTTGGGGCCACTGTCCCCACATTCTTGGCTATTGTGAATAACAGCACTATGCATAACAGTGGGTATATAATTACCCACTTTTTAGTTTGATATGTCTTTTAAGTCTCTTTTAATCTAGAGACTCTCCCTCTCTTCTTTTCCCCAACTTCTAAGTTAAAGAACCCAGGGCATTCTACTTGTAGACTTTGCCTCGATCTGGATTTTATGGATGGTACAGTTCATCATGCCTTTTTCTGTCTTCCCAGCAAATTGGACAGTGGATCAAGAGGCTTGATCAAATTCACTTTTCTTTTTTTGCAACAATTGATGGTGGTGTATTCTTTCATCAAAAGGTATACATGATGTGTTATCATGATGTACATGTGGTGGGGGGCGGGTGATTTTAACAGCTGCTGATACTCAATACCTGCAATGCTAATTAATCGGTGGGTTCAAAGTGGTGTTGTTCTAATTTGATAATTCCTTTTTCATTCATTAACAGCAAAAACTTTCTTAATACTCAGCTAGTGAAAAGAAACAATGTAACAACCCGTGTGAAGTGTGACATGGCTTTTGCGTGTTTTAGATATCTGTCTTTTCCATGAGATAATTACTTGAAGAAGGGCTCACTGCTGATAGAAATATATAAAATAGCAGAGGTCTTCTGGATGATAATTGTTGATTGAATTCATCTCCTTTTAATCTTTCAAAGTCTTACGAAATTGACAGAAAAAGACTTTTTTAAAAAAAAAAAAAAGGTAAGAGACCTGCAAGGATGGGAAAACAGAAGAGGGCAACCAAGCACAATTTTGGGTAAATTGCAAAGTATTTGTCATCCTCTCAGAACTTCTTGAGAGAGGTACTTGAGAAGCCAACACTTTGAGATCTTTAATATCTGAGAGTGTCTATTTCACCTTCACATTTGATTGACAGGTTGGTTGGATGTAGAATCTAAGTTGAAGAAGGGGCATAGGCATGTGTCAGAATGTCCTGACAGGGTATGACAGCCTGGGTTTGATTCCTGAGTCCCTCACTTCATTGGGAGGGTGTTTGTAAGTCACAAGACATCTCTGCCTGAGTTTTTAAATTTTAAAATGGGGAGGAGACTTGTCCTGGCCCAGATCCCATGGATGTGGGGCCCTGCCTGTGCCCCGTCTTGTAGGCTGTGAAGAAATGCTACCAGACCAGACTCTCAGAGCTGGTGACTGATGAAGTGCCCCTGCACTTGGGGCTGCTAGAGGCCCTGGGCATGTGGAGGGTTCCCTACTGTCCAGAATTTACTTCTCTTTCCCCTCTGCTCCCAGCTAGTGGAGAAAACCCGGCTTGTGTGTTAGTGGGAAATGGGTGAGTCAAACCCTCACTTCTCCAGCTGGGGCCTCCCTCACTGGGCTGAGTTGACCCCCAGGCCCTTCAGTGTGGCCCACGCTGTCTTCCTGCTGCTTCCAGATCTGCTCTTCAAGAAGTCATTTCCTCCTGAGAATGGAACCTGGGCTTCAGGGAAGCTGCCCCCAACTGCGTAGTGGGTTCCAGTCTTCCCTGGAGCCTGGCAAAGCCATGGAAGATAAAGGGGCACCTCATCTCCGACAAAGAGACGTAGGTTGCTTGTCCTGAGAATGGTGTCAATCATCGATTTTCTGTAGTCAGAAATGATAGTGTGTTCTCACACACACACTGGAATGGCTTTGGGGCCACCAGGCGATGTAATCTTGCAGAACCATGCGATATAAACTATGACACCACTGCTGGGCACACAGTCCATCTCGAACAGGGTTTTACGTGGCACAGGTTCCTGTATATATGGGAGGGAAAGCTAGGAGTTTTGTCTCAGAGCTCAACTGGCTGGAGTGTGAGGTTAAAGTGGTTACGAAGCTGAGCTCAGAGAAAAGAGCATGTGATGAATTACTGCTACCACAGGCAAGGACAAGTGGTAGCATGCCTGCCTCGACCTTGGGGACATGAGAGAAATGATGCTTTCCTGCTTTTATTGAGGTATAACCTCCATAAAGTGCACTCATCTTAAGTGTACAATTTGATGTATATTTATACATATATAGTGTCGGTATATATATGTGCACACACATGCATATACTCATCTACATATACACCAGCTGATTCACACATATACTACCACCACCTAGAACAAATATAAACTATTTCCAGAAACACAAAATGCTCTCTTCTGACCCTACCAGTAACTAGTGTCTCAAAGACAAATATTATTTTGACTTCTATCACTATAGGTTGGTTTTGCTTGTGTTTAACTTCATTTAAATGGAATTAAGTACTCTGTACTCTCATTTCTGGCTTCTCTATTCAGTATAATGCCTGTGCAATTCATTCATATTGTTGAGTAGTTTGTTTTTGCTCATAAATCCATTATATGTTTGCGTTATGATTTGTTTATCCATTCTCCTGTTGATCAACACTTTATGTCATTTCCAAGCTTGAACTATTATGTATGAGGCTGCTTTAAATATTCTTTTACGTATCTTTTGGTGGACTTAACTATATATTCATGTTACCAAGCAGTTCATTGTCTAAATTTTTGCTATTTTCATGTTTCCCATTTTCTCCCTTCCCTCCCTCCCTCCCTCCCTCTCTCCTTCCTTCCTTCCTTCCTTCCTTCCTTCCTTCCTTCCTTCCTTCCTTCCTTCCTTCCTTCCTTCCTTCCTCTCTCTCTGTACCGAGTTTTTAAACCCAGGGCCCAGGAAATGCCAGGCAAGTGCTCTACCACTGAGCTATACCCCCAGTTCCAGAACTTACTAATTTCAATAACTTAATTGGACTTTGGTTTCCTATAGGCTTGAATAAATCTGTAATTCCCTCTAATTCTTTTTTGACTTTGCAGGTGTTTGTCTAGACTGGTCTTGCCAGATGTTAAATCGACTTTTGCTTTCTGTAGTTCTAGGATGGATCTAGTCTACACTGGCTAGGAAAAGGTTTGGGACACCTCCCTTGCCCACTGATCAATTCTCTACACCTGGAAATTGGTTTCGTCCAGCCTGAAGGGAATGGTTTCTACAAAAATGACCTATTTTTAGCCTGGACTTTTACTTTTTTGAAATAGCTACTGTGTGTACAGTGTGTATTGAATACTTACATCTGCTCTCTAAGTACTTCTGGCTGTGGGAGACTCCAGACTTACACACTTGTTTCTGATTTTGACAAGGTTCACACTTCTTATTTCTGCAATGCAGGGCCTTATTCATGGTTGATGCACAATAAATATTTATGAATAAACTTAACAAAAATCACTGAAGAAAATGTAACACAGACTGTAACCAGAGGCCAGGGAAAGTTCCTTCTAGCCTTTAGGCTTTAAGGCAAAAAACTCACCCTGGCCTTGGGGAAGGTCTGAGGTGGAGGCTGGAGTGTTTAACTCTTATTTTCCCCGAAGAACGGGCAAGCGCCCTGGGCAGGCCTCCACCTGCTCTGCTCCCAACAATTGTTAATATTGCTGGATTTCTCAAGTCGTCTTTCCTCAAAGTTCAAGGACCTGTGTTTTTCTGCTCCCATCCCTGTGCATTTCAGATTTACAAACATTTTTTAGCAAATGGTACTGGGATATGAACAGCACAAAAGCTGATATACAGGTGCCACATAGAGGTGAAAGTTCAATATGCAAAGCATGGCAGGGAGAGGGTTTTCTGCTGAGCCCAATTCCCTCTGTGGCCTCGGGTCAGTTACTTACCCTCTGTGGGCTCGATTTCTTTATCTGTGCAATGCGGGTGGGGGTTTGCAGTGTTTCTCTCTGCTGGGCTGTGAAAGGGATACAGCTGTCCTGTGCCCAGGTACTGTGTGCCTGTCCTCCCCAAGGGAAGCTGAGGATAGGGTGGCTGGACAGCTGGGCTGTCCAGGGAAGAGCTGTGCTTCCCTGGGTGCCAGTCTGCACTTAGCCCCTCACAGATGGTGCCTGAACCCCCTCAGAAGGCCTGGGGGGGGGCATTTGTGCAGAGGCCTTATTCTGATTGATTCAACCCAGGCACATTCCTGTCTGCCCTGAGCCCCCTTAGCAAATGCCCCTCCTGGAGCAATTCCAGATGGTCCCACCTGCCCTCCAGCACCCTCCTTGCCCTGCCCCTGCTCTTCCTCCTCAGCAGCTGCCCCTTCTTGTCCCAGCACTGCAGCTCTGGGGGAGTAGTGGCCTCGGACCCACCTAGGGCCCTGGGTTCTGGCTGCTGCCCTGGGCCAGTGAATGTTCCCCGAAAAGGATGAGCCCCTCTAGGGACCCAGATGGACTTGGCAGAAGCCCAAAGTAGCCAAACAATCGATTTTAAAATTGTCCCTGCCTTTGGAAACCCTAATAAGCTTTCTGTCCCCTCCCTGGTTCCCTGACCCAGCTTGAATACTGTTATGGTTATTTCAAATCTGCAGTCCGTCCTTTATCTTGTCTGGCTTTGCAGGCGCCAGGCCTGGGTCGAAACATGGAGCTTTGCCATTGACCAGCTGCATCACTGACTAGCAGGCAGATGACACCCCCAAGTCTCAGATTTCTCCTCTGCAAACAGGGGTAATGGCACCTTCTTTGAAGTTACCTGCAGATTCTCATGTCACATATGATGTCTATAGCAGGCAATTTTGTCACTGGGGCATGCAGCAAAGTGGTTCACCACATGACATCTGGATTAAAACCCCCTGTCCCCATCATGGGGGAGGATGAACAAGTTATTTAACTCTCTGGGCAACCATGGCTTAATGCCCGTTTTTACTGCTGTTTACACCATTTATTGGGCCCATCCTGGGCAACTCCTCCTCCTCAAACGTGGGTTATGAATCTGTGAAGTGCTTCCAAGTGGGAGCTGTTCTTCCCCACAAGTCACAGGAGGGGAAGGGACTGAGGCAGAGGACAAGTGAGAGGAAAGGGATCATATCTTACTCCTCGGATTAAACCCCCAATGGCTTCCGGTTCCTCTCAGGATTCAGCCCTTCAGGTTCATCTCCCCAGAATGCCATTGAAAAAGTGTGCACTCAGCATTCTCCCTCACTCCATGGACTAGATATGAGGGGACAAGACAGATGAGCACCTGTCCCCTGTCTGGTCTAGAGGGAGGAGAGGTATCAGATAAACAGGTGATAAACTTGGCCTCACCAAGTGTTCTGAATGGGAGGCCCCTGGAACCAGGAGATGACAGAACAGCTGGGGCGAGGGGGACTGACTCAATCCAGCACCAGGCAGGCTCCTCCCAGAATGCGCTGCTTAAGCCCAGCCAGGCTGAGTGTGATGGCTAGGGTGCCTGGGTGCCAGCATTTGCAAAGCGCATGAGGTACTTCTTAAACCTAGGGAAGCCCGTCCTTCTCCTCCGCCAGCTTCAAGTTGTCAGAGTCATTTAATTGTCCTTTTGACTGTCTCTTTTCAGCACACACCAGGATTCTTCAGAGGACATAGAGTGTTATTAAAAATCTCTTACCAGCAGGGCGCAATGGCACACGCCTGTAATCCCAGCAATTTAGGAGGCTGAAGCAGGAGGACTGCAGGTTAGAGACCAGCCATAGCAACTTAGCAAGGCCCTGTTACAAAATAAAATATAAAATAAAAAGGGCTGGGGATGTAGATCAGTGCTACATAAGGTGCCCCTGGGTTCAAACCTCTGTACAATTAAAAAAAAAAATTTCTTAGAAACTTCTGTTTCTGATCAAGATGGTGTAATGGGCCAAGTTTACCCCTCTGCCTTAAACAACTAAAAAGCCAAAATAAAACACACACACACACACACACACATATGCATATAAAAGGACTATTTTCAGAGCTGAGAACGGATCAGTGCTTGCATGCTTGTTCTCTGAAGCTGGGTGAAGTCTCACCCTCAAGGAGCAGGCAGAACGAACGTCCTTGGAGCTCCCATAGAGTCAGGAATGTTTGGTGCCCCCACCAGTGACAGCAGGAGTCTTCGGAAGGGTGTTGCTTCAGGAATGGAGAAATCAGCCTTAGACCCAAGGTGACTCTGGTCCTAACCATCAAAGCTTAAAAGCAAGCTGCAAAAGGATCAACTGCTTCTAAGTAGCTTGAGTCTGTTCTAGACCAAAGATCAAGAATATTGTTTAAACTCTTTTTTAAAAGTAATGTTTCAGTTGTTGATGGACCTTTGTTTTATTTATTTATATGTGGTACTGAGAATTGAACCCAGTGCCTCGCTAGGCAAGCACTTTATCATTGTACTGTAACTCCAGCCCCTCAAGAATATTTTTTGGGCTTATTCTTACAAATAAGTGGGGTGTGTTGGTATGCACCTGTAGTCCCAGCTACTCAGGAAGCTGAGATGGGAGGATCATTTGAGCTCAGAGATTAGAGACAAACCTGGACAACACAGAGAGATCCTGTCTCAAACCAAACTAAGAATCTCCAGCACCCAACAAGGTAATCCATAATGTCTGGCATCTAATCTACAATCACCAGGATTCAAGGTAGTAAGAAAATGTGGCTCATGATGAAGCAAAAAAGCAATCAATCAAAAATAGTTCAGGAATAATGGAATTAGTAGATTTTAACTCTTTTCCATATGTACAAGAAGGTGATGGGTAATGAAAACTTGGTAAGAAGAGACATAGAAGATACAAAAAAGACCCAAATAGATCTAGAGATGAAAACTACAATGTTCAAGATAAAAATTGTCCTAGATGGAATTAATAACAGAATATACACTGCAGAAGAAAAGATGGCATGAAACACAGCAGCAGCAACTCACTGAAAATAAAACACAGGGAGAAACAAGACACAAGAAAATATTAATATAGCATCCATGAGCGATGATCCTACTTGGAGTGGCCTAAATCTTGTGTGAGTGTGTAAGGAGGGGGAATAGAGAAGGGGACAGAAAAAAATGTGAAGAAACTATGGTTGAAAACTTAAAAAATTCTATAAAAGTTATGAACAAGGTCCAAGAAGCCTGGTGAACCCCAAGGAGAAATCTCTTGTCTTGTCTGCACCTGGCTCATGGTTGGTACACTGTCCCTGTCTGATAAATGAAGGGACTCATGGCTGCTTGCATGGGCCCTGTTCTCTATGCCTTTCTTCTCTTCTTTCTTCCCCTCACCTCTCTGCTTCTCTCTTGCTGTCAGTGCTTCTCATTTACCAGGGTTGTCCTGGACACACATGGTGGCATCTGGGCTGTACAAGCCACTTGATCTTAAGTCCTGGAGTCTGTCTCTGCTCCAGGTTTTGCCGCTGAGAGCCTCAAGCAGTCCAGCCTCTTCTGGGTCTGAGTATACCCAGGGTTTTGAGATTTAAGCTAAAATATCCTGAGTCCTGCTGGCACAGATTTCCCCCGGGGACTCCTGGTTTCTTAGTCTTTCTGTGGGAGGCAGGGTCAGGAGGAGTGCCCAGGATGGACTGGACACTGTGTTGCCAGGTATGTGGCCCAACAGAGCCAGCTTCAGACCCATCATGGCCCACCTCTGCAACTCCTTGCCATGTGAAGCTGGTCCCTTCCTCTCTCTGGTCCACTGATTGTACTTGGATTTGATGAATTCTTAATCCCCTCCAGCTCTGACCTCCTGTCCCCACCCCACTCCCCTTTGACTCTCTTTCTCTTTGATGTGCCTCATCCTTGCTAAATGGGTGTGTGGAGCTTGGAGAGGAAAAGGCAGGAGGCCTCGGACCCTTTGTCCCTGCCAGACCCCTTCCTTCAGGGATCCCTGGAGTTTTCAGGTCCAAGTTCAAACTCATTAACTCAGCACACAGGCCTCAATTCTTAGAGCACGGTCTCTGGAATCCTCCCCATTAGAATTGCACCCCCTTCCCCCTCCGCAGCTTGTAATAGTGAAGATTCTGATTAGGAAGGCCTGGGGTGGGTTCCTGGAATCAGCATATATTCTAAGAACCCCGTGGGATTGACATCAGTGTATTGGTGGTGATGGGGAGTTAGGTCACACTACACAGGGCAATAACCCTAAACAGTAGAAAGGAAGCTTGTGTTGAAACTGATCCCCACCACCACCCAGGTCCCCTCCCTGGAAGCAGATTCCAGAGATACATAAACAAGCACATACATAAACAGGCATGTGTTTGAGCACAGGGACAGGTCAGGTAAATTCTGAGAGCCAAGTAAAGCCAGAGAACAGCTGCACCAGAGTCTCTGGGATGTACCCCCATCATCCCTGTAGCCCTCACCCCCTGCCTGCCCTGCTCCCAACATGGACCCCTGCCATTGAAGGGCTGCTCCTGGCCTGTGCCCTTCCCTCCTGCAGTCCAGCTTGCTGAGAAACGCCCATCCTCCAGTTTTGCTGCCTGTCTCTCAAGACTCAAATGGCTCTTCCTGCAGGGAGCCTTCCAACCCCGTTCTGTGCCCTCACCTCGGGGTTCTCTGGGTTTCTGCATTCTCTGTCACCACACTTATCATGCCAACATGAAGAGACGGCTCACTGAAGGCTCCCTTCTCCATGTGATGAGCTCCTGAGTCACAGTGTATGTGGCATGTGGATATTCAATAAGTGATGATCTTGTGTATCTGGGGAGCAGGCATTTTGCCTGTTTTGCCCTCTGCAGTTTGGAAATCCACGGTGCCCTCAGCCTCCCCAGCCTCTCTCCTTCCTGGTACTCTGGCAGGGGCTGGTACAAAAAGCTGCAGGTGAGAGGGGGTCTCTCCTGGAGGAGCAGGTAGCCCTCAGCTGCAGAGTCCACAGACTGAGGGATCTCCAGCGGAGGCTTGCACCACTGAGAGGAGAAGAACCCAAGTTTTCCTCTGGGGCTTGCCCTGCTGGTGGCCAGTGGACAGAGCTGGTTTGGTGGAGCATTCCTGCCAGAAGCAATGTGCCAGGCCTGCTCCTCCCCACCCGTGCAGAGGGAGCAGGTGGCCTGGGCTGCAGGGAGGGGGTGGAGAGACCCCACAGAGGGAGGGGCATGGGAGAGGAAATTGAAAAAGCAAAGGGGGTGGAGTGGGGTGTGCGGCTGGCTGGGCAGTTGTTTAACGAGTAAATGTGCTGGGAACGCTAATGAGCTGTGTTCATTCATGGCGGGCTGCCTCCCGAATTGGGGAGCTGGCCAGGTTCTGGGGTGGAGGAACCATGGATGGGAGCCAAGTTGGGGAGCTGCCCGGCCGCTGGGGCAGGGACTCCCGTGATGGGCTGGCGGAGAAGTCTTTGTCCTGGGTCTGAGGGGGCCCTCCTTCCTTCCCTCCCTTCAAAGGAAAGGCCAGCCTTTGCCAGGCTGTGACAACTTGGCTGAGGGCCTGCTTGGGATTCACCGTCCAGACTAATCTGGAAGCTTCTAGGACACAGGCTAGCTCTCAGGAGCCATAGTCAAGGCCGATTTGCACCCTCCTGCTCACTCTCACACCCCTTAACTCCATCACTCTGAAGACCCCAGGGCACGTCTCCTGGCTCATCCACACTCTCCCCGTCCCCACATGGGTCCTGGCTTCTAGGGGCCCTCTGAGGTCATGGGGCCGGGAGGCACTGCTGGAGCAGAAGGTGGGAGACCAGACATCTTCAACAGTGAGAGTGCGGCCTGCGACAGGCCTACTAAGTGCCAGGTGCTGGGGTAAGCGCCAGTGAGGAAGTGAGGGGGTGGGGAGAGGTGGGGCCCCGCCCTGGAGGGGTGTCATGGAAGGAGCACAAGGGCAAACAGAGCTCCAGCTAGGGTAGGCTCAACAAAACAGCGGGCACTGGGAATGAGGACTTCAGAGTGCTGCCAGGGGCTGGGCAGGCCTGAGGAGAGCACTTACAGTCTGCTAGATGAGGGCAGAGGCGGTGGGTCCTTAGGTCTAGTCAGAGCTACCCCGAGTTACTGAATTGATGCTCCAGAGCCCAAATAACCCAAGATGGAGGCCATGCTCAGGGGAGTGCAAATACTTTCAAAAGAATGCTCAAAAGCCTGAAAAATCAGCCACGTTAGTTGTGACAGACTGGCCACAGTTCTACCTCTGCTATGACCGTAGATACTACAAAAAAAAATTTCATGCAGGTGGAAAAGAAGAACCCTGAGTCTTGGGGTTCATCTTGGGGCTCATCTTGTGGAGCCCACCAGTCTCTCACCACCTGGCAGATTGTATCTGTGCCTGACATCTTTGGGACCAGCCCTTTCTTTCTGGGAGACTCCACAGCAGCCCCGGTGGGGGCAGGAACTTCCCGAGCAGCTCCCAGCTCCGACACTCCCTCTTGGCAGGCGGGCCACGTGCAGCCTCACACCAGGCCCCACCTGACAGACTGAGGGACAGGGTTGGTCCTCCAGAGCCCCAGCAAGGCCCCCTACTGTCTTGGGTTTGAGAAAGTGTTTTGTCTTTTCTCTGGTTGCAGAGAATTCTCCCCACATGGATTTCCCATTCACATCCTTGCCCACATGCTTTAGTCAGCTCTGCACCTCCTCTCCCAGCCGCTGTGACTAAAAGACACAACCAGAACAACTGTCAGGGAGGAGAGGTTGATTTAGGGACTCATGTTTCCCAGGTCTCAATCCATAGACAGCTGGCTTTATTCCTCAGGTCTCCAGGTGAGGCAGAACAACATGGCGGAAGAGTATGTGGCAGAGGGAAGGGCTCTCATCGGGATCAGAAAGCAGAGAGGAGATTCCACTCTCCAGAAACAAAATACGTACCCCATAGCCATACCCCCAGTGAACCACTTCCCCCAGCTATACCCCACCTGCCTCCAGTTACCACCAAGTAAATCCCATCAGGGACTTAGATTCACTGACTAGGTTAAGGCTATAACCCAATCATTTCTCCTCCAAACCTTCCTGCATTGTCTCACACATGAGGTTTTGGGGGACACCTCACATCCAAACCATAACACTACACCTACCTTGGAGTAAGAAACATCCCTGCTCACCAGGGTGTAAGGCTTGGGGTCCTGTAGAGGTAGCCTGAGTTTCTCTCCCAAGCACAGCTGCGGGGACCTTTTCTAGCCCTCTCTGCCTCCCTTTGATGACAGACTAGGATAGTCATTTCCATCTGTTTCCACCTGTCAAAAATGGAGGAGCACTGATATGAGTGGAGGATGGTGTATGCTGGATTCCCAAGTCCCACTGACACTGTGCTCCCCAATAGGGAAGCCATCAAGCTGGCATGGGTAGAGAAACACAACCCCTGTGCAAATGCCCAGTGCAGGGCTATTCTCTTCTTGCTGTGCTGGCCTCAATTTCCCTGGAGAAGTGGGGTGCTGCCACCTTGGGAAGAAGGTGTATTGGAGAAAAGGAGACTGTACTTGGCCTAGGGCTTTTGTGTGAAGCACCCCCCCATCCCCCACCTCCCACCCGCCCTTTGCCGCCCTGCAGGGCTCAGTCTTCAAGATCTCAGGCTAAGTAAGGCAGGTGGCTTGGGGAAGCCACCTGGGGCCAGGGACTTCCTTTCACCAATAATTGACAAAGTCAGTCTGTTGAGGCCCTGGCCCCTTTAGCCTTGGGGAAAGCAAGTCTGTGGCCTTGGTGTCCAGGCGCTAAAAAAGATCCCCTTCCTCCTGTGGATCACCATCTGGGGCCAGGGATGCTTGGGTGTCTGCGTCTAAATGTGTGCATCCTTGCTGTGTGTGTGTGTGAGAGAGAGAGAGAGAGAGAGAGAGAGAGATGCGCGTGTTCGTGTGCGTAGAGGCCATCGGGCAGGTCGCCCTTGCCCCTCCTCCCGCAGCCCCCTGCCCACTGGCGGCGCCTCGGAGGTTCCACCTTTGAAACTGGACGCTGCCGCAGCCGCTGCCTGAGCGCTGGGGAGGAGGGGGCGGTGGTCGAGGCCGGGGGAGGGCGGGGAGGAGTCTGGCCCTGGTGTGTGCTTTTCGATTGATGGATGACTGCCGGGTGGGAGCGAGCGTGCGGGTGTGAGTGTATGTGTGTGCGTGTGTGTGAGTGTGTGTGTGTGTGTGCGCGGGGTGCGTGCGCGCGCGGGGCCTGCCCATTTTCTTCCTTCGCAGCAGTCAGTTGGGAGCTGGAGGGAGGGAGAGGGAGACGCAGCGGCGAGAAACCCGAGCGGAGCCGAGCGCCCTCCGCCCCAGGCGCCCTCCCTCGGTCCGCGCCCAGGCGCCGTCGCTGGGAGTAGCGAGGTGCCTCCCAGCCCGCAAGGGCGCAGCGCACCAGCCGCGGGCTCTTCTGGGCTTTGCCGGGCGCTGCACCTGGAGGCGGCCCCGGACGGGGATGCTCAGCGGCTGCCGCCGTCCTGCAGGCAAGCGGGACGCGCGGTGAGGGCACCATGGCGCTGACGCCCGGGCTGGGGACCTCGGCGGGGCTGGTCCGGCCCGAGCTCTGGCTGCTGCTGTGGGCAGCCGCGTGGCGCCTGGGTACCACGGCTTGCCCCGCCCTCTGCACCTGCACCGGCACCACGGTGGACTGCCACGGCACGGGGCTGCAGGCCATTCCCAAAAACATCCCACGAAACACCGAGCGCCTGTGAGTATGGCCCCCCACCCGCGGTCCGCAGGGAGCCCTGGGGTTGCCCTACCATCCAGACGCCCCCGAGGGCTGCGGTGGGGGCAGGACTGTGGGGCCGCAACCAACAGACGGGTCAGTGCCCGCCAGGGTCATTCCCCAGCCAGGAGCCAGGAGCACCGCTGTTTCCCTTTCCCCGGATTCAAAGGGCCCTCGGCGGGGCTGTCAGCCCCTCCTCACACCTGCACCCTGCGCTCTGCACAGGCAGGCCCTTCCCACTGCGCCAGCACTTTATTCCTCCAGGGTGCCAGCGATTTGGTGCCAGCAAGCTTTCCTGGCACCCAAGAGGGAAGCTTCCCATACTCGCCAGGCACAATGTCTCCTTCTGGACACATGGGGTTGGGGCTGTGTTCTAAGCGGTTGTGTGGGTTTGGGTGCTTTGGGCTTCCCGCCTGGTGATGGGCAGTCCGGTGTGGTGGACTTGGAAGTTTCTGATCTCCGGCTTCCTCTCCATTGTTTGCCCCAGAGCCTAGAGAATTCTTCCCGTGCAGGTGTCAGCTCTCCCGCCCCAAGCCATCCCCAACCCAGGCAGACAATGGGACCTGAGGGCTGTGGGTTTGGGGCTTGGAACATGTTAAGATCAACATCCAAAGAAGGGTAGGTGTGTCCCAGACTGGGAGCCCAATGAATAAGATCTAGAGAGCAGGAGCTTGGAGCAGATACACAAGGTTAAAGATGTTGACCATGACAAGTCATAAAAAAGGTCATTTTGCTTCCACTTCTGAGTTCTTGAGGAAATTGAACCCTTTCTAGACCTGCTGAGCCTTGTAGGGTGTTTTTGATATTCTCCTGCAGCATGTGTGTTCCTAGTGTCTGTGAGCACCTCAGTAGTGTAAGGCCATGAGATTCCCTGTGCATGGCTGTGTGTGTAGGTTTTTGGTCATAGCCAGGGCCTTTGTACTGCTCGCAGGGGTGACTGCATGGGGAGGTTTTTGATTGAGACTTTGGAGAAGGCTGCTAGCTCCTTTGAAACCTGCCAGCTCCTTTCCACACTCCAGGGTGACTGCCGAGGCTCTCAGGAAAGGTGTACATATTTTGATAACTTTTGAGCACATTTTCATGGCTCTCAGGTGCAGACAGCTGACCCTGGGGAGAATTGTCGCCTGGATCAAAGTCTACCTAGGCCAGCAATTAATGATCACATTTGCCCCAGACTCTTCTTGCCTGAGTCTGAAACATTCCCGTGGAGGTTTCAGAGAAGTTGCAATCTACATGCAATCTAGATAGGAATCGATGCGTGTGCATGAGTGTGCGTTAGCACGTGTGTTGTGGGGCTGGGGAGAAATGGTGGGGTGAAGAGAAATGGGACCAAACCTGGTTTTCTTGGGGCAGCCTGTGCATTATCCTGTGTGGACCTGGAGAGGAAATGAGCATCAGACATTATCCAGAGGATCCCTGAAGTCACCTGGTCACCCTCTATGTCTGTTCTCTCTGGACCTACTCCCGGTTCCTCTTGCCTTATCTCCTGTACCTGTTACCCAGGTAGCAGCCTTGATCTGAGACATATGAGCCGCCCCTGTATGGTAGGATCTTGAATCTTGAAGTCTTCTCCACCTGAAGACTTCTTAAAGTTTTCTTAACACCTTTAGTGTTTAAGATAGGGTGTGTCTTGACTTTCATGAACTCTCTAGTTTTGTTTTTGTTTGTTTGTTTTTTTTTTTTTTCCAATCAGTGAGATGGAACGAAGTGCAATATCCTAGCAAAGAGGAAAGAGTTGGGGCTCTGGGAGTGTCAGTCCCTGGGTTGGAGCCTGAACTCTGACAAATATTAGCTGTGTGACCTTGAGCAAGTTACTCAAGTAAGTAACTTGTTTTCTATCAGGAAAATGGGGCCAGATACATGTTGGTCTTTGGTTCTAGTGAGGATGGAAGTAATGCATGGAAGAACCTGTATGTTATAACGCTCCCTTAAGTGAGATCTGATTGTGATAGGACTAGCCTATTATGATAAAATAGGGCAAGAAGCCTCATTATTTTAATTCAGCAAATTTTCACTAAGCCAAAAATTGCCCTGGGTGCTGAGGCTGCAAAAGGAATGAGCCACCTTCCAGGGGCATGTGGTTGAGGACTGAGCAGGGAACTCCTAACTACAGGTGCTTGGGAGAGGGCCAGGCCAGCAGTCTAATGGGGTACTAAGAACACTGGGGTGAGAAGCCCTTTTTGGGGTACGGGGCTTCTCAAGGAATGGGCTGTTCCATCAGCCATTGGATTTTGGATTTTGCCAAGCAGAGAGGACATGCAATGGAGGCAGAAGGCACAGCATGAATCAAATCCTCAGGCGTGAGCATGCCAGGCCTGCTAAGGACAAATGGACCAGCTTGTCCCAGGGGCTGAATCTTGCTGTGTCTAGTGGATGCGAGGGGACTGGAGACTGGAGAGAGATTGGGAAAGGGCAGGAAGGTCTTTCTCTATCTGGACTTTTCCTTTGGAGACTTCTAGGTGGAAATCCGGGGGCGAGTTATCCTGGGGGAGTGGGAGAGGTCTGATCTCTGCTCTGCACGCAGAGCCCCTGGGGTTGGAAAGGACATTGAAAGCCGAAGGAGCCTCCTGTTCACCAGGCAGGCCTCGGAAGAGCCATTTGAAGAGGAAGGGAGCATCCTGAACGAGGCCTGGTGAGGGCCCGGGCAGACTCAGGATAACTAGCAAATGCTCTCTGTGATCAATATGGGCACTGGAGCCCGCGAGAGCGTCTTCCTCTGAGGCTGTGAAATTTTTATGGACTGCAGCTGTGCATTTGCCTTTTGTCCTTTGGGCCGCTTCTGTGGCAGCCTGGGAGATCCGGCAACTTTATGATCCCGTATTCCATAACTTCTCCCCCAGTGAGAAGAAATTGTCATTGGTTTGCTGCAGGGACTTCTGGGGAGAGGGTGAGTAGGCCCAAGAGCTGCTGAGGAAACCAGTTCAGCCAGGGGGGCTGCAGGGCCGAGGGACGGTGGGCAGGGAAAGAACGCTAAATAATTCACTGTAGTGGAGCAATTGAAATACAGAGCCGGCGGGAGAGGCGCTGGAGGAGGCCTGGAGGTGTCATCTCTTTGTAGAACCCAGGCTCAGAGGGACCCAGCAGAGCCACTGGTAACTTTTTTTCTTCCATTCAAGGACCTTGGTTTTTCAATTGGATTTAAAAAACAAAAGCATTGATACTAAAATAATAAATCCTTTTGGACTAGAGCATCCAGGACTGTGACAAGAGAAGGCAGTGTGTGTGGACATGGCGTTGACCCTTCACCCACCTGGGCACTTGTATTCTGAACGTGCCACAGATTCCCTTGTGGCTGCAGAGAAGGGAGAGGCATCTGTCTGGTCCTCCGGCAGATCATCTGAGGATGGAGTGGCGGGACAGGGCCCCTGGGAAGGTTGCCTGCTGGCTTCTGTTTGCCTCAGGCCCCGCACATTCTGCTGCCTGTCAGATCCTGGGGCCTGCTCCTTTCACCAGTCCCGTTTGTCCACCTTGTCCTAGCTCCGTGCATGCTGCAGAGGTCTGTGCCTCCTCAGAGCTCAGCCTGGGATGTCCAATTCGGCAGGGCTGGGTGGTCACATCCAAGGATGACAGCCCAGAGCACCCTGGGGCTGAGGGTCTGGGGGACGATTTTGGAATTTTAGATAAGATTGGATGAGACTGTGGTGAGTGAGGTCAGGGTCCACGGAAGCACACTAGGGCCTGAGCAGCCCACGGTGGCCCCCTGCTGTAGAGACTGCTCTGTGCAGGGGAATTGCCTCCTGGTGGGGTGAGAGGCTCCTGCACCTCTAGACTTTGGTATGGTCACCAGTGTGCTGAGCTTATTGCTGGGCTCTTGAGGACTGAGCCCTAGGGCTACCTCTCCACCTGCTATGAGGCTCCATTTCCTCTGCATGTAAAAGGGGACAGTGACAGCCTTGCAGGTTGATGGGAAGGAATAAGTGAGGGATTGCGTGTAGAGGGCCTGGTGGGTGGTTTAACCTTCCTTTGGCCTCTGGGGATGACTCCTACTAACTACTGTGTTTGTGAAAATGCTTTGTGATTCAAACATTAGGTGACAAAATTGTTATTGTTTGAGAAGCTCAAGCTAAAGGCTTCTGAAGGTTGGAGTGGGCAGAAGGGAGCCTGGGAGGGATGGCGTGAGCGTGGGCTGTGCTGCAGGCTGCTCTGTAGACACTGTCTGCTTGGAGTGTGTGGTCACTGGACCTGGGCATCTTTGCCCCTGTCCACTGGAATCCAGAGACAAGGAACAGGGACTCGCTGCAAGGTGAATGGACATGATGCATGGTTCTGGAGTTGACCTGTTGGGGTTTCAGCCTCATTCTGGCTCTCAGCAGCTGGGGCACTCTGGGCAAGCTATGGGGTTTAATTTACTCATTCAACAGATAGCCGCTGTCTACTGAAATCCGCATTGTGGCGATGAATAGGGCCACGCAGGAGGAAAAGCTGTCCTTCTCTCCCGGAGTTTGAATTCAGCAGGGGAGGTAGAGATGAACGACACAATCTGAGAATAAACACATAATTGCAAGCTGGGATAAGTGCTTGGGAGGACAGTGTGCTTCCCAGAACACCATTTTCTTGTCCATAAAGTGAGGATGATGATAGGAGCCACTCCAAAGGGTGGCCTGAGGATGAAATGTGGTGTCGTCCTGAGGACCGTTGCACCGGGCCTGACAGATAGCAAATGCCCAATAAATGGCCTCACTGTGATTGTTATTAAGGAGACACAGACTGCAGGGACAAGAAGGGAGCTTGGGTGCAACTCAGGCTGGATCCCAGCATGGCTGTCCTGTGTCCTTAGCAGGCAGCCACTGGGGACCCCGCAGCACACGGGGGCAGGCTGCCCTTCTTTGATGCCCCTTCTCCAGGCTGTGCGCTGGCTGTCAGTGGCCCAGGCCACCGAGGCTGTCAGCAGGGGCGGCCATGCTCTTTTGGGGCCCAAAAAGGGGCGGTGGGGACAGGCAGCTCCTGCATTATTGGGAGCAGACGGGGCGTTTGGCGGAGTTGCCGCCTCCAGTTCTGTGCCGGCATTAGCAGCTCGGCAGGGCTCTGGCTTAATGGGATTTTCTTCCCAAATGCTGTAATTATCGCCATACAAATACTTATTACCCAGAGCAGATGACGGCCGGGCCTTGGGCAGTAGCCAGGGAGCTGGGCTGTGCTAGGGGTGGAGAATTGGCTTCTTTTTTTGAGGGAGCTCATGACCCCCCCTCCTCTCCTTTCTGGAACCCAGCCTGTGGCGGACAAACAGCTGTTGGGCACCTGCCCTGTGCATAGCATCCAGAGAGTCCGGGGTGGATCCGCTCCTCTGGGAGCTTGCTGCTGGGCAGGGGAGAAAGAGAAACGTGTACGGACATCTGTAGGGGCACACGGCACAGTAGCTACCAGCACAGGCTTTGGTGTCAGAATGGACCAGTTTGAATCCCTGCTCCATTAGCTACCACCTAGGAGATCTTGGGTAGCTCACTAGTGACTCAGTTTCCTGGTCTGTGCAATGGGGCCACTGACAGCACTGACCTTGTTGGGCTGTGACATTCCAGTGAGCTCATCCATGTAAGGTGCATGTTGTCAGTGGCCCATGGGTGCAGAGATTAGGGTGATAAGCTCACCAGGTGGGAGTGACAGCTTGGAGGCAGGTTGGATTGCTGTAGTTTCTAGGGTTGGGGTGGGGGGGCTTTCTTCCTTCCCTCTCTCTTTCTTTTGAGATGGGGTCTCACTGTGTTGTCCAGGCTGGCCTTGAACTTGAGATTGTCCTATCTCAATGTCCTGAGTAGCTGAGATTACAGGTGTGTGTCCCTGTGCCTGGCCCTGGAGATGGGATTTGAACATTGAAGGTTCACAAATAGAGAGCTGAAAGGAGGCTAAGAGGATTTGGGGCACGCGGTGTGTGCCATATATTTGGGAAGGAGAGTGAGAAGCAGACTCACGGAGAAGTCAAAACTTGTGTGGGTGAGTTCTACAAGAAGCGATTAAAGCAAGGGGTGGGCATCAGGCCAGGAGGCTGGGAAATGTGGAGCTGCTAGAATATGGGCACGTGCATGCGCCTGTGTAGGTGTGAGTGTGTGTGTGTGTGTAGAACTTTTTATTAATTTTTGAAATCAATTCAATTCAGTGATTTTTAAAAATAAATTAACAGAATTGTGCAAACATGGCCACAACCCAATTTTAGAATATTTTCATCACCCCAAAAGATCTCTCGTGCTCGCTGTAACTTTAATTTTGTTATAATTTCAAACTTAGAGACAAGTTGCAAAAGTTTGTATCTTTCATTCAGATTCAGCCGTTTATATTTTACTCCATTTGCTTTAACATATGTCACACACACAATCACATGTAATTTTTTTGCTAAACCACTTAAGAATAGATTGGAGAATTGTAACATTTTCCTTAAAGCACTTCTTGAATCTTTTAATTTATTTTTTGGTACTGGAGATTGAACCCAGGGGTGATTTACCATTGAGCCACATTATCAGCCCTTTTTTAAAATTTTTTATTTTGAGACAGTCTCACTAAGTTGTTGAAGGCCTTGCTAAGTTGACAAGGCTGCCCTTGAACTTCTGATCCTCCTGTCTCTGCCTCCCGAGTTACTGGGATCACAGATGTTCGTCACTGCATCTGGCTCTTGTGTATTTTATAAGAACAATAGGCTGTCAAAATTAGAACATTCAACTTTGATACAATAATGACTTATTCATAGTTCATATTTAGATTCCATAAGTTGTCTCAATAATGTCTTTTATGACTATTTTCTTCCAGAATCCTGTCCCCAGCCACACAGGACATTTAGTGGCCATGACTCTCTAGTCTCTTAATTTGGAATATTTCCTCTGCCTTTGTTTTTCTTGACCTTGACATTACCGAAGAGTACAGACCAGTTATTTTGTAGTCTGTCCCCCGATTGGCTTCATCCAATCCTTCCTTGTGGCCGATCTCATTCCAGTTAAGCGTTTTGTCAGGAATGTTAAACAAATACACACAAACGCACCTGTGTGTCATGTCAGAAGGTACATGGTGTTGATTTTTCCTAATATTGGTGCTTTTAACTTTGGTCCCTTGCTAAGTTGGTGTGTACCTGGCCTCTCTGCTGAGAAGTCCCTGTTTTCTTCTATGCTGTTGCGAGGAATTTCTTTTTTTTAAATGTTTTTTAAGTTGTTGATAGACCTTTATTTATTTCTATGTGGTGCTGAGATTCGAACCCAGTGCCTCACACCTTCCAGGCAAGTGTGCTACCACCGAGCCCCAGCCCCAGCCCCTGTTAGGAGGAATTTGTGGAGATATTTCGCAGCCTTCTTCATACCTGTCCCTCATTTAACTTGTGCCACCAGCGTCACCCTCCATTGATGATTTCCTAACGCCCTCATTTCCTATCAGTTGGCATTCTGCTGCCAGGAAGAGCTGACCCCCTGCTCCCTCTCATGTGTCTGTTTATAACAGTGAAGACTATTATTTTATTCACTGGTTTATAATTTGCTGTCATCGTTTCTTTGATGTTCGGGGGATCCTGGGTTTGGCCTTCAAGACCACCCTGTGTCCTTTGGAGGAGACCTTTTGAGTACCTGGCCCCAGGGGTTTCGAGCAGAGAGTGACAAGTGCAAATGGTGCTTAAGGAAATTCTGTTGCCTGGCCTTTGTGTAGAAAAGAAATAGGGTGGTGTTGGGGGCCCAGCCGGGAGTGGGAAGCCCTGTTAGTTGTGGTGAGTGTGATTTTTGGCTTTGTGTGACAGGTTTTACTGTCATTGCTGTATTTTTAATCTTAAAAAAAAAGTTGATTTCAAAACAATTTTAAGATACAGAATAGTTGTCAAAATCATCTAGAGAATTCCCACGTACACTTCCACCAGCTTCCCCCAACATTAGCATTGTGCGTAATTGTAGTACAATTACCAAGCTGAGAAATTAGCGTGATTGCAGTTCTATTAACCAAGACCTTATTCTGCCTCTGCGAGGTTATTTTTTGGCAAAATGTCCCTTTTCTGTTCCCATATTCCGTCTAGGCTTCTGCTATGCATTACCCTCCAGCTCTACCTAAGCTTCAGTCTCTGGGAGCTCCTCGGCCTCTCCTGGCTCTCCATCATCTTGACACTTCTTGAAAGTGTTCTTTTGTGGAATGTTCTTCAGTTTGGGTTTGTCTAGTGTGTTTTCAGGATTTCATTGAGACTAGACATTTTTGGAAGGAATGTCACAGAGATATTGTGCCCTTCTCAGTCTGTCCATTTGGAGTAGACGTCAGCCATGTGTCTTGTTGCTGGTGATGTTAACCTTTTTACATCCTGGTCAGGAGGGTGACTGCCAACGTCTCCATCCTAAGTGATAGATCTCTTCTTTTGTAAGTCATAAGTATGTGGGGGCAGAGAATTTGAGACTATGCAATATCCTTTTTGTCCTCAAGTTCATACTTACTAGCTGGGTGGGGTGGTGCAGGCCTGTAATCCCAGCTTCTGGGAGGCTGAGGCAGGAGAACTGCAAGTTCAAGGCCAGCCTCAGCAACTTAGTGTGACCCTGTTTCAAAAAATAAAAAGGGCTCAGTGGTAGAGCACTCCTGGGGTCAATCCTCAATGTTACACACACACACACAAAATTCTCACCTACTAATTTTAGCATCCCTTAATAAATCTTGCCTGTAATAATTATTATCTAATTGAGGCTGGGGATAGAGCTCAGTTGGTAGAGTGCTTGCCTCTCATGCACAAGACTCTGGGTTCACTCCCCAGCACCAAAAAAAAAAAAAAAAAAAAAAGTACAATTATTATCTAATTGAAATTTTCTAGGTCCCTGATTCTTTCTTTTATAAATTGGAATTCTGTAAGGAAGAGAAGTTTACTCCTTTTTAATAAGGTGGTTTTGTGATGGGTACCTAAGATTTTGACTTTCCTGAGGATAGGGACTGTATCTCGTGTATCTTTATGTCCCTGTTGCTTTGCATATAATTGATGCTTAACATTTATATATATATATTGAAGCTGGGCACAGTGGCATGTACTGTAGTCTCAACTACTCTCAAGACCTGAACCCAGGTATTTGAGACCAGCAGCCTGGGCAACATAACATAGTAAGACCCCACTTAAAAAAAAAAAATCCAGGTGCAGTGATGCATGCCTGTGCAGTAATTACAGCTCCTCAGGAGGCTGAGGCAGGAGGATCTCAAGTTTGAGGTCGGTCTTAGTATCTTAGTAAAACCTTCAATAATTTAGTGAGACCCTGTCTTAAAAATAAAAAGGACTGGGGATGTAGCTCAGTGGTATAGCACTTGTGGGTTCAGTCCCAGCACCCGACCCCTAGGTGTTCAATGAGTTTTTTAACTTTTGCTGAGGCATTTCATGGGTTCTGATCTTTGCTTTAGCAAATCCGGCTCGGTGCCGGGGTCCCCGTGAAGACAGTACATCCTTCCAGGCTGCAGGAAGGACTCCCTTTAGCCCCAGGAAGAGCTCAGGCACCAGGCAAGGGGCAGAGAGGAGCTGGCCATGGTGGCCGAGTGGCGGCCTGTCCTGTGCACAGGAACATGGGCTGAATGTCTGTGCACGGAACCTAGGCCAGCAGTTACTGTGGCAGTCAGAGGCCTGTGGAGTGGGGAAGAGGACCAACCGTGTGGAGCAGACAGTCTGTCTGAGGAGGAGAGCTGCAGGGACAGGGGACGGGGTCACTGCACAGCTGGGCGGAGCAGTTTCCTGGGAGAGTTTCCTGGTGGGAGGCAGATGGTGGGGGGTGGGCGGTGGAGACCTTTGCAGAGAGGAGGACAAGCTTGGAGCTGGAATATTGCTTGCTTGGAGGGACAAGTGGGCAGTGGGCAGGAGGGAAAGAGGAAAGGGGGAGGGCTGAGACGGGTCAGAGAAGGATGGAGGCAGAGAGACGTGAGAGGGCGTCCATGTGTCTTTGGTCACCATTTAGAGGCCCTGGCTTGAGCAGGCTCAGTGAGGTGCTTCATCTGTGCTCTCAAAAGACTTGGGAGGAAGGTGTACTTAGCCTTGCCCTGCAGATGAGGAGAAGGTTCAGAGAGTGGAGCCATGTGCCCAGGGTCAAACAGCCAGCTGCTAGGTCATTCCCTGAGAGGCCGAGGCTTGAGGCTCTGAAATGTGTTTGTGTTTAGGGTTTAAATTGGCCACTCTATGCACGTGGAGAAGGCCCCGTTCCTTTCATTCATTTGTTTGTCTCTTACAAAGCACCTGTGAGTGCACAGGGCCTAGAGGCAAATTTCCACAACTGATTCCTGGATGAACATGTTTGGGATGAGCCCAAGTTGCAGGCTGGCACAGGGAGTGTTGGGATTCTGATGCAGAGGTGGAGGGCAGCGAGCAGAGTCGGGGAGATGTGGGGAGGTGGGGTTGCCGGTGGTCAGCACCAGGGACCTGGTGGGCGGGCAGCCTCTCCAGGGCTGGGTGGGCAGTGAGCGGGTGGCTGTCCGTGGGGCCCTGACTGCAGGGTGATGGTTTTGGGGTGGGGTCCAGACCAAGGAAGGGGATCGGCAAGAGCAAGCTGGCCTCAGTAGCGAAGTGACTGGGGCACAGCTTGGCCCTCAGAACAGAATGCACCATGGAACTGGGGTTAAGAGTTGGGCCCTGATCCGGTCCTACCTGTTAGGATGGCCGCTACCAGAAAGAAGAAGAAAAATCCCCCAACAGAAAATAACAAACAGGATGAGCATGGGAAGAAGTCAGAACCCTGGCACTGACGCGGGAAGGCGAAAGGACGTCATTGCTGGGGGACATGAACGGCAAAAATTTAGAAGTAAAATCACCACCTACATCTAGCAGTTCCATTTGGGGTTGTATACTCCACAGAAATGAAAGCAGGGTCTCCCAGAGGTATTTGTACATATGTTCAACACATGTACCTGTGTTCAGAGCAGTGCTGTTCACAGTGGCTGAAAGGTAGAAGCAGCACCGTGTCCGTTGGTGGATGAATGGATAGGCAAAATGCACAAATATAGACAGTGGAATATTTTCCAACCTTGAAAAGGAAGAAAATGTGGACTTGTGCTACCACATGGGTGAAGCTAGAGGACATTTTGCTGAGGGAAATCAGCCAGTTGTAGAAGTACAAAGAGGGCATGATTCTGCTTGCATGGGGTATCTGGAGTCAGTCAAGGGCATAGAGAGCAGGCATAGTGGTTCCCAGTGGGGGCTGGGGGCTGGTTGGAGGGACTCTAGGACAATAGAGAGTTTGGATTTGCAAGATGAAAAAGTTCTGGAGATCTGTTGCACAACAAGGTGAATATACTTAACAATGATGAACTGTACACTTAAAAATAGTTCAAATGTTTTTATGTTATGTGTATTTTACCATAATTTCTTTTTTTCAGTACTGGGGATTGAACCCAGGACCTTGCCCATGCTTGGCAAGTGCTATGTCAATGAGCTACCTCCCTGGCCCTTTTAAATTTTATTTTGAGACAGAATCTCATTAAATGGCCTTAAACTTGCACTCCTCCTGCCTCCGTCTCCCAGGTTGCTGGGATTGCAGGTGTGTGCACCACTGCACTCATAGTTTTTTTTTTTTTTTTTTTTTTTAGCTCTCTCTCTCTGTCTCACACACACGCAAGCACGCACGCACGCACGCACGCACGCACGCACGCACACACACACACAGGGGGGAAAAAGAAGCTTGGCCCTGGAGCCTGACATGCCATCAGCTGGGTAACCTTGAACTTGAATTCTGGAATCCTTTATGCTCCCTCGTCTGTAGATCAAGACTGATAAGGAACCTCAGAGCCAGGTACTAGTATGAGGCTTCGTAAACCAGCTGGCTTGGTCAGTGGAGCTAGGATAACTAGGACTACTGCTGAAGCCAGAGAGATGAGATGGGTCTCTAGGAGCCTGGGGCACTGGAGCCGCAGGATTGGCAGCAAGTGTTGTTGGCATGGGGCTCTGACTAGTCACCCCTGGGCTTCTCCAGGCTGTGGACTTAGCTGGGTTGGGGGACTGTGAGATTGGGAGCAGGATTGTCACCCGCTGAGGCCCGAGGATCGTAGAGAAGGCCTAGCCTGGAGGTGGGAGTTCGTGCCAGGGCTTGGCATGATGAGCCAGCAGCAGTGGGGCTCTGTGGGGGGACTGGCCTGTTTAGTGAACACCTACTATGTATCAGACACCCTTGTAGGTGCTGGGGATCTGGCGGTGGGCAGCTAGGTGTGGCCTCTGCTTTTCCAAGCCTACCGGGGGTGGGGTGGCCTTTCACCAAGGACCTCGTGTTGAACCCAGCTCTGATTGTCCTCTTAGCTCTCCTGGAGCTAGGTGGGCATACAGGGAGGCAGCTCGAGAGGAAGAGCTGTTTACACGGAGGCCTGCAGATGGCAGATGTGATCAGGTGCCTGTGTTGGTGGGCAGAGCCGGGAGGGTGGGCTGCTCCAGGCTGAGGGGGCAGCCTGGTCAGTTGAAGCGGATGGAGGAGCCTAGTATTTTCCCAGGAAAGGGGCTGAGGAAAAGTCAGTCTTCCACTCCGAGGGCAAAGGCAGGCTGGTCAGTGGCCTCTGTTTTTTGGGAGGCACAACCACTGCTTCCTGGGGGCAGTCTCTGGCTCACAGCCTTCTGGGCTCAGGTCTCCTGACTCCAGAGTCCCTTGACACCTGGCCAAGGCTCGAAGCTGCACCAGGGCTGTCCCCTCCTCCACCAGCCCTCACCCCTCTGAAATCCATGGCTGTGCCCTCTGGTCCCTTAGGACCCCCTGGCCCATCCAATGCTCCAGGATCCCCCTGGCTGCCCTCACCAAGCACCAGCTGGGCACCTTCATGGTACATAACATTGTTGTCCCCATTTTGTAGATGGTTAAGTGAGGCTGAGAGATTGAAGCATGTTTTAGCCCACTTTCTGTTGTGAATAGCACATTACCAGATGTATTGACGTAATGAAGAAAAGGGGTTCATTCTGGTCTAATGTCAAGGGGGCCACTTCTGGTGATAGCCTCCTTGCTAGCAGAATCCCAAGGTGACACAGGGCTTTATATGATAAGAAACCTGGTCTAACTGGCTTTATAGTAGACACAACTCTTTGTTTTTTTGTACCTGGGATTGAACCCAGGGGTACTTAACCACTGAACCACATGGGTCTCACTGAGTCACTTAGGGCCTCACTAAGTTGCTGAGACTGACTCTGAATTTGTGATCTTCCTGCCTCAGCCTCCCTCGCTGCTGGGATTATAGGCATGTGCTACCACGCCTCGCTCAAAACCACTTTTGAGATAATCCGTTAATTGCATGAATGGATTAGGCCATTCCTGAGTGCATAGTCCTAGTTACTTCTTAAAGGTCCCATCTCTTCCTTTCTCATAATGGGGATTAGGTTTCACCATGAGTTTTGGAGGGGACAAACCATGTCAGGTCATAGAAGAGTATTTTCTCAAGGTTATAGAATATCTAGGGTGGAGCTGGGCTGAAGTGCAGGCCTGAGCTCTGCCACGGCCTGAGCTCTGCAGCTGAAGCACCGAGCTATCTCGGTTGGCTCCCCAACACTGCTGCTTAAGGATAGCCTCGGTTTCCTCGTCTGTCGGATGGCGTCAGTGACCCACCTCTGAGGCTGATGTGAGAATGACATGGAGCTGGTGATTCTGAGGCCGCCAGGACAGTGCCTGCCCCTGGAAGATGCTGGCCCACTCCACCTGTTCCCTGCTTCTCCTGAAGCCTGAGGAAGCCCCCGAGTGGGAGGAAGAGCCCCTTCCTTCCTCCTTGTCTGCTGAGGGGTCCTGAATGGCCTGGCTTTCTTGCTTGGCAGCTGGACTTAAGGGCACTGTTGTCTTGCACATACTGGGCTCACTTAGGAGGATGGAAGGACCTGGAAGCGCAGAGGGTATGGGTAGGAGGGGAGCATCTTCTGACTATGAGTTTTTTTTTTTTTTTTGGGGGGGGTGATATCAATTTGGGGAGAGCATTTAATAATGCATGTTTTTCTTTTTTTCTTTTTTCTTGGAGTCGGGGAACACGGAAACATGGAAGACCCACTCAATCCAATGCTCTTTGCAATATGTCAATTTAATGTAAATCCATTCCTGCCTTTATGAAATTCGTATTGACACATCTGTTGTGAGCTTGTGCTGTGTTAGGCCCTGAGGAGACAGTGAGAAAAAGCCAACACAGCCCTGTCCTCACGGAGTCTGATCTCTGCAGGGGCTGAGACATCAGACAAGAACTCCTCCAAACTCCTAAAAAACCACCAGCAATCTGTGCTCCTGAGCAGAGGAGTCGGGTGCTCCGTCTACCGAGAGGATGGGAAGTTGGAGTGGCTTAGCCAAGGGAGCAGGGGGCATTCCAGGCAGAGAGATGGCAGGCTCAAAGGCCCTGCCACAGGGGTGGTCTCAGGAGGAAGGGTAGGGCCAGCTTGGGCCGGCGGGGTGGGCATAGCGCAGGCCACATGGAACTTGTAGCTCATGGTCAGGAGATTTGTCTTGATTCCAAGAGCAATGGGGATGCATTGAAGGGCTTAAGTGGGGAGGGAATGATCAGATTTGCAGCTTGTAAAGACCATTCCGGCTGTGGCTTGGAGAGCAGATTGGAGGGGAGCCAGGGCAAACATGGGGAGCCCATTTGGCGGCTCTGCAGGGCTGCTGGCGCAGGGTGGAGGTGTGGAGTGGGTGTCAGCGAGCTGGCTGGGCTTGCCTGCGGATGGGGTGCTGGGCCCTGGGCCCCAGGACCGCAGTCTGGGCAGAGCCTGGAGGGGAAATTCTGCCTCCCCTGAGCTCTCCTGCCTGACTGTGCAGACACTCAGCTCCTCGGAGTTGGCCAGGGTCAGATTTCAAAGGAAAGAGCCGAGGTGTGCAGTTTCCCAGCCCAGGAGGCCTGTCTCATTCACAGTTAGAGCAGAGTGTTTGGTTTTTGGTGGCCTGGCAGAGGGGCTTGGGCCACGGTGGGAATGTTCTGGTCCTTGAGGGAACCAGGGAGGCAGGAGCTCCAGGGTGAGAAATGCTTGTGAAGAAAGCTCAGGCAGCTCCCAGGTCACCCTCGAGGGACGGGCCTGAGGTGTCTGTTCCTGAGGAAATCCGAGAGTCCGATTGGTTTGTCACAGATACCCAGATGCTGGCCACCAAATTTTTGTTTCCTGAGAGGAGTTGAGAAATCCTCGTGAGCCTTTGCTTTTTTTTTCCTTGGTAACTTACTTCAGAGGATTTTTCTCCAAAATCTTTTGTCACTGAGGTTTTTCCTTTGAGGCCAGGGCCCCACTGGGACTGATGGAGCTCAGGGCCATTGGCCACCAGGGTGTATTTCCTCCTCAGGGAGGAGGGTGCCGTGGACTCACCACGGGAAAGAACCATTTGAGGGCATCTGCCCTGGTCTTTAGCATCCTGGGGCCTGAAAAACTGGTTCCTCCTGCTCAGCCAGTTTGTCACTAGCCTGCTGGACCTGGGGACAGTACCTCCTGGGGGAGCTGTGGTCCTTGAGGAAAATAACCAGGATGGCAGTAGTCATAAAATAATCACAGGTAATCCTGAAAGAGAGCGCTATTGGTGCGCCAGGCGGGGTACTTGGTGTCTTAGAAATAGGAAGGCGTTTAAACCTTCCCACACCTCGGAGAGGCGGGTGCTATCATCACCCTCATTTTATAAATGGGGAAACTGAGGCACAGAGAGAAGTTAAGCTACGTGCCCAAGGCCACACAGGTAGTGGGAGGGGGGAACAGAAGTTGCTCCAGAGCTCCAGATCTTAGCCACTAAAAACACACTTAGCTTGGCCCCGCTGGGGACCTCCCTGATGTGCACAGAGAGGTCAGTGGCCTTGGGGCTCCAGAGCAAGGGCTTCACAACCAAAGCAGCCACACAACTTCTCAGCTCTGTCCAAGGTACGGGGTGAGGGCACAGGGGGACAACTGGAGGAGAGTCCAGCCACAGGAGGGGTCATGGTGGAGGGAAAGCACCTGGAATCACGCTGGCCGCCTTCGACCCTGGCCTCACGGTTTATCCGTCGTGTGGTGCTGGGTTAGTTTTTCACCAGCCTGTGCCACAGTTTCCTCATCAGCATGTTGGAGGGGACGGGACTCATCTCCTAGGTGGCTGTGAGGATGCGGGAGATGAAGCGTGTTTGGAGCCAGGCTGGGCGCTCCTTCCTGGTGGCCACCCTGTGAGGACCCCGAAGAGGCCATGTTCTCAGGCTCAGTGGAAAAACACTTCGGTACGCAGCAGCCCTCAGGCCCGGGGGCTTCGTGAGCTCTGCCTCTGTCCTGCCGCTGCCTGCTGGGTAGGGGCAGCCCCCTGAGAGAGGGCACTTAGCTCTGGCATAGAGAGCAAGGCTGGTGTGGGGCAGGTGGGGTGGGCCTTGGCCTCTGCTGACAGTCCTCTCTGGAACCACAGCAGGGCCTCTGGGGAGAGAGGCTGTGTTTGCTCTGCTCTCTGCCTCATTGTCCCCTCTCCCTGCCTGTCCAGTCCTTCCCTCGAGTGGGGCTGGAGTGACAGGTAGGGAATGGGAAGGAGGGCTTGGTCTTGGGCTAAGGAATGTGTCGTAGTGTCTGCACAGGGGCAGTGGCACAAAAGGGTGAGAAGAGAGGCTGGCAGGTGCCAGATGGCATTGGAAGTCCCCGTGAGCCTGTCCACCCCCACCTGGCCTAATGGGAATTCCATCCTCAGTGATGCCCGGTTCCATGTCTGACAGGTTGTCAGTCGTGTCTTGGCATTTGTCGTTGCCCCCATTTTGCCATCTGTGAAATGGAAATATTATCATAGTCAACTGCCTTGTAAGCCAAGGTTGTCTTGAGAAGGAAGGAACGAATGAGTGGTTATAAAATTGGTCAGAGTTCCTGTGACCAATGACAGAGGGACTCGTTTCCTATGAGCGTTTTCCTCTGAAAGGCCCACTCAGCTTTATATGGTAATTTTTTTTTTTTTTTTTTTTTGGTACCAGGGATTGAACTCAGGGTCACTCGACCACTGAGCCACCTCCCCAGCCCTATGTTGTATTTTATTTAGAGACAGGTTCTCACTGAGTTGCTTAGCGTCTCACTGTTGCTGAGGCTGGCTTTGAACTCACAATCCTCCCATCTCAGCCTCCCAAGCCACTAGGATTATAGGCACATGCCACCACGCCCGGATTGCAGTATTGTTTTTAAGTGAAAAATATCAAAACAAAGTATCAAAACAATGGTCCAAGAGCTTGGGTCATCTTGTGGCTGGTCAGAACCTTAAGAGGACAAACAGGGAGTCAGCTGTGGAAGTGGGTGATACTTGTGTCTCATTTGTCCTCTCTGGAACCTTGCAGTGGGTCTTCAGTAAATACTTGTTGAATTATCTCAACTCTATAAAGACTATATCCAAAGAAATCAGACTTGAGAGGGAAAGGTGCCAGAATGTTAATGGGAATTATTCTTAGAGATGGGCTCATGCAGGATTTTCTTTTTTTTTCCCCCTTTATTCAGAAAGTTGAAAAAATTTCAAGAATGTGCATATGTTACTCTTATTTTTAAATGCAATAATTTGGTTATTTCATTGGCTTATACAACATAGAAGATCTTTGAAAAAAATCGCAATGTGGAAAAGTATAAAAAGAAAGTCAAGCCACTTCGCGTCTCACCACACTTAGCAGTTAGCCATTCATCGATGGCACACAGGTCCCAGTTCACCTGTGCACTCACCTGTACAGGTGTGTGTGTGTGTGGGGGGGAGGGGTTTGCATAAGGGGCTGTTAGTACACAGGTTGTCCTGTAACCCGTTTCCACATCTCGGGTCGGGGACGGCTTTCCTTGTCAGTAGGGGCAGACCTGGGCCATTTCCGATGGCTAAGCCCCTTCTCCATATTGGTGTCATGGAGGTGCTGAGCTCAACTAAGCGGTGGGTGTTCTGTTGATGTCCATTTAAGTTGTTTAACAGGTTTGCCCTTCCAATCTACTGCCAACAGACTTTTATAATCAGGAGAATGAGACAATCAAAAGTGCCACGGTTTTGGGCTTGGGGGTGACGTTTCAGCAGGATGGCCCAAGGGAAGCCTGCTCGGTTGGGACGGGAGCCAGTTTGAAAGAGCTTATGATGTTCCCAAAGTCTGGGGAACATTGCAGAAGGAGCAGATTGGTGACTGTTCTGGGGAAGAATATTGAGTTCAATGTGAAAAGACCTTCCTGTTGGAAAGAGCTTGCATCACATGGAGAAAGTGTCCTTACAGCAGTTAGGACAGGATGTGATTGGCTGGGGGAAGGCTGTGCGAATATGGAGGGCACGAAGCCCTTCTCAGATCCCGGTAGACATAGATGAGGTTTCTCAGCTGTTCCTCGGGGTCAGGTCTTCAGTAAATACTTGTTGAATTATCTCAACTCTGAAAAAGTTATATCCAAAGAAATCAGACTTGAGAAGGAGAAGGGCAGAGAGAGTGACAGGTTGAAGGAACTACTGGCTTGTCCGCTTGGACTGAAAGCCTGGGCCCTACAGTCAGAGGCCGTGCTGTGGGTTCTGTCATCTACCAGCTGGGGACCTCAGGAAGGCACCTAGCTTCTTAGAACTCTTTTTCTTCATCTGTAAGATGGGCACGATGGCTACTTTCCAGTCCCGTGTGAGGACATGTGTCCCTGGAGCACGTGGAAGTGAGTCAAGTGTGTCACCCATCCTTGGTAGACCCTCTCCTCTACCGGCCACATCTCAGCACATGCGGGACCTGGAGCTTGCTATTTTCCTAGTAGCTTGGACTGGGGTTGAGACGGTGGCCATACATGGAAATTTAAGCCAAAGTTTGTTGTGAGAAGATTGAGCTGTAGTGAACATGGTGTGTGTGTGTGTGTGTGTGTGTGTGTGTGTGTGTTGGGGTGGGGGAACTTAGGTTGATGCAAAGCATGCAGGTGACTGTGACAGTGGTGAGAAAGGAGACAGCGTGGCTATGAGTGGGAGCTGCCCGGGGTAGGGGGGGACAACTTAGATGCTGAAGGGGACAGCTAGGGATGCAGCCAGGTCTGAGCGTGTGCTGTGTGTGGCTCAGAGGAGGAGGTTTCTGGGACATGCAGCCCCTCCCTGCTGCTGCGGCCTGCCTTGCTGAGGCCGAGCAGGCTTTGGGGGAAGAGGAGTGACCCCACAGAGGCCAAGGGAGCTGCTCTGCGAGGCCAGGTGGGAGGTGGGGCGGAGATGGCCTGAGTCAGGTCCATGTCCAAAGTGCCCAGGGGATGATCCAGGGGTCAAGGGAGGAGCAGATGTGCCCTTGGAAGGGAGGAAGGACCAGATGGCCAAGGGGCCCTCTGCAGTGGACACAGTTGTCATTCCTGTTTATAGGTGAGGGCACAGATGACTAGCGAGGATGTCGTCAGAATAGCCTGTCATGGGCTGGCCTCTGAATTCTTTCCTGCCTGAGAGTGTCCTGTCCCTCCATCTAGCCTGGGATCCTTGGGGCAGGGACCATGGTTTTGGTTTCTGCAGCACTCTCAGCAATGTGCCCTGGCCTTGTCCTCCCTGCTGGTGTGACATCTGTCGAAAAGAGGCCCCAGCTTGTTGGGCCTGGGCACAGAGTTGGGGTCTGGGGCTGAGCCGGAAGCCCCCAGCCCCGTTGGCGAGGTGGTTGGTGGAGCCGGGAGCCCACCCTGGGCATCTTACCGTTTCCTTTTCCCTTTTCTCCACCAGGGAACTCAACGGCAACAACATCACCCGGATCCACAAGAATGACTTTGCGGGGCTCAAGCAGCTCCGGGTGTTGTGAGTACAGGATGCCCCTCCCCCATGGCCTCCCTCCCACTCCGACCCTGGCAGTGGCCTCGGGGCCCCGGGGCAGAGCCCTGGAGAGTGGTTGAAGGGCTGTCCACCAGCTTGGCTGTCCGCTGTGGAGTCAGTCTTGGGACCTCTGGGAGCAGGATGGGGGGAGGTTGAGTCCCAGCCCAGAGCGCCTCTCACTCCCCTCAGGGCTGGAACACGGGGCCTGGCGAAGGGCTGGTCCATTGGCTCCTCCGGGGTGGGGACCAGGGAAAGTCTGGCGGCCACGAAGACTTCTTAGGTCTCTGGGTTAGTCATCTTCAGCTCGTGGGGGCCTACGCAGGCTGCCTCACAGTTCTGGAGGCTGTGAGTCCCAGATCAAGGTGCTGGAGGGTGGGCATGCTCTCTTCCCAGCTTGGAGATGGCCACCGGGGTCCTCACAGGGCTTTCTCTGTGTGAGAAGGTCTGTGGTGCCTCTTGCTTTTCTTGTAAGGTCACTAGTCCTCTGGTGAGGCCCATCTTTTGACCCCATTCACCTCCCTGCCTCCCTCGAGGCCCTGTCTCCCCATGGCTGCACTGGGCTGCAGCACGTGGAGTGACGTGGGTGGGTTGGGGCACAGTTCAGCGGGGACAGTCTCCAGGGTCCTTAGGAAGCTGGGCATCAGACAGTCACAAGGTCCCTCACCCCTGACTCCCAGGATAGTGCAAGGATCCTAGGGTCTCAGTTCTTTTAGAACTGCTGGTTCTGCAGTTCTGAGGTCTTTGAAGGAACTGGGGACCTTATGGCCCATCCTTTCTGAAGTCCAAGGTGACAAGTTGTTGGGCAGAGGTCTCTGCTTCTACAGAACCCACTGACCTCGACCCCTTCCCTCTTCTGGGTCTGGGGGCGGTCCCCCTCTCTCCTGATATTTGTACCACCCCCACCTTGCCCCAAACCCTGTCCGTGGCCCATGCTAGGACACATAAGTCACCTGAGAGAGGAAAGGGGAAAACACAGGAGAAAAACATACTTTATTCCCTCAAAAATGATCACACAACAATCCCTCTGTGGGTGGAAATGCTGCCTCACCAGCTGGACACCCTGGTCTCTGAGCCTGTTGGTGGTGACACCACGCAGAGTCCCACGGAGCCAGGTGGTTCAGTGGCTTGGGCACCCACTCTTTTCTTCAGCAGATGGGGCCAGGCAGGGTGGGGATGGGGGTGCCAGCTCTGCGGGGGGTTTGCTGCATGCTGGGCTCTGCCCAGGGCACAGCTCTCCTCTCTATACTGGGTAACACCCCTGCCCCCTGCTCTGCCTCTCGGACATGTGCCCTCTGGGCTAATTAAGGGCACCTGCACCAGCAGCTCAGAGCCTCCCTGGGGCACATCTTGGGACCACTGAGGCAGGTGGCTTCAGAGGGGTCAGCCTGGGGCTCGGGCAGGATGCGCAGCTTGCTGTCAGCCTGGGTGTGCTGAGGAGCCTGTGTTGGGGACTTGGCAAGGTTGTGTCCATCCAGGCTGGGACGTGGGTCTGTGTGAGGCCTGGGCACGGCTCCTGTTTTGCCCCTGTGCCAATGTCGCCTGGCAGAGTTTGCCTCAGCTCCTCCCTGGTGCCAGCTGTTTCCGAGAGTCCTGGTCTGAGGCTGCAGCTGTCCTTTCTCTTTGTCGCCCTAGGCAGCTGATGGAGAACCAGGTCGTGGCGGTGGAGCGAGGGGCTTTCGATGACATGAAGGAACTGGAGCGGCTGTGAGTACTGGCAGGGCGCAGGCTCGGGGGTGGGGGGCACTGGGGAGGGCACAAAGGGGATCAGCAGTCAAGCTGCAGATGCAACCAACGAGGGAGCCCCTGGGAGGCGGACCCCAGCCAGCCTGCCTGTGCCTCACACTGGAGCCTGCAGCGGGCGGAGCTGCAGCCATGGGAGAGGTCGAAAGGGCGTGGGGAGCTGGTGGCAGAGGAACCTGGCAGTGCACTTCCACCATCCCTAGTGCCACTCTCTATTGTCTGTCCCTGAAGATATGTGATGGGAAAACCTCCCCACAAGTCCCTACTGCCATCTCGTCCCCAGGCATATGCCCTGTTCATTGATTTGTGTGGTTTTTGTTTTTTGGTGTGAGGGATTAAACCCAGGCCCCAGGGCACGCTAGGCAAGCGCTCTACCACACTGCTGCACCCCCAGGCGGGTTTGTGTGTTCTTAGCAGAAGCTAAGAGGGGACCGTCAAGATGGCTTAGGTACTCAGAGCAACAGCGGGGACATGGGAAGGTGCCAGCATGTTCTGATTTGCGTGGTTTGTTTCAGGTTTGAGTCTTGATCAGTTTTTGTATATTAGTGACAAGGAGAAAGAAAAGGCTTTTTGCGTGGGGTGAGGTAGGCGCTCAGTCATGGGGCCACCTGTCTGTCTGTCCCTCCTGCAAAGTCGTCTGGTTATAGGTGTCAAGGGTCCTGGAGTTCACGCTCTCTGAATCAGATAGTCTGTTTTATTTTAAGGAAACAATCAGAGAATCAGAGACATGGTTGAAAAATTCATATATAAGGATTTTCATTGTATATTATTGAAATAAAAAAAAATTTAGAAACAGCCATTTTGATGGAGTAAGATATAAAATCACATTTTTTTGAAGAACAGTTGAGACCATGGAAATGTGCCTATATATATTAAGCGGGGAAGGTAGGAAGTGACATTTTTGTAAATAAAACCGCTTACTATGTGAGCAGATTATAAGAGAAAGAAAGCAATTATACTGAGTGGTGGGATAGCAGCGGGCACTTTTCATTTTATTCTCTGTGCTTTTCTCATGGATTTTCTTGTAGTGAGTTTTTAATAGCAATTATAGCTGCCACCGGCTGCCTTATTCTGTGCCAGGAACCAAGGTGAGCTCTTTGACCTGCACTCTCATTTAATCTCAAAAACAACACTGCTGCGAGTGTTATTTTACAGACGGGGAACAGAGGTGCACCGAGGTTAAGTCGCTTGCCCACAACGGTGCTTGCCCACAACGAGGAGATTAGAACCTGGATCACTTCCCCTTCAGAGTCTGAGCTCCCAGTGACTAGCACCTAATACTCCACCTTTCACTCTAATATCAAAGAGAGGAAGGCATTAAACACAGGGGAAAGAATGCGATCCTCTCGCTGCCTTCTTGCAGCCTGGAAGAAAATCAAGGCAATCTTCTTTTGTGTTCCTCCTCCAGGCCTGAAACTGAGCGATAAGGAGCTCACAGCTAGACCAGATGTGTAGTCCCGGGTCTGCCTCCTTTACAAGGCTTAGAACAAAATACATATTAATGACCTGGCAGTGAGGGGCTGGTTTGGACCTAGCCCCTTCTGGCTCCAGCTCTGTGCTGCTCCGCCCTGGAGGAGGAGGAGATGTGGGGGAGGGGTCTCCATGCAACCAGGGTGGTCCCTGTCCTGCCTGCTGCTACCACCCCAGGCTGGCCAGGGTCTTCTTGGAGTGGTGACTTGTCACTGGAGACTAAGTCCTTCTGTCCTTTTTCAGTTCCTTTCTTCCGGGTGGGTCACCAGCAATTTTACAGGGGACAGTTGTTCTGTCCCTGGAGGTGCCCATGCCTTTTTGTGAATGGCCAGTTAGAGGCCACCCTGTCTGACCTATTGGATACCAGAGGGGATCAGTTTATCATGGGAGCTGGTTGAAGTGGGGAGCGATGAGAAGCCACGTAGACTGTAAACATTTCATTTTCAGTTAAAACATGTCAATGTGCATTTATCGGCCCCTTCCCCAAATTTATTTATTTATTTATTTATTGACAAGACTTTCTTTTTAGCATGAGACACTCGATCGGTCCTGTATTGTTCTCCTTTCCTAAACCACACTTACATACCTTGTTTAAGATTTTTTTTGTTTGTTTTGTTTTGCTTTCTTCAAGGTGAAGTAAGATTTTTTTTTTTTTAAAAGCCCTTGGAAGCAATCTTGGTGGAGAATTAAGTCTTCTATTTAATTTAATAGCTCTTTAATTAGCAGCTTTCCATTTTATTGAATCTTTTGAAAGCATTCAGCTTGGTTTTCATAGTGATGGTTTTTTTCTTTTTCCACTTAGTTCATTTGTGAATGAAATGAATGGAATTCCATAAAGTACCCGTGTGATAAACGAGTTTGAGGACAGACATGGCTGGTTCCTGTTAAGTGTAGACATGGAAGTGTGTGGCTCTACTGGCCGGGGAGGATGGGCCATACCCGCTGGCCTGCAGCTGGGAGGACACAGAGCATGCTCAGCTCCCCATGAGCTGGCTGCGTGGGGCTCAGCCGGGATGGGGAGCTACCCACAGGCAGGCTTCCCAATCCCACATCTACACCACTCAGCGTGACTTGGGCAACTCGCTCACCTCTTGGCATCCCGATTCTCTCATCTTTCAAAGAGGGACACTCAGCAAGGCCAACAGACAAACCCTGGGCAGCTGTTCAGAGCCGAGCCCACGGCACTGTGATGGTGGTAGTGAGACCTTCCCATGGGGTCATTGGGAGGAGGAGGTTGTGGGCATGACTGGGAGGCTCTGTTGTCTTATCCAGGAGAGAGAAGTCCACCTTCTTACTCTGATTTCCCTCCACTGATGGAATATTGCCTATCAAACACCTCTTCCAGATCCTGGCGCATAGCCAGGGCTGGAATGATGGTGGCACTGCTGCCTTTATTATTCGGAGTGTCCTATGGGTCCCTCGAATGCCGGCTCCCTTCTTTGGTCCCCTTTGATTTTCTAAATTTAAACTAGGCATGGAATTCCTTTTCCCCCCTAAATGTTTTACAAAAATTGAAGTCAGAAAAATGGGAAAGGCTTGGGGGAAAAACAGTACAAACCCCAGCAATTTTCAGGCCATGGAAACACAGGATTAATGATTGGACCAGCGTTAAGGAACTCGGAGCCACTTGATGTCTCCTCGGGTGGCTGTGAGGATTATAGTGGTGGTCTCTTTCTTTCTCGAGGCAACAGTGTGTTTCCCTAGGAGGCTGCCCTTTAAAGTCAATTTCTTCCAGCTGGTCTCCTGAAGCTGCACATCTAATTGTCTGTACCGTGCTGGAAACATGACAGTCCCCGATGTGGTGACAGTGACAGTTCTCACCTATCAGATGAAAGATGACCTTCTAGGAGGTAGCCACAGATGAGTTACTGCTGGCTGCGTAAAATGGAGTTTCTTTTTCTCTCCCTCTAGAAGAATATTTTGGCTGAGTTGGTTTATCATAGTGGTTCTGTCAAAGAACCACTCAAAGTGACAGTGTGTGTAACCCGGGCTGTGCTGTGGCCTTACTGGCAGGGGCTGTGACACACATCAGTGCTTCTGCAGCCTTCATGTGTGCACGAGTCACAGGGGATCTTGTTGAAGTGCAGGCACTGATTCAGTAGGCCTTGGGGTAGTGCCAGAGATGGTGCAGCTCCAGGCACCTCCCAGCTGGTACCCAGCAGGCTGTCCGTGGACCAGGGCTGTATATGTTATGAATCTCAGGCCCCTTGCTGGGCTGAGGTTCTGTAGAGGCTAAACGATAATTATTAACTTTTAATATTGTCTACTATAGTTTTCCAAGATTTAGATTGTATCCTTTGCATATCCTCGATTCTGGTGTCAAAGAATTAGTTGCTTAAGGTGAGAGAGATGAGTTTGGTTAAATGCAGGACAAGTCTGGGTCCTTTCTGCATGATGTCTTCCCATCAGGCTATATTCCAGAACCAGACTTCCTGCTCCTGCCTCTGTTTGTACTGCTGAAAACATCTCTGTCCAGCCTCCAGGGAATTAAAGTCATGGACATACTGTTCAGTCACAAAGGAGGACTGGGGGGGTGAAGCTCAGTGTGGAGCGCTTGTCTAGCATGCATGAAGGCTGGGTTAGATTCTCAGCACTGAGAGAAAGGAAAAAAAAAGGAAGTTTCTATTGTTTGGCATAGAAAGCCACGCACAAACTGTTAAGTGAGAAAAATGCTTGTGGTTGAGCACTTTTCTCTTATGATTTTGGATTTTAACAGCAGGCCGTTTCATGAATAATTAAAAAGATCAAGTTATTTTTATTTTGAAAAAAGACCAAAGCAAACAATAAAAAACATTAAATCATTGCTTCACCACAAGCAATTAGGAATGGGGGCTGCTTGGCCATCTTCCCCGTGAGGGCGAATCTCACGTTTCTTGGCCAGTCAGTCCTTCCCGGTCACAGAGGTTCTTGCAGATGTGCAGGGTGATGGTGACGGGCAGGGAGACTTGGTGAGTGCCTTTCTTGGAGGTCACTCTTGCCCTCCAGGTCCTGGATGGTGGGGTTCCCACTGAAGACGATTCCCCTGGGCTCACACCCTGACCCTGCTAGGTCTTGAATCTGGACCCTTGTGTCTCAAGGGAATTCTAGAGCAGTCCTTTGGATTTCCTGGACACTCAGGTGACTTCCAACTCCTCTGTTCCCTTTTTTTCAGACGACTGAACCGGAACCAGCTGCACACGTTGCCAGAACTGCTGTTCCAGAATAACCAGGCGCTGTCCCGACTGTGAGTGATGCTTAATGTCAGAATATTCTGCCTGTGGTCTTCTCCCCATCTGTGGTCAGTGGGGCCTGGACTTTCTCGTGACCTCTCCTGCTGCTCCTCACCTGGCAGGAAGGGTTTGGGCCATCAAAGGCCAGGCCAGGTGCCGTGTGAGACGCTTCTCCATGACAAGCGCTTGAAAGAACCCCAGTTCATCCATCCCATCCAGCAGTGCAGGGGCAGGGGAGCTGGGGTGGCACTGACCTCCGACAGCCCTTGCAGGGGTCCTTCTTATGCCCTGGATCTCGCGCCTTGGGTTGAATATTGATTCTTTCAGCTATAAGCCCTTCTCAGACTAATTTGTTTTCTGCTCCTTCCACCTTTCAGTAGGCGAGCTTACCAACCAGGGTGGAAAGCCGTATTTTTATTTGTGGTCAATGTGCTGCTTTTGGGTTTAAAGGACAGTTGCTAATGCTTCTGATGTGTGATTTCCCAGAGGTGTCTGGAATTGTTCTACCATGCATTTCATTTTGTGGACTCTTGGGTTGGACAGGACCCTGAAGATTTACTAAGGAACCTCCTCTACAGCTCCTTAGCATATCGCCCGCAGCTGTTGCTTGGCTACCTTTAGAGATGGGGTGCTCACCACCTCCCCAGGCAATCCATTCCCTTATTGGAAAGATCTGCATATCAGAAAATTCCTTTTGGGCTGGGATAGAGCTCAGTGGTGGAGTGCTTGCCTAGTGTGTGTGAGGCTGTGGTTTTGATAATCACTGCAAAAAGAAAAAAAAAAAAACAAGAGTAATTCTTAACTTTGAGCCCTAAACCTGCTTTCTAATGACATGTTTTTCTTAACTTTGCTCTCTATAATGACTTAGAACAGCCATATAAGCTTATGTATTTTTTCAGAGGACTGTTAAGTTTTTGAATTTTGAGTTAGGAGAGTTGGAGCCCCCTTAATTGTTGTCACTAGCAACCTTTGGAACCATTGTCTGGGGCCTTCTGCTTGCCCAACAGGGCACTGGGCGAGAGATGGGGGCTGCTGCTTCCTCCCTGAAGGAGCTCTAGGAGAGCACCCAGGTGGAGGAGGAGGCACCAGGTCATGTAGGTAAGCCTGATGCAGGTGGGGCGAGGTGGCAGGTGGCAGCCTGGGCTCTCTGAGTGCTGGGGGCCTGACTGTGGATGTCTCTCATGTCCCTGATAACTGGAGTGAGTAGCCCTGTGGGGGATCATGCTCCTGTGCACAGCCTGATGTGTGACCATGATGCAGGCAGTGTCTCCAACTGCTGGGACAAGGTTGGAAAGGTATTGTGACTTCCTCAGAGTCCCTCTGAAGCCCCTTTTGGACTCCTAGCCCTATGCTCTTCATGGTTTCATGTCTCAAGGGACTTCTATGCTTTAGCAACTGTTAAATAATCAGATTCTATAACCAAAGGCTGGCACAAGGAAATCTATTCGAGGATTGAATGTCTTGAGGAGCCTTTGAAGAGGACAGGAGTCTGTGTGACACCTGCTGTTGGCTTTCTCCTGGGCTGGGAGCCAGATGGACCCGTGGCCTTTAGAGACACTGGATGTTCTCACCTGGGCCCTTTGGGAATATGTGCAGGCTCTAGAGCCAGAACTTTCTCTCAGCACTTACTGCTTCTCCCTCCACACTGAACTCTTGGCAGGAGATCCTTCGAAGGCAGGCCTAGCTGGACCAGGGCCACAGACTATTTAGCTCTCCTCTGTTTCTCTTTCTCTTTTTGGTGCTGGGGATTGAACCCAGGGGCTTCACACATGCTGAGCACACACTCTGCCCTGCCGAGCTACACCCCCAGCCCCTAGACATTTCCTGATCTCTGTAAGGGAGGTGTGCAAGCCAGGAGGACTCTGGGGAGGATTCCCTGCCCCACACCCCCACGTGTCACCCAGGACTGGTTCCTTGTTCCTGGCGGGTGGGCTCCTGAGATCTTCACCTTGGAAGTGGTCATAGGGGAGGGTAGAGGAGCTAGTTTACCTCACCTCTACCCCTGTTCTCTGGACCTGAGCGTCTAACTTCTCTGCTAGGTTTCCCCATTGGTCTGGCCAAGAAGCACTTGGGCTGGCTTGGTTCCAGAAACAGAAGCCCTGGCCGGCTGGCGTGGAAGCCCTGGGAGCACCGCGTAAGGGCGCAGCCAGCAGGCAGGAATGGAGGTTCAGCTGGCCCTCGTGGCACCTGAGATGTGAGGATGCTTCTAGTTTTTCAGAACATCCACCTTATTGTCCCACTCTTCCCTGCAAAGCAGTGCCCCGGGTTTACTGGAGCATCTCAGTTCCTGCCACTTGGGTCGGCCACGTTGCGGACACCCCTCCTGTTTCCTGTGGCTCAGGCTTTTCGATCCTTGAAGGGTTTGGGATTTCAACTCCTGATTTCTGGAAGAATCTGATTGTTGCATCTTAGGTCAAGGTGATCGTTCCCCTGGCCAGTCAGCTGTACTGGGGCTAGTGGGACCTCTGGACCCCAGGCCTCCTTGGGAGCTGGGGGTGAGAGGGATTCCTGAGAAGGCAGGGTAGGATGGGAGGTATCGTTTCTGGTCTCTCACCTGTTGACCTTCTCTTTGCTTTGGAGGGATCTGTTACTAATCCTTTGCATCTGGAGTAAATTAGGAACTTTCATGCAGAGGCTTTGCCCAATCAGCATGAAAATGGGCTGGAGCAAGACCACATGTGCTGAGAGGGACTCTTGGCCACAGAGTGCAAGGGTGGTGCAGTCCGCGGGTTCATTGCTTGGTCTGTGCCGGGCCGGGCCGCTTCGAGGCTTGAAGGATGGTGCAGCCCTCTTTCAGGTGTGCACGCTGTGGCCTGTGGGAGGCGCTAGGGACATGTGAGGGAGCCCACCCTGGAATTGCTTGTGAGGGTGGCCAACCCAACTCCCAGCCTGCAAGTGACCCCACACTTGAGCATTAATCCAGCATCAGTGCAGGTGTCCCCCATCCCTGTGGAGATCAGCTTTCACCAGCATCTCACCCCCTAACTCAGAACCATCCCTCGCTGTGTGGGGACCTTCCCCCAGGGGGCTTTGGCTTCTTTTCATGGGTGGTGAAGGGCGCCCTGCAGAAGTACCCAGAGGAGGCCATGGAGGGAGGCTGGTCTGCCTCCAGGAGAAGGGCCCCATAGGCCACGGGCTAGGATTCAGTGTGGGACAGTCATTGTTGGCAAAGGGAATCTGCTTTTGTACTAGTTTGCTGAGTAGTGAAAGGAGAGGAGACGTGGAACCAGGAGGTGATGTTGCCCCTGGGAACATTTCTTGGTGCCCTGAAGTGACAGGTGAAGTCTGTGTGGCCTGAGGATGCTCCCATGGTGGGGGGCCCACCCCCCTTTAGAAGAGGGCACCCACCTCCTCCTCGTCTAGAGTTAGCCACTGCAGAAGCGAGCCTGCCCGTGACATCTTTTGTTGCCTCTGTGTCCCAGGGCGGACAGGAAAAGTTTCAGGAACTGCAGTCCTTATAGTAATGATCAGGACGAGTGGAAGGTCACCTTGTGCCACGCTCATCCTGAAAGACCTGGAAACAGGATCTGGATCTGTCAGCAGCATCTCTGAGAGAGCAGCATTTCCTCCATCTTATAGAGGAAATAAATGCAAACTCAGAGGGTTTGTGACACGGCCAAGGGACGGAGCCAGATTTGAGTCTTGTCTGCTGTTGCTGAAGGTCACAGTAAATATCACCCACCTACTCCCCCCATGCATTCCAACAACCCACCACCCAGGCACCTCCTACCCTCGCCCACCCACCTACCCATCCCTCCACCCCTCCACTTACCACCACCCAGCCTCCCACCGCCTACCCTCCCAACAGGCAGCCCTGTCATCTGTCTCCCTGTGACTTACACATCCCTCATCCTCCATAACCTCCCACTCACCTGGGTTTGGAGTCTGCTCCGTCACCTGCCAGCCAACAACCCCCAGAGGATGTGATGATGTTTCCACGGACCTGCACAGGGGTGAGGCTGGGGTTAGAGGGCCATGTTTGAAACCTGGCCGCTTCCTGAGAGCAGCAAACCCCAGTTTTCACTGAACCCCAGGTTCTGGGGTGGGGCACAGGTGAGTCAGCTCTCTGTCCTTCCAGGTCCGGCTGCTCTGGCTGGTTGCGTCCCCCCCCTGTCTTGTCCAGAAGCTGCATCTGGAAACAGTTCCCTTGGGCCGCCTTTTAGCCTTGAAACCAATATGAGTCCCGACAAGATCGACCTTTTTCGTCTCTGCTGGGCCTAGGGGGAAGACGGGGGTGGGTGATTAAGGGCAGCCCAGGGCATTTATTTCCCCTTATTTATATCCCTGCTGTAAGGACCACGATAACTCATTAACAGGGCCCTGGTGGTTGGAGCTGCAGGGCTGTGAGATTCTGCCGGAGCCCTGTTGAAGAATGCCTGACCCCCGCGACCCTGTCTCAAGCTGGGTTTAATTAAACTGTCAGCACTGGTCAGAAGAACAAAGCTTCTCTTCCCGTCTGGCCCCCAGCCCCCATCGGAGGCAGGGGGGCACTCTCTGCTGAAATGAAGAGCTGTTAAAAATGGATCCGTCTTGCCTCCAAGGAAAATTACCCGAAGCAGGAAGGTGACCTCGCTATTGTGACACGTCTAGGCCAGGCAGCAGGGCGGTGGAACGGAACCAGCCACTCTGACGATGGAGAGACAGTGGGTGAGGAATGATGCCTTGGCTGGGCCAGGGCCTCCCTCCTGCCGGAACTGCCTCTGGACTCCTTAGGACGCCATCCGTCACTCCTTAGGCTTCCCTTCTCTCAGAAGGGAATGTCATGAGCTTTGCCCGGTGAGACAGTAAATCTGGAGTCGTTCCTGTCAATTATGAGAGAAGCTTCCCTGCTTAGACTGACAGGGGAAGTGCTGGGACAGCAGGTCCTTCCTGGGGGACTTTTCACCTTTTGGTCAGTAAAGTCCCAGGGCTGATGCAGAGTGTTCCAACTCTCAACCTTCTCTGCTTGGGAAACTTGACAAATTTACTTTCTCGGTGAACACCTTTGGGCCTCGTGTTAAGTGACTTGCCGAGGTCTTGATAAGAACACAGAGTTGAGATTTGAACCCAGGTCTGGCCACCCCAATCCGACACATTTCCTTCAGACCCATCCATACCCAAAGTAGAGGGAAAGAGTTGTCTCAGGGGAGTTTATAAAAATGCAGATTCCCAGGGCCAAGGTCATCAGAGATCCTCGGTCAGTGTGGGAGGATCCAAGAGTTGCGGGATCATCAAGCCCCTCTCTCTCCGGCTCCTCTTTGGGAACCCTTGCTCCCCAGCGTGCGCAGTGAGCCTCTGCTTGCCCCTGGCCTGGTTCCTATGCGAGAGCCACACCAAGGAAGCAAGAAGCCAAGAGCAGACTCTTCACCTCCCGCAGCCCCACCCGGAGAACAATCTGGGGGATTATGAGTTGGCAATTATGGAGCACTCTGGACTCTCCAAGTGCTTCCCAATCATTAAATCCTTGCCTGCTGTCAAGGCTGGAGCAAAAAAGGCGAGTGTCCCACTGGGCGGCACGGGAGTTTCCTGGAAGGAGTCAGCCAGCCTGAGACTGACATCCCATATGCCAGAGCGCCAGAGTGGCTGATGAGCCCAGCATGGATGAATGTCCCGCACGGAGCCCTGGCAATGTGCTGCAGCCTTTGAATCTACCTCTGTCTCTGGCTGGCGCAGAACCACACAGGCCTTCACAAATGTGGGCAGTTAAGGGAGCCCAGGAGCCCTGGGGGCAGTGATCAGTCCATGGCCATTCTGGGAGAATGCCCTCACTGGCATGGTTACACAGGGCTCAAGACCCAACAGGCTACCCCGCCCCCCCTGCAGCCTCGCACGGGTTCCTATGAAGCGTATGGGATCATAATCACAGAGAGGAGTCCGGCGAGAGGCATGCATGCAGGAGGGGCCTGGTGTGCATAACTTGGGGGAGGTGAGGAGTTTTTAAAAAGCTGTTTCCAAAACTATACAAACAATTTTGCTAAGATATTGATTGGAAAATAGAGAAAAGCAGAAGATGAGAGATTAAAGGGGTTTTGTTTTTCAAATAAGGCATTTAAATAATGCTTGAGCTAACATACAAATATATATATTTAAAATATATTTTTCAGCTGTAAAAAATATATGTGATGTGAAATATGTCACAACCATCTCCACTATCTATGCCCAAAATGTTGTCATCATCCCAAGAAAACCTTTGCTCCCATTAAACGACTTCTCCCCCAGCCACCATCCTGTGACCCCTGTTCTATGTGCTGTCCCTAGGGCTTTGCCTACCCCTGGTACCTCGTCTGAGTGGACCCACAGGGTATCCTGTCTGTGACTGGCTTATTTCTGTGATTTTGAGGTCTGCCCATGGTGTAGCATCTGTCACATGTCCTTCCTTTTCCTGGTGCAACACTACTGTCCTGCCGGGACATGCCATGTTTTCTTCATCCACTCAGCTGGTGGTAGGCATTGGTCACCTCCATCCTCTGAGCCCTTTTAGCACTTGGTGGAAAGAGCCTCCATGGTGTTCCTTATAACCCTTTGTTCCCGCCTCCCCTACCAGGCTGATCTGGGACTCGGGGAACAGGACCTGCCCTTGTCCCTCCAGCCCAAGTGAGCTCAGCAGACAGGTGGGCTGTGGCTGGTGGGAGGGGACATGTCGGACTCACCTGCTGTTTCCTCTGGGTCCTGGGCTTGGGCTTCGGGGTCTGCCTTGGCCCTTGGCTTCATGGATTTGACCGACTCGGTGCTTTCCAGCTGTCCCCTGTTCTGCCTGACCTGGCTTTGACTTGTGGCCCAGAAACATGAAGCCAATTGTTCAGGCTCAGTGCTGGCTTGTAGGCTAAAGATAACCAATGGTGACAGGTTAAATGGAGTGTCTGGAGAGCCGGCCAGGGCACCCCTCTGTGAGGGCAGTCACGGAGAGCCCAGAAAGTGTCTCCTGCTTCAGAAGGCTGGAGGCGCTTGAGCTGGGGGTGGGGGAGCATCGGATCAAGGAGGAAGTGTGGACCCCTCGGTGGGGGGAGGTGGAGATGAGTTTCCTGAGGCAGACCTGGGGCTGTGCTGGTGGTGATTTGTGCACGGTGGGCTCTGATGGGTTCAGTTTGGTTTTTTTTTTTTGGTACTGGAGATTGAACCAGGGGCATTTAACCACTGAGCTACATCCCCAGCCCCTTTTTGAATTTTATCTAGAGACAGGGTCTCACTGAGTCACTTAGGGCCTCGCTAAGTTGCTGAGGCTGGCTTTGAACTAGCGGTCCTCCTGCCTCAGCCTCCAGAGCCTCTAGGATTATAGGCATGCACCACTGCGCCCGGCTCTTTTCAATTTTTTATTTACAGACAGGGTCTTGCTGAGTTGCTTAGGGCCTGACTAAATTGCTGAGGCTGGCTTTGAACTCATGATCCTCCTGCCTCAGCCTCTCAAGCTGCTGGGATGATAGGCATGCACCACCGAGCCGGCTGAGTTCAGTTTTTGGTGGGGATGGGCCAGGGCCTGGCATGTCCTGGGCAGGCCCTCCTTTAGCTGAGGTGCCAGGCAGTGTATTTCCTGCTTGGGATCCCTGGCCAAGCACCAAGGGATTTGGAGGCTTGAAGAAGACAGGACGAGGTTCCTCAGGGTCTTTGCAGTGTGTGTCATCAGGCTGATGTGCTGTCCTCAAGTGTTGGCGGGACCCTGTAGTTCGGAATCGGTGAAGCAACGCTAGCTTTCTGACACTAGTGAGAAACCCTGCTGGCACTTGATAAATTGGCTCTTAATTAACAAAAAGTATGGGATGATACATTATTAACAAAGATATTTTAACAGCTCCAATCTTTCAAATGTTACCCTCGGGGAGGCTTCAAAAGGTTTCTTTCTGGTGACATGGCTGGCCACTGTTGTCTTGTGTTTTAGGCCTGTTCCTCTCCCCACCCACTCCATCCCTGTGTCCAGAAGCTCCTGGGCTGCCCACCTCTGTGGTCAGTCTGGCCCCAGTGTTAATGAGGAACCTCTTGGCAGAAGCCTGATCTTTGTCCCAGGGAAACTTGGAGTGTCTTCAAGGCAGCAGGCCTTGGAGCAGAGGAGGAGTAAAGAGCTGATAAACGATAAACACGTCCCCACGTCGCTACCAAATCTCTGCCTCTTCCCCCACATTTCCTTCTGGTCCCCCTGCAAGCTGACCTTCCCTAAGGAGATGCAGCCCGAGGCTGGCATGAGTGGACCCTCGTGTGGATCCTGGGTGCACGAGTGGACTCTGGCTGGGCAGGGAGGGTTGGGCTTCTCAAATCTGAATTGGGCTTGATGGAGCCTGTCGGGGTGGGCAGTAGCTCGGGAGGAAGTGCTTGTCTTTTAGGAAAAACGGGCAGCGGAAAAATAATGCCATGTGTCCTTAAACCACTGGACACTTTGGGAAAGCTTCTTGGCAAAACTCTCTGGGTCTAGTAGGTGGCATATTTTTCCATCTTAGTGAGCAGCATGTGGTCAGCTCACATTCACCAGCTCACTGGAGCTGACCATGAGCACGGAGCCCGTCTCTCCCTGGCGCCTTGTGCATGGCTCAGTGGACCTGGGGCCCTTTTTGCCTTCAAGGGTTTGTCTCACTGAGTGTTCCTCGCTCAGCTGGGATCCTGGGACTTGGCTGTGGTCAGAGCTCCCGGCAGGGTTGCCTAAACTTGTCCCTGGGTGCCGTGGCAAGATGGGTGGACCCTGGAAGTCCAAGATCAGGGTCCCAGCAGGGGAAGGTTCTGATGAGGGCCCTCTTCCTGGCCTCCATTGAGCCAGCCACCCTCTTGCTGTGTCCTCCCGTGTTGGTAGGGGGGACACACACACCTCGGGAGGCTGAGCTCTCTGTGTCTCTCCCATTGATCCCATCACGAAGGCCCTACCCTCAACCTGACTACTTCCAAAGGCCCATCTCCAAATGCACTGGGGGTTGAGGTTTCACCATGTGAATCTGGCAGTGGGCATAGTTAAGTCCGTGGCTGCTGCCCTGGCCATCTGTATTGCTTCCTACAATACAAATGACCACCAGCTTGGCGGCTTCACACGACACAGATTTACTACCTCATAGCTCTAGAGGCTCGAAGTCCAAATCATGGGGCTAGAATTGGGGTGCTGGAAGCTCGCCTTCCTTCTGGAGGCTCTCAGGAGAATCCCCCAGCTCCTAGAGGCCGCCCTCATTCCTTGGCCTGCGACTGCATTGCTCTGACTTTGGCTCCACATCTTCTCCAACTCTGACTCTCCTGCCTCCTTCCTTCCCTGGAATCACACTGAACTCACCTCCCCGTCTCAGGATTCTTGCCTACATCACATCTGCAAAGTCCCAGTAAGGTCACATACCTCTGGGCTCCAGGGATTAGGCTGTGGGCATCTTTGGGGACGGCTTTGTTCTGTCTACCACACCCGTCTTTTCCCTTTGGGGCATGAGGACCCTCAGTGGCTGGGAGTATGCCAGGCCCCTGTCCGCCTGGGACTATGCAGTTAAGTGCACACCCTCCTAATTCCAGGTGCCCACCAAAGACAAGGGCCTCTGGACAGCTGTCCCTGCTCTTCCAGGTTGTAACCAGGCTCCTGGCATTGAATCCTCTCTTTTCCTCTAGTGATCATGGGGCCTGGGCCATAACTCTGTCCATTGGAAGGCTTGGACAGGAGTAGGGGTGGTGTCTGTGGAGCACCTGATACAGGTGCTATGATTTTAATCAGTCCCCAATCCGTGGGAAGTGCTGGAATGTGGTGGGAGGACAGGTTCCATCCAGTGTGTTACTTGGATGTAGAGTTTTCTGTCCTGGACGCCTTTGGCTGTTGGGCTTCTCAGCTCCCCTCTCATCTCCCCTCTCATCTCAGCCTCAGTGGGAAGTGACGGGTGGGCCGGGAGCTCCCTGCCTGCAGTTCCCTGTCTTTGCTGTGGGGGACACAACCTATCTCTCCCGGAGCATCTTGCCTCTGCTCTGCATCTGGCAGGTGGCTCTTTCTGCTCCCTGGGAGTTGTACTCATGCAGATTCCACGGCTTTGCTTTCATAGGCTGAAAAGGAGGTGGTGACGTCGTATAAATGGAAGGTGAATTTCTGCAGCCTCTTTCCATGAACACATTCCCCAGGAACTGACTCCAACACAGAGCTCCTTGTTAGATGAACCTGACATGAATATTGACACGAAGTATAACTCACGACACTTCCATTCGTGATCCACGATAGTGGGAAGGTTGAAGGAAGTCAACGCCAGGGTCCACCTGGCACCTTACCTTTTTTATGAGTTCTCGGCTGGTATCCATCTCTGCCTCACCTAATCTTCACTTTACCATTGAGCATGTTGGCATCCAAAGTCCTTCCGAGAGCGTGGGCGTGGTTCTACTTAGAGACTTCAGACCCTCCTGGCGTTGAAGTCTGCAGGGGAGCAGAGTTGTCACTGTAAACAGAGGGTCGGTGTGGATGTTTGGGCCCCACTGCTGTTGGTTCTGCTCTTGAAACCCAAGTCCCCACCTGTCCTTCCTTCCCAGTTCTAGGCTGTCTTGCTTCTCCTCAGCGGTGGCTCATTTGTTATTGTGATTAATACACATAATGTCGAGTTTAACAACTGTTTTTCAGGATGGGGTTCAATAGTGTTATGTATGTTCACCTGGTTGTGAAATTGACCTTCAGAACCGTTTCATCTTATGAGACTGAAATTCTCTGGGCATTCAACAGCTCCCATTCCACCCCGCTGCAGCCCAGCAAACACCACTCTACTCTCTGTCTCTGCGAGTTTGACTCCTCTGGGGATTTCACATGAGTGGAATCTAACATTATTATTATTATTATTATTATTATTATTATTATTATTATTTTTATCCCTTTGTGGTTGATCTGTTTCGTTTAGCATAATGTTCTCCAGGTTGGTCAATGTCAGAATTTCCTTCCTCTCTATGGCTGAATAATATTCTCTTGTCTATATCTACCACATTTTGTTGATCTATTTGTCCAATGATGATGATTGAGTGGCTTTTGCCTTTTGGAAATTGTAAATAATGCAGCTACAGACATGGCTGTATGAATATCTCCTCCAAAATTTGCTTTCAGTTATTTGGATATATATACTCAGAAATGGAATCACTGGATCATATGGTGATCCCGTTTTCAGTTTTTTTGAGAGATTCCCCATACGGTTTCCCACAGTGGCCGCCTAATTTCACAGTCCCGCCAGCAGCGCACGAGAGTCTGCTTTCTCCCCACCTTCACCACACTTATTTTTCCCTCTCTCTCTGTCTTTATTGTGGCTGTCCTAATGGGTGTGAGGCGATATGTCAATGGGGTTTTGACTTGTACTCTCTAGTGACTAGTGACATTGGCCGTCCAATCATATGCTTGTTGGCCATTTATATATCATCTTTGGAGAAATGTCTCTTCAGGTCCTTTACCCATTATTTGATTATTTTGTCATTGGGTTCTAGGAGTTCCTTATGTACTCTGGATATTTATACCTTACCATAGAGATGATTTGCAAATATTTTCTCCCATTCTGTAGATTTTCTTTTTAATGCTGTTTTGTGATTTTGATTCCCCCTCCTCTTTTTTTTTTTTCCGTGCTTGGGATTGAGCCCAGGGGTGCTTTACCACTAAGTCTCACCCCTAATCCTTTCAATTTTTTTTTTTTTAATTTTGAGACAGAGTCTCAAAGAGTCTGATGTTCTCATTAAATTGCTGAGGCTGACCCTGAACTTGCAATCTTCCTGCCTCAGCCTCCTGAGTTGATGGAATTACAGGTGTGCACTACGATGCTCGGCTTGTGTTTCTCATTTTTATTAAAGGACTGGATGAGCATACAGAAAGGATACACAGCAGAATTGCAGGTGGTGCAGAGCTGAAAAGGGATGGCCATTGTACTTTGGATGACAGAATTAAGGTTGAAAAATGACTCCCACGATCTGGACTAGAATCAATGAAATGAAACCTAGATAGTGATAAATATCAAGTTGGCTACAGAGGCCCTGGAGGGGGGAGAGCTTGGTTTTACTTATTGTAAAAAGGGGCTTATGACTTCAAGCTCAGGATGAAGCAAGGGACAGTAAGTTGCCTGAAAGAGCCAATGTACTTTTAAGCTGAATTAATAGAGGCAAGGTGACCTCTCCAGGGGAGGGGATAGTCCTGTTCCAGTCTGGGCTGCTCCAGGCACATCCAGAGAACATCGTTCAGTCTCAGAATCTGCATCTTGTGGCGTGTGTTTGTGGGGAGGCCACTGAACATGCTCTGGCAGGGGGGTGACGAATGTCAGGAGCTATCTGGAAACCATTTCATGTGAGATACAGTGAAGGGGCCTGGGGTAAAGAAAATGTGGAGGAACCCTGAGAGTCATTTTTGAATCTATGTCATGAGGACGGGGATGGGATTTGTTCCAGAAGCTGAGCACCCGGGGCAGATGGTTTGGGGAAGCGGTGTGTTCTCCGTGGGGCAGGCTTCCCGAGCACAAGGGTGGGCTGCTCTGTTCATCGCCTCCCCACTGGGGCTCAAGGAGCAGCTTGCTTGTGCCAGGCAGAGGGCAGTGGAGGTGCCACAGGGTTCCATAGCCTGGGCCCCCCAGCCTAGGCTCCCCAGCCTGGGCTCCAGGGCCTCGGGTGGCTCTTAGGTGCAGAGCAAGGGGCCTGTTTGTGAACAGGGGCAAGGCCCACCCCACAGTGTTTGGGATGGTTCATCTGCCTGCTGACACAGGAAACTGGCAGTCTGGAAGTCCCTTCACCCAAGCCTGCGTGCGTGCGGGAAGCCACCTCCCAGCAAGGGGCTCCAGCGAACTGTGTAACAAAATATTTACGAGGCCCTGGATTCTGGCCCACGTTTTGAAGTCCAATTTGAAACAATAAAAATCAGCAAATTGCTTTGGGAATGGGATCTGATTGGTGAAAAGACACAGACGGTCTGTCCTCGGGCGAAGCACTCCTGGGACAGTCTGGTTGGAGGTGCCCAGAGGAGCCCCCTCCCCACAGTGCCCCCCCAGCCCTCGCCAGTTGAGCAATGACTCATTTCCCGCTTTGAAGTCGATGCGCTTGTCCTCGGAGCCCTGGTGTTTGGACCCCTCTGCTCCTGCCACAAAGGCCCTTCTGTGGGCAGATCGCGGAGGCCAAGCAGGGAAGGGTTAGGAGAGGGAGGTATCGGCTGAATACCAATCAGGAGCCAAGCGTGTGTGTGGAGGGTGAGGGGCTCTGGGCTGCTGGGGGGGGGGGCACCCGTGCTGTGCAAACAGAGCCAAGAATTCCCTTTGGCGGGTTTGTTTTACCAAAGAGTCGGGGGGCCCCAAGGAGGGCGCCAGGAGCCGGGAACAGGGGAGAAGGAGGAAATATTTCACAATGCGAAGTTTAAGTTGCACTGCTTGTTGGGGAGGGGCCGGCCTGAGAGCTGCAGGCTAACAAAGAGGCAGTGTGGGCTGGTGACAGTTAGGGGAAAACACAGGGCAGCTAATGGGGCCGTGATGGGTGGGGAGGTAACCTGGGAAAAGCTGGTACAAGGAGCGCGGGCACATAAATTCTGGTGGCGTGACATCCCCCTTGGCAGGGAGACAGGGACCACGCTCACCCTCCCACAGCCAAAGCCAGAGATGCTCCCGCTCCCAGGGATGTGGCCAGGGTGAGGACGGGCTGAGAGGGAGACACCCCGCTGGGGTTCCCTGCCCTGCAGCACCCCTCCTCAAGCTGGGGGAGGGCCTCGGGAGAAACCCCAGAAACTAGCACGAAGAAGAAGAGGGCCTCACCTTGGAGAAGCTTTGCTGATTTGGGGAGACCCCAGCTGGTCCGGCAGGCAGGAGCGGAGGGCCCAGTGTCCTGCATGCACGTGGAGACCCCAGGGCCCCTCGCAGGACTCAGAGTCACCCGGCCAGCCTGGGCATTGAGCTCCTGGAGCTCTGCACACCATTTCTAGGAGGGTCCATGACAGCACCCAGGGAACAGTATTTATTACCTGGGGCTTTCAGAGGAAGCCATTTAGCACTTTGTATTTGGACTTTTATGGCTTCCGGGAGGTTCTCCTGACAACCCAGGACATTCCTGAGCCCGAGTGCTGTGCTTGTGGGTGGATGTTTTGGTTCTCTGTCACATACCAGCCCAGGTTTTTTTTTTTTTTTTTTTTTTTTTTTTTTTTTTTTTTGAGGCGGGTACCGGGAATTAAACTCTCAGATGCTCAACCACTGAGCCGCATCCCCAGTCCTGTTTTGTATTTTATTAGAGACAGGGTCTCACTGAGTTGCTTAGCACCTCGCTTTTGCTGAGGCTGGCTTTGAACTCGTGATCCTCCTGCCTCAGTCTCCCAAGCTGCTGGGATTACAGGGTTGCGCCACTGTGCCTGGTACCAACCAGTTTTGATCAAATTAATAATACTCATTTTCTTAGAAAACAAAATTTCCCTCCCATCCCCCTAAAAAAACCACCTCAAAACAGGGAAGCCACATTTGATTTATTATTTGTGTGTGTGTGAGTGTGTGTGTGTGTGTGTGTGTGTGTGTGAACTGCTCTCCTCTTCAGAGCCTTTAGAAAACATTTAGGAAAGAAGACGGGGGTAGCTTACCTGATGGGAACACATTGGGAGCTTCTCTAGGCTGTGAGCTGTAGGCTTGAATCTCTAATGTGGTATGATCCCTGGTTGATGTTTGCAAAGTAGCAGCTGGCCTTAGCCTGCTGGACCTCCAGCTGCCTCTAGCTTGGCCAGGGGGTCCCAAGGCCTCACTCTCCTCTGGGGTGGATGAGTAGATGGATAGATGGATGGATTCGTTCACCCAACCAACTTATTACAAACCTGCCGCGTGCAGCCATTTGTCCAGCGCAGGGGATATCATGATGAATTAGATATGGTCTTGAGTTTAGGCAGAGTGTTGATTGGCGGGGTCGCCTGTTGTTGCTCATTTCTCAAATGGGTGGCGTTAAGCTGTGAGAATTTGATGGCAGGTTGCTTTTTCCCTCCCAGTGCCCGTGAAAGGGAAAAAAAAATGGAATGTGAAAGAAAATGAATAGAAGTGGCAATCATATTTCACAGGGACAGACGCACATACATCAATTACACAGCTGTCCCACTGTGACCCACAACCCCATTTATCTTTTTCTGTCTCAGACATATTGAATTTTGGTCGCTACACCTGGGGATCTGAATGTCTTACTCCTCTAAAAGCAACTGGGGAAAACAAAGCCGTTTCCTACAAGTCACAGCTCCATTTATCAGAAACAAAGGACAAGAAATCATTTCGGGCAGGTTCTTACAGTAAACTGGGTAAGCAAGAGCCGGAACTCACGTATCGATGATTCTTAATAGTGTCTTTCACAGTCAGCTAGACATGGCCTGTGACCTCAGTTGTCCCAAGGGGAAGGCTGTGGATAACTGGTCACTTGAACATTGACCAAAGAGCACAGTGACTGTCCCCTGGGCTCCCACAGGAGGGCGTCCCTTGCTCATTAATGCCATCTGTTGATGGTGGAGGTGACTGCAGGGGTCAACTGGGCATTTCTAAAGGCACCTGTAATCCGAGGGTTTATGTGGGGGAGCCACTGTGCAGCTTCCGTTTGGTCTTTGTGTGCTCTGGGGCGGAGGAAACAACCTTCATGAGGAGTCTGGCAAAATGGGGACGTTCAGGGTTTGGACTCTGGAATCCAATAGCTCTGCTACCTCACTGGCTGGTGGCCTGGGATGAGTTGCTTGTTCTTGCCCAGACTCAGGCTTCTCATCTGGAAAAAAGGGCATAATAAGGACTAAGCTCAGATTAGTGATTCAGATTATATGAGACCTGAGCAGCGATGGGACCACCAAGGGACGTTACGCTTCTGTTTTTCTTGGATAGTTAAATCGGAGTCCCTCTAACTAGGGAATGCAGAGAACTAAAGAAAATAATTACATGACCATTACCCATTAAAACAGCATCTTAGTCCTCATCCTACCCTTGAATATGTTAGGGAAAATTTTTCCAAGAGTAGTTATATGTAGAGAGATATATTATATCTTTATTTTGTGTATTTATTTTTATGTGGTGCTGAGAATCCAACCCAGTGCCTCACATCTGCAAGGCAAGTGCTCTGCCACTGAGCCACACCCACAGCCCCAAGAGTAGTTTTTGATAATTTCTATTTTTTTTTTAAACAAAGAGAATCAGGCAACCATATGTGGCCAAGATTTGAAAATTTGGTCTGCCATTCAAACATGGTGGGGTTCTTTCCAGAAAGAGAGAAATGAGCCACAAAGATAGTGTTCTTTTCCAGGTTGTTTCACTTGATACCTAATGTTTTTTGACTGTAGAGATTCTAGAAAGATTTTCCTTCAGGAGGAGGAGAGCATTTTTTTAAATGTATTTAACTGACAGTCAACACTTTCAGGATATAATACATAGGATGAACGGCTGTGGTCAGCCTGGTCCCATGTCGCCATATTTTGTTTGTTGTTTGTTTTGTGTGTGTGTGTGTGTGTGCACTAGGGTTGGAACCCAGGCCCTGAGCATTGGAGGCAAGCTCTCTACCACTGAACTGCATCCCCAGCAGGAAAACATTTTTAAAGAAATAACCTGCATGAGTTTTTTTCTGCTGACAAGGGGAATGGAGCTAACCCAGCAACGTTCCCTTTCTCTCTCACTGACCTTACTGCAGATCCACTTGGCGGGAAGTCCGGGTTGGAAAGATGCTGGCACCCAGTTCATTTGCCTCTGAGACCATCCATGTTTGTTGAGGGCGAGGCCTTGGCAGTTACCCATTTGACTCTAACGGGAGGACTTGTCCCTGTTCAATCTGTTTCAATTCCCCCTCCCCATTGTTAATATCAGCTCACACCCAGAAGGGCCTGAGGTTGAGAAGCTTCCCTCAAGACTTAGCCACTGTCCCAGGCTTAGCTCATTGTGCCTTCAGGACATGATTTTTTTTTTTTTTTCTGTTTTGGTACTGGGAATTGAATCCCGAGTGCTTTACCACTGAGCCCCATGCCAGCCTTTTTTGTGTTTTATTTTGAGACAGGGTCTTGCTCAGTTGCTGAGGACCTTGCCAACTTGCTGAGGCTGGCCTCGAATTTACCATCCTCCTGGCTCAGCCTCCTGAGCCGTAGGGATTACAGATGTGTGTCACTGCACCTGGCTGGTATCGCCTCTTATACAGCAAGGATTGCTTCCAAATCTTGCCAGCTCTGAAATTAGCTTTGGGAAGATCCCTCATTTCTGCTCATTTCTCAGCTTTCACAGCCCTTCAGGGTGGGCCCATCACACCCATCAGTACTCTGTACAATGCTTAGCAGAGATGGTTTGTGTTTTATTTTATTTAAGAAGGAGAGGAGGGTTTGTTTGGGGAGAGTGCCTGAAGGTTTTTGTTTTGTTTTACTTTCTGTTTGTCTGTTTTTCTTGTCTTCAATAGAGCGATTTCTAAAAGAAAGGGGAAAATATTATGTGGCAAAAATTATAACACTGTAAGGGTTAACATGACACTGTGACATGTCACCCTAGAAAAGAGGCTGGTGCTTGAAATATGCACTTCCTTAGCTCACAGTAAATCCACTTTTAAAAAAATGAACTTCATTTTTTAGAGCAATTTTAGATTCAAAGCAAAATCTAGTTAAAGGTACAGAAAATCCCCATTACCCTGATCATCCCCACCTGCCTCCATTCGAGGGACTCACTTCTCGGAATACAGGAGCCTCTACTGCCTGGTCACTGTCACCCAAAGTCATGGTTTACATGAGGGCTTGCTCTGGGTGTTGTACATGCCGCGGGTTTGGATGCATTCACAGGGCTGTGTGACTTCCTGAGATGGTTTTGTTAGTGTGTCCCCATCTTCGTCACCAGTGCCAAATGCAGATGCTGACACCTCTGACCAGCCCTAGATCCCTTCTCATCATTACCCCAGGGACCCCAGAGATTTGGGAGTCCACCGGGGGGTCTGGAGTACCTGAGCAGCTACCACCCTTCTTTGTTACCTCCCCGCCTCCCCAGGTCATGGTGTTTCTCTTTCAGGCGGGGAAAATAGGATTTTCTCTTTCCATGCCTAGGGGAGTGGCTTCCCCCCATCCCACATCTGGCCTCAGCCATTGCTTTCAGGAGGCAGGACGCAGGTGTAGCTCCTTCTTCACTTCGCCCTGCAGCCTCTAGGGGAGAATCCAGGGCACAGTGTCCAGTGGGAGGTCCAGAGGGCTGCAGGAGCTACTCAGCTTTGGGTGCTTACGCAGCTCGCTCAGAATCCCCTCTGCACAGGGCTCAGGTTTGGGGACTTCGATTTCTCAGGGTGTCACTGCTGCCTGGCGAGCAACTGTGCCACCCTGCCACCCAGTCATCCTCGCCGTGGCTCAGCCTCCAGTTCCTGAGGCACCGATCTCACAGCCCCTCTCCCTGCCAATTCGAGTTTCTTGTGGGTGTTCTGCTTTGCCCTCTCCCTCCCGAGGAATCCTGCATTTCAGCTCTGCTTTGGGGCTGTGTGTCCCGGCTCTGCTGTTTCCAGCCACCTGACTCCGGACCAAAAATGTCACCGCCAGTCTATTTCCTAACTAGTCAAATGGGGATGATCGACCCAAAGTGGGTAGCAGTTTCATGCTGGGCCTGGGTCTGCATCTGTGTCAGCTCTGCTCCCTGCAGTGGCTCTAGTCCTGGGCCTGGCTCTGCAGGGGAGCTGTCACCGTGAAGGTGCTTCCCTTCTCAGATGGAGAATGGATGTGTGGGCCCTTCCATCCTCTCAGGAGGAAGCCACCGGGGTCACACTGTGAGTGCACCTTGGGCCTCAGTGTTCCAGAACCGTGTGTTCATGGCTGGCCTGTTACCACTGGGGACAGGAATCCCGGGCAGGTTACTCGGGCAGCGGCTCTGCCGGCGCAGAGGCTGCTTGCCAGGTGCAAGGCGCCATTCATGACGTTCCTGCCGTGGAGCCTGCAGGCGCAGGGATCTGCCTCGGGCTCTCCTTGGGTCAGATCTTTCATCCTTCATTTGTAACACACTCAGCAGATAGTTCTGTCTCTGCCTCATTTCAGTCTCTGTGGGGACCGCAGTGAGAAAAAGGCTGAGGTCTCTGCTTTCCAGAGCAGATAGATAGGTGCTGTTGGGGACAGATGTCAACAAGAGCTCGAGAAGGGTTTCATTCAAAACTTCAGATGGCCAGTGGTGCAGGACTGTACTGAAGTATCAAGGACAGAGACTGAACGCGGCCACTCCCTGGATGATCCGTGAGAAGGCGGAGATGAGCACGGGGCAGGGTTGTGGGTGTCTGGAAGTGGGCAGCAGGAGGGCAGGACGGGAGGGACCCGAGAGCCACCCAATGTTCTTCCACCCCCTGGTGCTGCTCTGTCGCTGTGCTGGCCTGTCCAGCATTGCAAAATCTGACCTGTAATGGCTGCCCTCTCGGACCCTCCTTCACCAGCACCTTGGACAGTCCAGAGCCCTCATGTCTTGCTGTCTTGCTGGCCTTGGCTTCTTCTAGCTGTGGTCTTTTTGCTGTTGATCTTCCCCTGTGTCCTTGACTTCAAGTCATTTTTGGACCAGGTGCCCTCTGTCCCCTCTAACCCGTGCTCCAGGCTCCTGACTGCTTCAGGCACCCTCTGCAGCTGGGATGGCTAAACTGTGTATGCACGGCTGCCTCCTGGTCCCTCTGTGACCTTGACCTTGAGACAACTGCACCAACATTCCATCTGTGAAATAGAAGCCACATCCCTTCCTCCCTTCCTGTCCTGTTTGTGATGGCAAGTGACCCAGAGTCCCAGGCTAGAGAAGAGAACATTACTCAGAAATTCAGTGAGTGAGTATGGTAGATATTGCCTTGTGAGTTTCAGTCAGAAGGAACTCTTAGGATGAGCAAGACTTGGCTGAATAAAAAATAAAAACAAGCCAGGCGTGGTAACATACTCCTGTAATCCCAGCAGCTCAGGAGGCTGGGGCAGGAAGATTGCAAGTTCAAAGCCAGCCTCAGGAACTTAGTGAGGCCCTGTCTCAAAATAGAAAATAAAAAGGCTGGGGATATAGCTCTGTAGTAAAGCACTTGTGGATTCAGTCGCCAGTATGAAAAAAAAAAATCCACAAGGCAAGGAGGCCAGAGTGATTCCACCCACAGCGACTCTCTGACACTAGAATTCTTTAGAGATTTCCTGGCTCTGAGGGGAGGTTTCAGAGAGCCTCCTCAGAGACCCGTGGCACCTGGGGGGACCCTGGGGGCTGTGACTCTGCACCCATGAAGTTCAGCCTCCCGGACACCTGCCGTTGGAGGGGTGTATGGTGAAGGGCACAGAAGCCCGGGACTCCTTGGTCTCATCAAGTTAATGAGGTCCCCCACTTCTGCTGGGAGGGAGGGGTCACTTCAGATGCAGAGTGGTGTGGACACCTTCTTGCTCCAAGTGCCCACTGTGCACATGGCTCCTGTCAACCCTCCCTGCACCCCCGAGGGGGTGGTTATCTCCGGGTGGTAGGTGAGGGAGCTAAGTCGCCTCGATGTTTGGTGACTTGCTCAGCGGGGCACAGAGAGTGGGTGAGTTTTCCAAAGCCTTCCTCTCTCTTCTTCCCCAGGACTGCTTCATCCAATTGGGAACCTGGCCCAGAAAATTAAGGGGGAAAGAGGATGTCACTTCTTTCACTTCTCCTCCTCCTTTTTTTTTTTTTTTTTTTTTTTTTTTTTGTTTTTTGGTATCGGGGACTGAACCCAGGACGATTTACCAACAAGCTGCATGACCAGCTCTTTTTATTTTTTATTTGGAGATAGGGTCTCACTATGTTACTTAGGATCTCACTAAGTTACCCAGGTGGGCCTCAAACTTGTGATCCTCCTGCCCCAGCCTCCTGAGATGCTGTGATTACAGGTGCGCACCACCACGCTTGACAGAGAATGTCACTTCTGCGGGTAAAAGATGATGACTGAGTTCACCAGAAACACGAACACCTTGAATCATCTTCTTGGGGAGGAAGTACAGACTGGGGATGGGGTGGGGGATGCTGCCAGGGAGGAGAGGAGAAGGGAGTCAGGGGCTTTTGTCCCAGGAAGAGGCAGCTAAGGATGCCCCAGGTGGGAGGGTGGGGTTCCTGCAGCCTGGTGGGGGGCCGTGCCCTCAGCGGCCTGCATTCCCCTCCAGACTCTGCCTGCAGAGGTAGAGCGCTCTCATCCTGCCCAGGGGCACAGAGAGAAAAGGCTGCCCTTTCCCAAACTGTGTGTGCTTTTCCCAGGGGCCATTGTTCGCCGTTGCCAGGAGACCGGGGCCTTCAGGTGTCACCCTGGAGACTGGGGCCTGGGTATTTGGGTTTAGGTCAGGCACAATAATGCCTGCAGAATGAGATGGTGTCCCCAGGACCTCCTCAGTCATTTGTCACACAACTGTGGTTCCCAACAACTATGGGGACACAGGGCCTCTGGGAGAAGGTGGGCGGGGGCAGAGTGGGCTGAAGGACATGAGATGGGGCAGGCTAATGATCGTCCCCCTAGAGCAGAGCAAACATACCTCTTTGGGGACAGGAAATGAGGCCGCCTCGGCTTCTCTGGGTGTCAGAAGGCCTGTGAGGGATCTGACCAAGCTCAGAGGCCCCCTGGGAGGTGGGGTTCACCCAGCTGCAGGCCCCAGGGTGCTCCAGGGAGCACTCAGCACCTTCATGGGATGGTCCAAGGGCACAGGTATGGCAGAGCGACTGTCCTAACGAAATATAGCAAGAACGATGTCAAATCAGTGACCAGGGACATCAAGCAGGGGGTGCAGGAAGCCTGGGACCATGCTGGGGTCACTTCTTGGCAGACCCAGGACACGTGCAGATAGATCCTTCCTCTAAACAGTCCAGAATGGCATTTCAGACGTGTGATTCAGAGCTAGTAGAAGAAGGCAGGCAGATGTCTGTAATTTGCTGGCAAAGTAGCCCTGTCCCCACTTCATTGTTTTTTAGAATTTTTAATCATGATAAAATACACATAAATTTGTCATTTTAATCATTTTGAAGTGTCCAGCTCTGTACCATGCAGTACGTTCGCATTGCTGTGCAACTCTATCCAGAACCTTTTCCTCTGAGAAAACCCTAAACGTGGCTCCTCCCCTGAGCCCCTGCAGCCTCCACTGGGACCCCAGGTGAGTGGGACCCTGCAGCCTTTGTCCTGTGGCTGGCCTGGCCCACGTCACACGGCGACTCCAGGTCTGTCCATGTCGTAAGGTGTCAGCGTTTCCTTCCCGGCGAGTCTGAATAACACTCCGTTGTGTATATACACCAAACCCATTCACCGGTGGGTGGGCGCCTGGGTGGCTTCTGCCCTTTGACCCTTGGGACTGATGCAGCTCTGAGCACGCCAGCCTCATTCTCCAGGCTCGCTCTGACTGACTTTGTGACCCGGGACAGGAGCCACAGTGGCTTTCCTCCCTTCTCATCAGAACGCTCTAAGGCCCCGCCCTGGGGGGAGACTGCCTGTGACCCGTTTCATACCCACTAATCACGCTCATTCCTGCCCCTTCCTCCTGCTTGACAGCTGGCTGCTGTCCCTCTGGTGAAGAAGGTCTTAATTGAGGCTGGGAAGCAGGTGGGCGAGGAGCCGGGGCATGCTGGCTCAGCTGACACTGGAGGTTTGGGTGGGTGGAGAGGAACAGTATCTCAGAGGCACAGGAGTCTCCAGCACATTCTGGCAGATGGTGCTGGTGAGCCTAGTGGTCACTGGGCCTCCAGGAAGTGCAGGAATGCACCATGGGGCTGGGTGGCCCTAGGTAATACAGCGAGGATGGCATTTGGCATTTTAGATTCTGTTGGGTCAAAGTTCTGAGTTTAGATAGAGATGGTGAGACTGGGCTGGGTGGTGACTGGGTAAAGGCCAAAGTGGAGCTCAGCTGGAGAATTTGGGTGCAAGGTCATGGTCATGGGACTGTAGCATAGACACCTGTAAGGGGTAGCTTTGGGAGGCTGCTTGAGGCTCAGGGAACCAAGAGGACTCTCAGGGGAGGGAGGGGGTCTGACACCGCTGGAGACCCTCAAGTCAGCTTTATCTGCAAACTGGGATTACCTGAGTCTGCAGGGGTCAGGGGAGGGGACGTGGCAGAGGTGCTCAGTGACTAGAGCCTGAACATCAAGAGCAGCATCGTGCAAGACTTTAGATACCCCGGGTCAGGGTGGAGAGCCAGCTGAGCATGCAACACAGGGCTAACTGGGGCAATTGTCCTGGAGCCTCTTTGCCAGTGAAACAGGATGGGGGCAGGGGGATGGACAGATGAGTGATTAAAAGCAAAATTTTTAGTTGTAATTGGACACCATACTTTTATTTTATTTATTTATGTGTGGTGCTGAGGATCAAACCCAGGGCCTCGCACATGCTCAGCAAGTGCTCTACCACTGAGCCACAATCCCAGCCCCAGATTAAAAGCAATTTTACGTGTTACATTTGTGTAGCAGTCAAAGGAGTGCGCTTGGGGTCTGGGCTGTGTTCCCATCCCAGCTCCTCTACTTGCAAAATGTGCAACCTTGGATACGCTGCCTGACCTCTCTTTGCCTTAGGGTCCTCTTCTGCAGCTTGAGGATGCTAGTAGTCCCTGGGCTTGCTGTGGAGATGGGGAGAGAATTGGGTTGTAAGGGCAAGTGCAAGGAAGAGAGCCTAAAACAAGGCCCATTCTCAATGGATTTTAGTGGTTCTGATCCTGACTACTGGTAAAATAAAAATAAAACAAACAATCAAAAATCGAGGTGGTAAGGAGTAGAAGGCAAGGTTGGTAGAATGTGTGAGTCCTCCAAGAAGTTCCGTTCTTTAAGGGACTTGGGTGAAGTCTCCAGGAGTGGACCCTCATCGGCTGCTCCCAGCGCCCGTCTCCTGCAGGACAGTGAAGGTGGTGACTGTGGCCTTGGCCACGCCCAGCCTGGCTGGCAGAGGTGTGGGCCCATGTGCTATGGTGCCCCTGGTCCAGCGCTGGGTGGGCGTAGCCTGAAGGAAGGCCTCATTTGCATTTTAATGTCCGCCAGAGGCCGGCAGTGCCCAGGAGGAATTTGTTTGCATTAGCTGCTTCAGTGGGCCTGTGTGGGATGAGAGCGTGTGGGGAGATGTTGGCAGGGTTTGAAAGGGGCATTGGGAGGCGCCTCACGGGCCCTGGAGGGACGGCTGTGCAGGAAGCAAGAGTGCTTCTGGCCTGAGCAGCCCTTGGGGCAGGAGGACCGCCCTCCTTGGTGCTGGCCAACCTGTAAGAGAGGGTTACGAGGCCCCTGTGCCCTCCCTTGGCCTCTGCATACCGTCATCCATTCCTGTCGGGGCGTCCTTGGGCCCCACGGGCTCCCTGCAGTGTCTCAGCCCAAGACAGTGTGTCCCTGTGGCTGAGGTCCAACTCACTCAGGGGACCCTGGGGCTCCTTGGGGCTCAGATCACAGACCAAGTCCAGGTAAGAAGGAAAAGCCAGACACGTTTTAGACATTCAGACCCCAGTTCCTTGAACCTCATGATCTTCTAAATATCTGACATGTTGGTGAACTGAATCCTCCCAATAACCCTACACAGTAGGGCAGCTTCCCTTATTTAACTTGTGGGGAAACCGAGGCACAGATAAGTCCAGCAGCTTGCCCGCTGTCACACAGCTGGAAGGGAGGTGGGTCTTGAACTCGGGGAGTATGGCTCAGAGCCTGAGCCCTTTGCCACTGTCTTACGCCTCCTCTCGCTGTCTCCTTCATCTTCTTAATCATCTGTAGAGTGGGGATCATCGCCTCCATCCTTCTAATGCGAACCTAAGCTGATCTCTGGGGCCGCTCAGCTGGGCGGGGGTGAACCAGCACGGGCCCATCCTCACAGATCCCCGCCCACACCTGTAGCTGGCGCCCACAGCGCTGGCTCTCACGGTACCTGGGTCCCCTCGGCCTCCTTGTCTTCCTCGATAGAGGACAAGGATGTGTATTTCCGGACCCCAGCTCCTCTGGGGGACATGGGACCTAGGGGTAGAGCTCTCTGGGAGCTTTATTCAGGTGAGGTTTTCTGGAAGTTGCCGATCACTCAGCCTCTGGGTTTTTCTGTGCTGCTCCCAACATCCTGGTCCGTCCGCCTTTCCAAGGAGGGTGCTCTGTTTCCGTTCAGTGTGCAGCTAATGTGATGACGCTGAAAGAAAACCTTTGCCAGACTTTGTAGGTGTGTGTGTTAAAACCTACATAAAATTTACCATTCTAACTACTCTTAAATGTACAATTCAGTGGCTTTAAGTAAATTATTGTATGGTCATACAGAAATTCTGTATCTAGTAATTCCTAGTAATTCCTCCTCAGCCCCTCCCCAGCAATGCCCATTCTATTTTCTGTTTCTATGAATTTGACTCGGAACCTCATATAGTGAAATCATGCTGTCTTGTTCTTGGGGGACTGGTTTATTTCTCTCTGCCTCATATCCTCCAGTGTCATCCATGCTGTATCATGTATTGGTTTTTCCTTCCTTTTTAAGGCTGAATAATATTCCATTCTGCATCTATTTCCATGTTTTATTTACCCAGTCATGTATGGATGGACACTGGGTTGCTTCCATATTGGGGCTAGTGTGAACACTGCTGCTATGGGCGTGGGCATAGATATCTTTTTGAGTTTCTGCTTTCCTCTCCTTTGGGTCTCTCCCCAGAAGTGGAATTTCTGGATCATATGGCAATTCTATGTTTAATTTTTGAGGAGCTGCCAGACTGTGCCAGACATTTTTTTTCCTTCTTGCGCCAGACTTTTTATACAAATAAATCCACGCCTCAGAGCAGGTGCCTGATTTAGAAGTTTTCTCCATCGGCCACTCAGGGCGCTGTCCAAAACACCTCCCTTTCCCCCAGTTCCTCCTTTTTCTGAGCCTGGCTTCTTTTCCTGGCTGCTGAGCAGTGGCCTGCCAGGGGAGCCTGTTTCCTTCTGTCTTCCCTCTTCTCTTTGCTTCATCTCCTTTAGGATCTAGGAGCCATGCCAGGGCCTGGAGAGCCAGGAGAGGAGGAGAACAGAGGCTGCCTTAGTCCTGGCAGAGGCTCTGGCTGGGGACAGCAGGGCAGGGTCTGCATCAGCTTTACGACTTCGTCAGTTATAAGCTGGGCTGGGAAGCAGGGCTTTGTCCATGTTGTTCTTGTCCCCTGCCCAGCGCCTGGTGTGATGCTGGTTGGTGGAGGGGCCCAGGACCTATGTGCTGGGTGACGGAGGGAAGACAGCAGGCCCAGGGCTGTGGCCACAGAGGCCCGGGGCCACTTTCCTGGGAGGTTGGTGAGAGGGAGAGCAGAGGAGATGTGCGGGTGGTGTGCGGAAGAGACTGTCTTCCCTCACCCAGTTTGGTTCAGTCACAGAACAACTGGTTCAGAAAATGTTCATCTCAGATCCTTGACTCTAGGATAAGGAGCTCACTAGAGAGCCCAGCCCTGGCCAGCAGTGCCTATCCAGTAAAAGTGGACTTTGGTGGGTCCTGGCAGAACTGGGCACTGTGCTAATTAAGTATTGTGCATGGGTGGCTCCTTGATCCTCACGTACCCTACGAGGAACCTATATTAGCTCCTCTTACCTAAGTGCAAACTGAGGCATGCTTACCCCAAGGACCCAGCAGCCCAGAGGCCTGTACTGGATGGAGCTGGGCCCAGATCACACTTTGAACTTGAATTTGCTTCTCCACAGCAGTGCAGCTTGCAGAATAGAATGGCTAACTTTGCTCCTCTCTAGAATTTTTTAATTTTCAGGGCCTATATTTAAGGAATAGGAAAGGAATGGGGCTTATAGCTCTTTCTGCTGCTAGTAGGCTGGAGAGACAGAGCGTCTCTGGGTAGAATCCCAAGGGAGATCTTTTCTCCCTCTGGCAGGATCTGGTCGAGGCCGAAATTCATCACAGCAAACACGTCCCCTCCTTTCCTCTTCATCTTGCTCTTGCACAAACAAGAAACCTCAGTCACGATTCCAGCTGGGCATCCTCTGTCTCTTAGCAACCGCTGCCAGCCGCGGGCTCTGGACTCGGCTCCAGGCTCCTCTTTCTTTGCTGCGATACTTTCTGTGGATCCTGCACACAATGCAGGTTGTAGGGCTGGGGGAGGAGGGGCGGCGGCTCTGGGAGCTGGTGAGGTGAGCTGGCTCCTCGCAGCTCTTTGCTGAAGAAGAGTGGGATGGGGGGGGGAGAGAGAGAGAGAGAGAGAGAGAGAGAGAGTGAGTGTGTGTGTGTGTGTCTGGGGCAGCGTGCCAGGTGAGAGAGAGAGAGATGAACACTCCTGCCTACCCTGCTGGGCCCATCTTTATGATTACACACATTTGCTCAAAAGGTTTGTTTCTCAAATGCGATGAAGAGCCCCCTGGGACTCTCTGGCTCAGGCTTTGTGAGGGAGGGAGGGATGGGGCTCTGAGCCTGGGGAGGGGGCCGCAGGGACTGAGGATTGAGGAGGAGGGCCAGGCTGAGGCCCGCTTTACTTGTGAGAGCTGGGAAGAGCTCTCACGAGTGAAGGGTGGGAAGGTGTCCCCTGGGGAGGCTGTGAGCCTGTGGTCCTCAGCAAAGGATCCTCCCCGACGCCGCATAGTGGGTTCCGAGGGGCTTCTATATTGGCCTGTTCAGGAGGCCGGTATGGGAGCCGGGTCTGTCCTGAGCTTGTTGTTTGTCAATTCGTTTGCAGTTTCTACCTCTCGCCCTGGAGGACCCTTGGTTTTAGTGTTATATAAATTGGAAAGATCCTGAGAGGTTCTAACCCATGCCCTAACTTTGTAGGTAGGGACGCTGAGGCCCACAGAGGTGGCGTGAGCTCTCTGTGGTCACTAGCTTGGAGGAACAGGCTTAGAAACCACATCTAGGCTGCTGACCTCTACCACTATGTTCACTCGCTGTGCTGGGGTCCTCTCTGCCCACTGATGGGCACTGATAATGACCACGCGCGCGCACACACACATGATCTACACAGTTCCAGCCTGTGGTCATGTGCTCTGGAAAGTGTACCTTGCACACGTCGAAGTAGCTGACCGAGCCTGTGGGGCTCATCTCTGTATCCCAAGGACATGGTTTCTGATGAGGCTGCTTCTGCACGTCCAAGATGTGACTTGGTTCAGGAGAGACCTTGAGTCCACCTCCTAAGGAGACAGTGAGCTCTATGTCCTGGGCATCTTGTGAGTTGCCCTAATTTATGAAGAGCAGGTGATGGGAAGAGCCCTTTCCTTTCCTCCTCGTCTTCCTCCTGCCCTCTTCCTCCTCTGCCTTTTTTTTAACTCTAAGGCTGGGTTGATGGGTCTGGTTGATCGGGATGTTTACAAACACATCAGCTTGGAGACTGACCTAAGTAAGCTTTAATGCCTGAGGAGGCAGGGTGTTGGGCAGGAGGTTGGATCTGCAGCAGCGTGGCTCCTGTATGTGCTCAGAGCGAAGAGCAGACCAGGAAGTGCTAGGTGAAGGTCACAGGTCCTGGGTGTGAGTCTTGACTCTGTCCCTTCTTGTCATGAGCTTTGAGCATGTCACCCATATGCAGGTGGCCGAGGGGCTCCCTCTGGAGGTCCTTCCAGTCTGACCGTCTGTGAGCTCTTGGGTAGGTTGACCATTAGCTGCCACTCATTCACAAATGGGTCCACAAAGGGTGGAAGGGCAGATGGTGTGTGTCAGGCTCCCAGCAAGGTGTCAGAGAAACAGGGGACAGACACCTGCGCCAGCTGAAAGGTGGAGCTCATGGCAGGGTGTTGGAATCTGTCAATCACCAAGACAAAGCCCTCCCTCATCCCTTAGCTCGGCTCTTTGACAGCCAGTCTCTGACCTTGAACGGAGTTCATCAGGTGAAATGCATCTATGACAGTGTTCTTCCTGGGAAACAGATGGGCGGCTGCTCTTAAAGATTTCCCCACCCCGTCCTCCTTCTGAACCTCTCTGGTAAAAGTCCATTTGGACCCTGCCTTTTTATAGACTCAAATGTGACACAAATAGTCCTGTGCCTGTGCGTGGTCCTTTGCACTTACATCAATGGTGTCCAATTTTCATGCAGCTAGAATGCTTCCAGTGCAAACAAAACAAAACCCTATGCTGGAGAGGTAGTGAACAGATATTCTTCCCTCCCCAGTCTCCCTTCTCCATCCCAAAGGGGTGAAGGCAAAAAGAGGCAAGACAGGAGGGAACGGCCTCTCCTGGCAGGGCCATCTCTCATTTTTTAATTGTTAATTTTTTAGCAAATTAAATGGAATGGAATCATAAAAAAAAGAGCAGGGTGTCTGGCCTACTCTGAATCTTGGGGTCCCCTTCTTAGAGATAGGTACTGAAACGCTTCAAGTGGGGACTTCCAGAAGTGCTGGCCGCACATAAAAACCTATTCTCTCCCTCTCTGTGTCTCTTTTCAAAATGAGACTCCATCTGTCCTTACCACCGTGGTGGAGCGGAGTGACCCTGCACCCCGACACCTCAGAGCTGTCTGTGCCTTTCTCAGCGCCACTCCTGTGATGGTGTGGCTTTCATGGGGGGAACTTGGGTTGCTCTTAGTCCTTCTGCTCTTCTGAACATCGCTCCAGAGACTGTGTGCTGGGGGACAGAGCTCTCGGCCCCCCTCCCGGAATGGAGTGCTAAGGGAAGGGGAGGGGCATCTTGTATTCTGGGGGCTGTTGCTGGGTTGCCACCCAGAAAGTCTGCACCAGGTCCACGGCACCCGTGAAGTGGTTTCCCTGCCTTTATTCCAGCGTTCTGAGCATTATTAGCGTTGTTCACTTTTGCCAACTTGATGGGCTAAAAGGAGATCTTCTTTTAACTTGTCTATTTCTTTAATTGTGCGTGTGGTTGGTTGGGTGTCCCTTTCTAGTTCTTCTCTTTTACTCATGTTTCCCTATCCCATCTCCATTTATAGAGGAGTAGGCGGAAACTCAGGGAGGTTGGGCCAGCAGGTTGCGCAGCGGATGAGCGGCCCAGCGGGCACGAGAAGGCATTCTTCCGACTCCTGGTCTGGTGGCGTCCTCCTTGTGTGCACCCTTCCTCCCTGTGTGCAGGCTGACTGGGCACATCCAGGCTCCTGGGAGGGGAGGGGACCTTGTGCTGGGCATTCCTGGGAATACTAGAGGCCATGAAGGAATGTGGGGTGCTTTCCAGACAGAGCTCAGCCCTCTCTGGCTGGAACTGGACTCTTAGGTGTTTCTAGGTCTTTGCTCTCCCTGGGAGGCTGGATGGGCACAGGAAAGAATGCTTACACCTTGATGGTTAGAGATCCAGCCTCCTCCACGTTCCTCCGCCTGAGGATATCCAGCTGGCATTATTGTTTGTACCCGTGAATTATTGATAAGGCACGAAAGGGCCTTAGCCTCAAGGGCCTCAGCCTTAGAATCACAGGGCCCAAGGGAGGGCAGCCAGCAGCACAGCAGGAGCATGGATGGAAAGCCCCCCACCCCGGGGCCCAACTTCCCAAGGCCAACAAGCCCTTTTGAATGTCAGAAACCTTCCGAGACCCCCTCTGCCCTGCCCTGCCCTGCCAGCTCGTAATTGGACTTTGAACATGTATCGTTTAAGGAAATCTTCAGGGACTGAAGCTACCATGAGTTTCACACCATTTTTGTTTAGATGGCTTAAAAATTTATAAGGGTATATGTATTCATTATAAAAATTCAAATATCCCAGAATTGTAGTATGTAGAAAGCAAGTCCCTCGAGGTCCCCTGGCCCACTGCTTACATGCGGCGGTTGCTACTGATTCAGGCAACATTGATGGGGGATCTGAGGGCTCCTTGGGGTGCGTCCTGTACTGAGGCAGGGTGAGGGCTGGGGACCCTCTGGTTGGGAACCAAGGCTCTGGGATTGGTTTGATTCTTGACTCTTCCTGTGCTTCAGTTGCAAGCTGACAGCTCTTTGTGAATGGGCACCCTGCACTAGGTGTCTTCTCTGTCTCCAAATGTGCCTGATGGAGACTCTGTGCACAGTAGGTGCTTGTTCTGAATCGTCTAGGCGCAGCCCAGATGTGCCAGAGAGGTCTACTTGTCAGTCCCCCAAGGTCCCACTCTTTGCCCCATGCAGGGAGGGTGTCCCTTTCCCTTTGCCTAGGTGGCTCAGAGTTCTACATTCCCTGGAACTTTTGAAGGCATTTTTTTGAAGCATGGCGTGGGATGGACAGGCACTCTGTAGCTTCTTCATCCGTAAAATGGGAACAATAACAGCACTGGCTGTTGGTTGGGTTTCGGGAAGGGGTTTCAAGGCCCCTGAGCTGGGCTGGCCTCAGTGAAGAGGAGCCCATCCCCTCCCAGGATTAAATGGCTGCTGCATCTGTTGGCCAAGAACCAGGAGATGCAGGGGGGCGGGGGTTGACTCTTGAGGAAGAGGCGGGTGAAAGAGGCCAAAGGGCTATCTGGTTAGTGGGAGAGGCTGACCCAGAGACCCTGAGGATCCAGGAACAAGGCAGTCCTAGGACTGGCTGCCAATAAACCAGCTGTGCGGGGACCACACAGACCACGCAGCCACCAGACCAAGGAATCCTGAGGTCGATGCTTAGTGAACCAGCGAACAGGTGACCCTGCAGCTGTCCATGTGGCACCAGCTTCTCCAGGTTCCTCTGACCATCCTCCTGCCCGGCTCTGGGCTGTTCTGTCCTGGACACATGTCTGTGAGTGTGCAACACACACACGCCCACACTGCTCGCCTGTGCTCTGGGTGGTTTCTGTCATGCTCTCTGGGCCTCAGCAAGCTGCGTTTTTCCCGTCCCTGAGTGGGTTGATCATGGAGACCTCACAGAGCTAGCAGAGGCTTAAATAAGGGGTGCTCTCAATAGCTCCTATCCATGACCTGGCACACAGGAGCTCAGTGACTGCTGGGGACCCAGCCTGCGCTCATGGGACGGCAGCTCTGCGGCCAGGGTGGACAGGCCTGCACATCCTGGTGGGGCATCTTCCAAGTCTGGAGGGAGGCAGGGCTTGCCGAGTGCCTGCAGCCTGGCTTCACAGGGTGACACCACTTATTGTGTAATTATGGAACAGCGCGCAGGGAAGTGAAAATACGGGTCCAGATGGCGGGCCTTCCGTGCTGTCGAGAGGCAGAGCTAATGAACTTAACAAATCACTGATAATTAATTTTCAGAAGCCAAAGGAAACCAGGAGCAGTGACTGGGTCCACAGAAGGAGGGACAGCAAAGCAGCACCAACTGTCAGCAGGGCCAGTGGGCGGTGCCGGGTTCCCAGGCCTGCAGATGACCTGGGTGTAGAGGCCGTCCGGGGGTCCCAGCCCCAGGTGTGTGGATGCTGACCAGGCTCAGGAGAGCCCTGCCACGTGCCAGGAGCTGAGTTAAGCCATTTATTTGGGTCAGTGCTCATTTTAGACAGACAGCCTCTCCTTTGGGGGTGGCGGGGACAGGCGTGTCTGGGGGCTGATGGGAGCCTTTATCTTAGTCTCACGGAACACCGGGGCAGAACAGTGATAAGAGTGCCCATTGACAGCACCTGCTCTGGGCCCAGGGCGGGGGACACTTCCAGAGGTGGTGTCCACTCACATCACAAGCACCCAGAGGAGCAAGAGTGGGGGCAGCGGGGCCTGGGACCAGTGCCTGCTGGAAGGACGGCTCCCGTCCACGGCTGCCTGCCAGACGCAGCGTGAAACATGGAGGGTGAGGGACAAGGAACCTGGGTTTCAGCTCCAGGCTCCTGGGACACATGCTTCCCCGCCCGGGTTTCATTTCTGTAACTATGAGATGTAACTCTAACCAAGGAGGAGTTGAGTCAGGAGGGCACGCAACAGGACTGTTTGTTCAAAAGAAGCCTCAGAGAGGAGGCCCAGACTGGGAAGCAGATATGGAGTGGGAGGGGCCCTCTCTGCTCACCCCCGGCCCCTGCCCCCAGGCCTGCCTCCTTTTCACTCCCGAACCATGTGCAACACACTCAGGTGGCCCACAGCGATCTCTAGGGCTTCCTCATCAGAGATGCTGAGACCCCACTCCTCCCCCACAGTCATGTTGAAATAGTCCTAGGAAGAGGAAGAGGTGAGGTGTCATGGAGAGCTGCAGGCATGAAATGGGGGTCCTGGCACATCATCCTCCGCCCAATCCTGAGCGGAATCTGGCTCTGCGCTTACCTGCTGTGCTGTCCCCGCCAACTGACTCAACCTGTCTGAGCCTAGTTGTGCTCCACTGTAAAACAGAGGAAACTCTATTGGGTTGGCGTAAGGAATGTGTGCACAGCCCTTAGCTCCAGGCTTGGTGCCTTGAAAGGCACAACCAAAAGGTGAGTGACTGACACATGTTTGACTAAGGACTTGGAATATATACGTCTAGGGATTACTTTGAAGGTATATATGTATTTTTTTCCCCCAAACTTTCAAGACCAATTTGAAGCCATAGGAAGACAGTAACAGGCCAGCCTCCAGCCGGGTGAAACACAAAGACAGGTCCAGCAGAAGGGATCGGGATGTTCGCGTCCCTTGTGTCCTTCACTGGCTGCCACTGGGCCACCTCCCGCCTGTTGTCTGTGGGTCCAATGGCAAAGTCGGGGAGGATGGGTGAGACCAAGGCGCTAGTGCCCGGGGACACTCCCAGTGACCTCGTGCTCGCCTCTGCCCGCCGCCGCCTGCGCCCTGCCCACCAGCGGGCTTTCTCCCTGACTGCTCTGGGATCCGGCCATTGTCAATTCATGTTTCCAGATTAATTAGCGAGGCCCCATGTCAGATGCTAACTGAGACCCAGATGTCGGCTCAGCTCCCGCATCAAATCATTTTGTCCCTGTAATTGGAGAACACGGAGGCAGCAGCTAGGCCAGCCATGACGAGGAGGGCGGACGTGGGAAGGGCGTTTGCCAGCCATCCATCCAGGCGGGTAACCCAGAGGAGCCGACCTTGACCTCAGACCTTGACCTCAGACCCTGACCACAGACCAGATCTCCAGGGAAGAGGTTCCTGGGAGGCATCTCTCCTGGAAGTGGGAGGGGCCCTGGGGGTGCTCTTCTCTGGTTTTGACTTCAGCAGGACAGACAGCCTTTTCCCAGTCTAGAAGGCCACCCTGCCAGAAGAATGCCTGTGAGCCTAGGGAAGTGCCCGAGGATGCTGGTCCTTGTAACATCGATGCTGGGCTGTGTGGAACCTTCCTAGCTCTGGGCCATGCTGCACTCGTTTGGGTGAGATGGACAGGGCAGGGCAGGGATTCGTTTCCATTTCTCTTTAAACCATATGTTGTGAATGTGTTTGCAGACCTTTTTAAGCTTCCATTAATTGAGCGCTTACTGCATTCCAGTGATCTTTACGCATATTATCTGATTTAATCTTGACAGTGAGCAAGGACATTTTTTTTAAAAAAAGGTGGACACAATATCTTTATTTATTTAATTTATTTTTATGTGGTGCTGAGGATCAAACCCAGGGCCTCACAGGCAAGTGCTCTACCACTGAGCTATGACCCCAGCCCCAAGCAAGGACATTTAAAAAAAATATTTTTTAGTTATAGATGGACACAATACCTTTATTTTATTTGTTTATTTGTATGTGGTGTTGGGGATCAAACCCAGTGCCTCATGCATGCTAGGCACGTGCTCTACCACTGAGCCACAACCCTGGCCCAAGGAAGAACATTTTTAATCCCCATTTTTCTGGTGAGGAAACTGTGTGTAGTTCAGAGATGTTAAGTAACTTGCCCAAGGTTACTTTTTTTTTTTTTTAAGTTGTAGATAGACACAATAACTTTACTTATTTTTATGTGATACTAGGATCGAACCCAGTGCCTCCTCACACGTGCTAGGCAAGTGCTCTACCACTGAGCTACAGCCCCAGCCCTCATTGAACTTTAAATTTTTTTTTATTTTTGTTTTTTATGTATATATATATATGCATATGTGTATGTATATATTATTTTTTATTTGCAAAATAAAATGTGTTTAAAAATAGTAAAATAAAGCCGTTGCTGTGTACCTTAACTGAACTTGAATTGTGAAACACGTTCATAGAACTTCCATGAGTGGAGCTGGCAGTGACCTCAGAGGTCTTCCAGGCCTCTCCCTCATCACACAGAGAAAGAAACAAGGCATAATTTGCAACTCAGAAAAAGTGGCCCTCGAGATGTCTTGAAATGCATCTTAGTTCACTAACTTTTCAAAATAATTTGCTAGTAACAGGAATGACCTGCACGTGGGTCAACACCTCATGACCCTTTGTGGATTTGTCAACTGAGGAAATTTATTTTCATACATCTCAATTTTTATCCCTTCAATTCAGGTACACGGTCACCAGGTGGCAGCAGTGTGCTAGAGAGTCTTTGGGGTGTTCCCGGAAATCTATAATCTTGTATAGATAAATCTTCTTTTCATAATATGAATATAATCACCTTTATTAAGATAGGTCAATAAAAACATCAAACAAATATTGAGTAGGAAGCATATTAAGAACAAAAATTTGAGCAAAGAAATTATTAGCAACAAAAAGCTAGCTTTCCTTGTTTATTTATTTTTTTGTACCAGGGATTGACCCCAGGAGCACTTATCCCCTGAGCCACATCCCTAATCCTTTATATTTTTTTATTTTGAGAGAGGTTCTCACTAAGTTGCTTAGAGCTTCATGAACTTGCTGCGGCTGGCCTTGAACCTGAGATCTTCCTGCCTCAGCCTCCTGATTCGCTGTCCTTGAGATTTTTAGAAGATGGCTGTTGCTTGCCCGTCATCTCTGGGTTTGGTTCCTCTCCTTGCCTGATTTTCCCATCATGTGCTCTGCTCTCTGGTCTTTGGGGCAGGCTCCTCCCTGTCCTTTAGCTTCTTTCTATGCCACGGGCTTTTCTGTCTCTCGGGAAGCACAGAGATAAACTTGCTCTTCGTGGGTTTCTGATTCTGTTTTCTTTCTGTGATGCAAGGCATCAGAACGTTCCTGCTTCCCACTCTAGGGACCGGGAGGTGGAGAGAGAAAACCAGCTCTGGGTCCTGACTGGGATCAAGTTCCAGGCCATGTGCTAGCATGTGACCTTGATCCAGGGCACGGCAGAGCATGTTGTCATTTACAGACAGGTAGTAAGTGAGCAGGGCCAGGCTGATTCCCAGAGCTTCCCATCCTGTCCCCACCACGTGCCCATCCTGTCCCCACCACATGCCCATCCTGGAGGGGATGTGGGCTGCAGTGCTCCCTCACCCTGCAGGGGAGCTCCGACACCCTACGGCGAGGACCAGGCCTGGTGGCAGGCCCCCGCCCCCCTAGCCTGCACCAGAGGAGGAGGAACACCTGGGCCCCCTCCCCGGGGAGCCGCCTGCCAAGGCAGCTGCTTTGCTGGCACCCTCGAGAGTGTTAATTGGGCAGGGCGCCCAGCTCCCCGTACTACCATCTCCAGAAAGGAGTCAGGCCAGGGACAGACACCTCCTGGCCCACCAGACTTCCCTAAGAGGCCAGGCTCCTGGTCAGCGGCACTGGGGAGAGGGTCCAGGGGGGCAGGACAGACCCTGGGTCCTTTGGGGCGCTGGGGACAGGTGTTGACTCCAGGGCCTCAGGATAGCTGTGAGGGAGGAGGAGGCACCTGGGCCCTTCCAGCAGCTCAGGATGGCTGACCTCCAGCTGGGGCAGGGGGGTGGGTGGGGTGGATTGGTGTATCTCCTCCTCTTCCTCCTTCTCTTCTATCTTCTTCCTCCTCTCGACCACCCAGGCCAGTGAAGGACTTTGCACATGATCTCATTGTAGTCCCACAACGGCCCCTTGAGATGTGTTTTATATTAAAGCTCTGAGAGGCCAGGCACCTCAGCCAGGGCACACAGCAGATGACTCGGCACATGGAGACGGGCACAGGTTTGTTCCCAGAGACCCTCCCTGTCCACTTGGCCCCGGGCTTCCTGGGCTCTCCCTGCCAAGGCTGCGTGCGTGGGAGGAACATGTTTCCTTCATTTTCAAAATGTCCCTTGGAATCTCTGAGCCTTGGAAGAGGCAGAGTGTTGCTCCATGAGGAGGTGGGGACGCTTCACAGGTGTGGACAGGGTGTCTAGAGAGGGACCCAGTGTGCCCAGGTGCCCAGGGATGGGCCCAGCTCCTCGGCCCCCTCAGGAATGGCCTGAGTGATTTCCAGAAGACCCCCACGGTTGCCGAGGTGGCGGGTACTGGACTGGGCGCTGGTGCCCTGGAGGGCCAGTGGGGAGCCCTGCCTGGACGTGCTGCCTAGCTCTGCGTCCCCCGCTCCAGAGAACATTTGCCAGACCCAAAATCCACCTGTGGACCTGGGAAGGGCCACACAGGACCTGGAGAGGTTTTAGCCCAGTATTACTGGTGTCCTGGTGTCCCAGGGCTGCGGAGAGCGCAGAAGGGCTGTAGGTCCACTGTCCAGGTGCCTTGGGGAACTGTGGGGCAGGCGGGCCAAGGCAGGCCACCAAGGTAGTGAGCTGAGACCCTGCAGGTCAGGCCCCCGGGAGGCCAGGAGTGCTGCGGAAGGCCGCTGCAGACTCAGCCTCACACACTCCCTGGCCCTGGCCAGTGCCCCAAGGGTCGGAGGCTCTGCACCCTGGCCGCTGCTTCTTGCTGATCAGTCCCTCTGTGCGCAGGTGGCCGATGGTGAACAAGAGAGACATGGCGTCAGTCTTCATGTCCCCTGTCCCACAGGGAATAGCAAGAGCCACCCAGCACAGGACCCACGGCTCAGCTGTGCCTATGAGCGGAGGACTGGACCTGCATGGTCCTACTTCATCCTCTCATCAGCCTTGTGAGGTTAAGATTGCTGTTAACTCCATGTTTCAGAGTGGCCAAGGATTTGCCTAACATCACACAGCCAGGGAAGGCTCAGATTTTTTCTTTGAGGCTGGGAAGATGAGCCCTCCCAGGACCTAGCAGGACATGGCACCCTTTCTTGGGCTAAGCTCAACTCCGGGACCAGTTTCATCCAGAGCCAGTTTCATCCTTCTGCTCTTATTGGAGAGATTTAAGCATGTGCACAGTGAGTCCTCTGATGTTTGCACCCCCTCAGGCTGGTGGGCCTCTCTTGGGCGGGCACAGCCCCTGTATTGGCCCTGAGGACCAGGTGAATGGTTCTTCTCCCTTTGGTCCTTTGGCTTATAATGTTGCCACCGTGGATGGAGAAGTGGCCAGAAACCTGCAGGCGCTGCTCTTTGCTGGGTCCCTCATCCTCACCTGCTGCTTTTCAAGGTCGATCAATGTGGGTGGGTGGGTGAGTGTCTCCTGCATGACTCTGCCTAGGGGTGTGGTGAGACTTCTTGTGGCCATGGGCACTCCTCTGGTACCAGGTCCAGTCACCCTTGGGACATCATAACATAAAACCGACCTTAAAGTCCTAAAAGGAAAAATTTCAGAATTGCTGACTTTGATGGAAATTCCTTGGATATTACAAGGCTGTACAAGATCTAAGGTGGTATCATGAATGCTTACATACTTTGAAAAAAAAATGATCAGGGACACAAAAATGACCACTAAAAGTTGATGTAGCCTCCCAAGATGATTTTCAGGTCTAAAGTCCTTTGGTTTCCAGAATCTGATAGCATTTGATTATTTATTCAAAAAAGTAGTAACAACTAGGCACAGGTGTACATGCCTGTAATCTCAGGGACTCTGGAGGCTGAGGCAGGAGGATTGCAAGTTCAAAGCAGCCTCAGCAACTTAGCAAGACCCTGTTTCAAAATAAAAAGAGTTGAAGATGGGGCTCAGTGATTAAGCACCCCTGGTACAAAAAAGAAAAACAAACCCACAAACAATAACAACAACAACAACAACAAAAACCCAGAAAGGTAATTATAGATCACGGGCCCTGAGTCCAACAGGCTTGGGTTACTGGCTGATTTTTGTTCCTGACACTGGACTTCCCTAAATCTTGGTTTCCTCATCTGTGAAATGGGATAGCAGTGCCTCACTGTGTGGTTTTGAGGATAAAACCAGATAACACTGTCCAGGTTTTAGCACAGGCCTGGGGCCTGCCATTGGGTGTGGATCATCTGACCCAACCCAACATTGTTTATGTGACCCCGAGGCAGGAGCTCAGGGGACATCTGCATTCATGTACAGCAAGCTCTGAATTTATATCTTCTGACCTGGGGAACCAGAAAGAGGATCCAGGGTCTGTGGGAGGGTAGAGAAGAAAAAGGAAGGATCTGTAAGGAGTACCCCGGGGCGTGGGGGGAGAGAGAGCTTGTTGTGAGGCTTGCAAAGGCGCCCTGGCAGAGGCAGCATCGCCGTGGGGATCCAGCAGGCATCAACCAGACCAGGAGAGGCGGAGAAGGGAAGGGCAGAGGGAGCAGCCCGCACACAGCCAGGTGGCAGGAGCCCTCACCACGCTGGAGGACCTGCAAATAGCGGGGTGCGAGCTGCGAGAGGGAAGGGGCAGGCTCAGGGATGCGACTCCTGTCCAGGGCTTTGGATTTAATTCTGAAAGCGATGGGGAGCCTCTGGCAGATTTTAGGCAGCAGAGGGGCACACATTCCCTCACAAATCGCATCCTGCGGTCCCTGAGTGTCCTGGTCTTATTTTCACGGTGTGTTCAATTGATGCCGATGGGCCATGGGGCGGGAGGCCATCTGGGCAGGGATGTGGGCACAGACAGAAGTGTGTGTTCATGGAAACCAGCAAACGGTCCCAGGTGAGCCCCGCCTGCTTCCCGTGGAAAAAGCCCTGTTTGTCTGACGCCAGGCACTTCAGAGAATAGGCTTTATCAAAGCAAAACATTTGGTTATAAATATTTATAAATATGTGTTGGATTGAATTGCGCTTTGGTTCATTCACCATTTATGTCTATAAATATTTGAGAGGCTGCTTGGCTGCTCTGCAGGCATGGACAGACGGGGTGGGATTGGTTTCTTGCTCAGCAGTGGGATCAGCTTGGTGACCCTGGCCTTGTCACTTCACCTCTCCGAGCTGCAGTTTCCATGGCGATGATGACCCTCATCTCGCACGGTGGTTGTGAGAATTAGAGTAATCTATGTGAAGAGTCTGGCACGTGATGGGCTCTCAGTAAATGCAGCTGTTGTTATTGTTCATTTGTCTCTGTGGCTTTTTAATAATCCGGACTCTCAGCTGGCTGGGCAGTTTGGCTTCGGCAGGCCTCAGAGTGCCAGCCCCATTTCAGATGTCCACCCCCCCCCCATGATTGTCAGCCCTAAGAGAATTCGAAGTGGGTCACGATGCACATGTTCGTGGCAAAGCATGGACTCCAATGAGTATCAGTGGATTCACCACCAAAACTGCACAAAGAGCACGGCGATGTCACAGGAAGGCCACACTCCCTCTGTCCCCAAGCCCTGGTCCAGAGGCTGCTATTTCTGGGCTTATAATTTGCTTGATTTTCTATGGAATATTCCTACATATATTAGTAGGTGTGAGCTTTAGTTTAAGTTGTGCTTATTCTCTAACTTTTTAATAAAAGGAACCAAACTAGGTACGTTTCTCAAACACCCTTTTCTTTTCCAAACTCGACACTGTGCTTCCAAGATTCACCTACACTGATGTGGGCATCGGTGGTTCCTGCATGGTCACCATGCCATGGAGCTGCCATGTACTTGGATAGTTTCTAGGTTTTCGGGTGGCAAACCTCACTGCTAGAATGTTATTTTAGTGCTTCCTAGGCTGCAGTCAGCAGAGTTCCTAGGTGGACGTCTGATCATGGAATGGCCCGGTCACGGTCAAGTGTGTCTTCAACTTCAGTGCATCTTCACAAATTGTTTTATAGGATCTCAAGGCTCTGAGGAGTGTCTGTTATGGTCACTATTTCACCCGGGCACTGGGTGAAGGGCTGGTACCCTTGCATGTCATGGAATTGTCTCTGTGCTTCCCCCAACCTCCTGAGTGATTGATTCCCTGACAGGCAGAGAATGGGCCAGTAACCTAACAGGAAAATCTAATTTCAGCGATTGTTGGGCAGACAGTGGATCAGTGAATGAAAGATTGGTACTGCTCTGTATTGTGTTGGGGGTGTCCAAGAAAGCAAAGGTGGTGCCATCCTGATCACTGTGTGGGGTGTGCTAGGAAACCGAGCTGTCCTGTCCTGTCCCCCTGGGAGATTTGCAGGAGAGGAGGAGGCTAAAGCTCCCTCTGTCCCTGGGTGAGCAGGGGGGACGGGCCTGTGCCTGCCTTAGGGCTCAGCTTACAGGCGGTAACAGCCTGGCTGGGATAGGGAGGTTTGTCAGGGATGTTTCTTTTTAATGTGCCGCTGGAGGAAAATGAGAGCGGACTGATCGGGCACAATAGCTGTGGGGATCGCACACGCCGGCCCTGGGCTCCGCACATGCCAGTCGGGAGGCTCCTGCGCTCTTCCAATATTTACTTTGAAATGTTAATTTCCCAACTCCATCCTTTCATCACTTCCCGTCTGTTTGACAAGCTAACGGGAGAGGAGGGAAGAGGCAGAGTTACGGCCAGAGATGAAGAGAGCAGGGAGCCCGCAGCAACCAGCTTCTCACTGGGCAGGCTTCCTGCCAGCATGTTTCCTTTCCAGAACCTTCTTCTGATGGGGCCCGAGTGGGAAGGCACCTCTCCCCCCAGAGCATCTCAGAGGCAGCCCCCTTTGTTCTTCCTTTAAGTGCTCCTTGAAGGAGTATGCACGCCCACCGATGGCCTCTGCTCCCTGCGTCACCGCAGGTGACACCAGCGTCGTCATTGATACACACTGAGACATACCAGGTCCTGGGCAGAGCTTTTCAGAAACAGCTTCTCCTTTATTCCTCACAGTACCCCCGAGAGGTCCTCATTTTTATCTCAGGTTTACGGATGAGGAAGGAAAGCACCTGATCTGGGCTCCCGCTGGAGTTCAGGACCTCTGAGCTCGGCTCGGTGCCTCGGCCCCTCCTGTGTGCCTGAGCCATTTACATCCCTTATGATGACTCCATGTGATGGTTTTTTTCATTTTTGCTACCAGGGAGGTAGTTTTGTCCTGAGCTTGGGACATGCCCAGGGTGACCCAGAGCCTGGTTCCTGGAAGAGCCTCGATTTGGTGGGAGGAAAAGGACGAAAACAGGAAAACTCATCTTTATTGCACAGTCAGGCCCTGGGCCAGGCGGGTCCCGTGACTACTCAATTTAACCCTTGGTGCAATCAGCCTCCCCATTTTACAGACGAGAAAACTGAGGCGTGGAGGAGGCAAAGAGGCTTGGTTCAAGTTGCAGAGGAAGTGGCAGAGGCAGGAGAAAACGCAGGGGGCCCGCCCTCTGGCTTCACCTCCTGAGCTCCTTACCTTCTGGAAAGTGTGTCGGGCAGGCGCCTGCGGCGTGTGGATGAAGCCTGGAAGGGCACAGGGGCGTCCACTCTGACTGGGCAGGGGTGGGAGGTGGGACTTCTCTAGGGGGCATCCGGGGCAGTGCGGGGAGAGGTCTGGGCACAGGCCCTGAGGTGGGAAAGAGGCCCCCTGTGCCGCTTCATTTGGGGCTCTTCTCTCCCCGGCCAGAGCCTCACCCTGACCTGCCCCCCTGTTGGTGGCACCCAGAGGTCTCTCCCCTTCCATGGGCTGAACGCTGGCTCCTGCTGGACTCCTGGGCCTGGAGAGTGAGGTCCCTGGGAACAGGGCCTGGTCTGTGACCAGGTGGGCACCAGCACTGAGGAGAACCGGCAGCCGTTTTGGGCTTGTTTGGTGCAGTTAGGATGAGAGGTGAGACCCAGGGGAAGAGGACATCCCCGCCCAACCTGGAGAGAGACTGGGGTCCTGTGTTTAAGGAGTCCTAGTCTTTACTGAGGGTAGAGTTCAAATAATGCCACCACCTCACCTTCGGCAGCCAGCCACTGTCGGCAGCAGGGAGCCAAGTGCATCTTCAGGGACCTCTGCAGCCACCGGGGTGCGGGTGCGTTCCTTATCTTTTGTCCTTGTCTTTTGTTCCCTCCCCCCCACCTTCCTGATGGTGACAGCATTTGGTGCTTTTGCACTTTGGGCCCCTGTCCTCTCTCAGGCCCCTTCTTGAGCATTTTAGCTGATGGCTCACCATCGCCGCTGTGCAAAAAGTTTAGGTGACTAACATTTGCGTGCGGGTTTCCCGGGATGACTGTGTGCTGACATTTATCAGAGGCTCTGAGATGGTCCCGGAGCACATCCCAGCAGACGTGGCCTTTCCCTTCCAAAGAGCACCATGCCCATCAGCCCCCAGAGTGGACGTTCCTCCCGGGGTTCAGTTATCCAAGTGTGAACTCTGCGGGCCCCACGGCCCTCTCCAGAGCGCTGGTGTGTTCTCCTGGAGGGCAGAGTGGCATAGCACGGCTTGGCACAAAAATCACAGCCTGGGGGGTGACCCTGGTTTCTAAATTGTGCCTCCACCATGTCTACCTAGACCTGGGATCTGCCTGACCTGGGCAAGCTGACCAACCTCCGCAACCAGTTTTCTCATTTGCAAATGAAGATCAGGGGAAGTGGCCTTCCTCATGGGGTCGCCGCAGGGAATACAGGCGGGTACCTTTGCCCAGAATCAACACTCAAGACTTGTTAGCCTCCTTCCTTTAGAGCCAGTCAGACCTGAGTTTGAGTCACATGAGGACTGAGTAGGCCTCAAATGAGATCAGAGCCCAGATTCATTCATTCACTCGTGCATTCATTCATTCATTCTTAATGTATTTATCTCCTACCTATAAGTCCCTTTCTGTCCCCTAATCCCCTTCACTGATTTCTCCATTCATGCTCCAAGATGGTTAAAGCAGCTGTAGTCCGGATCTGGCCTGAGCTCCGAGTCCACCAGAAACAGCTGTGAGCCTCTGTTTTGAAACCCTCAGGGTATTCTCTTGGCTTTAGAGAGAGCCTGTGCCCATCTGGAGCCAGCAACTCTGGGTGAGGAGATGATAGGCCAGCCCTGGAGCTGCGACCACCAGACCAGAGCGGGGGTGGGTGACCCCCAAACAGAAATCAGGGTTATCACTAGGAAGTGGGGTGACAATACCACACCGAACCCAAACAAGAACCCGAGGGCTTCTGTGATGGGTGCCACAGGTTCTGTTCTGTCTCCTGATTTCTGCTCGCCCTTCCCCCGGCATCCTGCGGATGGGCTGGGATCTTGGCTTCGGGCAGCCACTGCCCTGAGTCTATCCTGACCCAGTGCTTGATGGGGGAGCCAGAGCCCCGTAAGAGGCCTCAGGAGCTGGTTTGTGTGTCGGGCCTGTTTCCACCTGAGCTGGTAAATGAAGACCCTCCCGAGATGCTCTGTGGCCTTGTGACTTGTGGGCCTTGGGTTGGGCAGTCCTCGGGAAGATGCCGACCTGTTTGGCCTGCGTCTCTTCTGCGGGTTTCCGATGTTGTCTGTGGAGATGGGGGTGCTGATTTCCACTCCCACCTTCACACACCTTCGTGGCTGGAGGCCCCCATGACGTGGCTCAAGTGCTCACTAGCATGGCCCCTGCAGAGGGGGCCGGGCTCCTTTCCATCTCCCCTTCCCCTCGGCCAAGAGCGGGACCTGGCAGGTGGCCGTCCTGGGCCTCTTTCTGTGGCATTAGGCCGGGGTTTGAATCTCCTCTGTATCGTGGCTCTTTTTATCTTGTCCAGAACTCCCCTGCCTTTTGTGTTCAGAGGGAGCTGAAGCCTTTGGGCTGAGCCGCTGGTGAGCAGAGGACTGAGCGGCTCTGAGATTTATCTTTGTCCATTGGAGTTCGGTGTGTTAAGGAAGGGACCGTCCCCACCCTGTCCACTTGGATCACACTGGTCCCCTGTGGAGCCTGGGGGCCAGCTCTGCCCCCTCAGGACTCTGTCCAGTGGATAGGGACAAACACCTGGGTGCTTACTTGGTTTTTCAGCCGTGTTGAAGGGTGGCTGAGTCTGTGTCCAGGCCAAGTCCTGCTGGTGTGCCAGGGGGTTGCCATCTCGTGGGTGGTGATGGGGACGGGAGGTGGGATCTGGAGAGGCTTGGCTACGAGTGGGGGGTGACATTCCTGATGAGGGCAGCATTCATGGGTGAGGTGGCCTTTGGATGGGTGGCATTGGGTCGGGCCTTAGGAGGTGCTAGAGAGAGCCTTTGGAATGAAGGGAACTGTACAGGTGAGAGCAAAGGAGAGGGAAATGCATAGGTTTAGGGAGGGCAGGCTGTCTTACAGGGGCAGGGGCGGGGGAGGTTGATACAGAGGAGTTTGGATCCAAGACTGGAGGGTCCGGGAGACCTCAGGAGGGAGAGGGTCATGACTGAAGGGTTTCGGGAGGGAGTGTACATTCATGTGTGTGGTATGACCAGATGGGGATGTATAACCCTTGCCGATGTTCATCGAACACTTATTATGTGCAAGGCACTGTTCCTAGGGCCTCAATGCACCATTTTCCTTCTGTTCAGAACCCTCTGACCGCTTCCTGTTTCTGCCTAGACTACTTTCTCCCAGATACTTGCAGCGCTGCTCCCTTCCTTCCTGCAGGTCTTCTTTGCTTAAAGGCCTTCCCTGACCACCTAGAAAAAGCACTTCGCACTCTGCTCACCCCCAGTGCTTTCCATCCCCTCACCCCATTTTATTCTACTTTGTGGTATTTCCAACCACATCCCCTCTCCACCATCATGTGGCCGAGCTCTGCCTCCCCCACTAGAATGCAGGTGCCACTGGGTTCCTTGCTGTGTCTCACCACCAAAGACAGAGCCTGACACATAGAGAGTGCTCGGCAGGTGTTTGCTGAATGAACATCTGTACTCTGTTCTCCCCTTCGGAGTTGCCTGTTGGCATCATCATTTTGCAGACAATGAAACTAAGTTGAAGGTCAAGACATGGGGCAAGGTCACCAGCTGCCCTCCCTGAGCTGTGTGACCAGTCCCCGCCCCACTGTGGTGTGACTACGTGACACTTGCGGGCTACGTGAGGTGTCTTCTGGCTGTGTTTTTAATGCATCTTTGTTAGAAGGAACTTTGTTCCCAGGGGGTTCGTTAATGGAGAGCGTTGCGCTTTGTGAAGAAATCGCTGTCGAACTTGGCTTGGAAATCACACCGTGATTCAGACGTGCTAAAGTGAACGTTTAGAGGAGAAAAAAAAAAGAGTCTGATTGTTGTAAAAATTAGGCAGTTTGGAGAGAGAGCTGGAAGGCTGTGAACAGCATCACCCAGGGGCCTGGGAGGTGGTTACTAAGGAGACCACGGCCGGGTCTCTCTGGTTACTGGTGGGAGGCATTGGGAGTTTCTGGAAGCTGCAGCTGGGGACCCCAGGGGATTGTGGCCTCCACTCCAGCCAGCATTGTCCTTACCTGTTCTGCCCATCCATCTTGGAGGAGGCTGCACCCATACCTTGGAGCAACAGAATGAGGACAGAGCTGGCTCCCTGCCCACGGCGCAGCCCAGCTCCCTGACATAGCACTGCATGCTCACCGTCAGCTGCCCGCGAGGCAGAGTCTCTCTCCTGGACAGCTCGAGCTGCTCGCTGGGGCATGCACACCCTGGTCACCTGGCCCAGGTCTAGGACGTCTGGAGGAACAGTCAGCACCTGGTCTCCTAGGAGCACAGTCACGGCTGCTGTTCCTCTGAGCACCTATCAGGAGCTGGGTGGTGCTAGCTTCTTATATCCAGGGTCTCCTGGTGTCCTCCTGTCACAGTGGAGATTGGAAATGTGTCCTAGAGACCAGAACAGACAAGCAAGTTCAGAGCTGGCAGTAAGGAGTGGGCGTGAGAGCCCCTTCCCAGGCCCCGCAGGAGGTCGGCTTCCTAACTTGGTGGCTGCAGTGGCCACGCATGGAGCTTGCTGTCCTCTCCTGAGCTGTGGCGAGCTGGACCAGGGCCCCTGCCTACTTCCCGCCTGCCTGGTCCCTGCCCAGTGACTTGTGAAGGGGCACATTTGTGTCAAGCGTGATTCTGATCAGGGTGTCTGTTCTGCTTCAATCCAGAGCCAGGAGGAAGGATCCCCGGTGCTGGAACACTTCCTGATTCCAACTGTGTGACATGATGTCACTTATTGTCAGTGGGGGAGATGCCTGGATTCAAATATTGTGTCTTTTAGGGTGATGGCAGTGAGAAAATTGGTTCTTTGGCCACACGCTAAGTGTATATTGTCAGAGGATTTTAAATACAGATAAGACATTTAATTATTAAATGGCTTTCCAACGTGAGGCTCAAATGGAGCTTTCTAATTAGCTGTCAGTGCTGTCAGAGGCCTGGCTGGGATGCCCCGGGCTGGCGTCTCCTGATTTTCATGTATAAATTCCACTTTGTGGCAACCAGATGCTGCAGGGCACCGCGGGGTCTCCTGTTTCCCCCAGGCAAGAGGTTGCCGGAGCCTCACTCTCCTTCAGGGACCGTCCCCACGCCAGGGTCAGGGTAGTCACCCGAGGGCTATCAAAGTAGATTTGCTTCCAAAGGAAAAGTGAAGGAAAGAACAGGAAGCACCCCTCCCTGCTATCCCTAGTGTGCAGTGCGTGCGAGCGTCTGTGTGTGCACACACTCACATACACATACACACACACTCGCACTCGCACGTGCAGAGAAAGAGGGCCGCCCGGGCCACAGGCAAAGAAGAGATCAGGATGGGCCAGCAGCATCCAGAGATGGACAGACCCCCTCAGATGTGTAAGAGATCCAGGAACTTCTCCTGGCCTCTGCCTGGCCTCCTCCTCTGCCTGGCCTCTGCCCACTGGAGAGGCTTATTTTGACTCAGCTGCTCAGTGGTGGCCCAGGTCGGGCAGCAGCCTGGTGGGGAGCCTGAAACCCCTTCCCAAGGTCTCAAGCCCTCCCACCAAATCAAGACTAGAAAATGCTCACACCTCTGTTGGCCTGATGGAGGTTTAGTCCCGGCGTCCCCCCAAACCAGACAGCTCTTGGAGCCCTACTCAGCCTCCTGTTTGTGCTCATAATAGTTAGGGCAGCTAGTGATGGCCGGAGGACACAGTGCCAGCTCTGGGCTGTCAGCTGGTCAGTGCGTGCAGACCCCACCTGGGGGATGAGCGTCACGCTGCTTCCCTGCTAAGGGCACAGGGGAGTGTCTTGTCCAGGGTCACCCCACAAGGCCAGCTCCAGAGCTCCTGCAGAGAGCCTCTTTGGTCCTCTCCCCCCAGTGTCCCCAGCCAGCCGTGCTTGGGGACTGTGGTGGCTCCTCAGCGCCCACCGCCCTTCCCCTCTTCCAGACGTCCTTACACTATCTTCCTGAGCCAGGTGTCCTCTTCCCAGCACATTGCCCCCGTCTGTCCACACCGCTTCTTAAAGACTCCTCCGTGGTCCGGTGGCTGTTGCTCAAGTCCCCTGGTGTGTGCTGGGGTTGGCGCCCTGGGCACCAGCCGCCCGTCCCCTTCTGGCTTGTTTTGCTGCATACACCCTCTGGGCCCCGGCTCTGCCAGCTTCTGCCAGGACACTCCGACAGGCCTCTCCAGCCTGGGCTTTCGTCCTGCCGACTTCCACCAGCCCTCAGTTCACCTGAGGCCGTCCATGTACCAGGTGCTCATCCCCCTCGCCCACGGTTGGAGGTGGTGGGACTGAGGCACAGGGAGATGTGAACTCGGGAGTCAGCTTGTGAGTTGAAAAGCCAGCCCCAGCCTCCCTCCTGGCAGAGCCATCCCCCTCTGCCCCTGCCCTGGGTCCCGGCTGGGAAGAGCAGCACAGGGCCTTTGTGAGGAGCTGTGACGTGGGTGGCACGTGGAGTCCAGGACTGTGGCTGTCAGGGCTGCCCGTCTGTGTTCCGGGGGTTGCGCTCTGAGCGTGTGAGCACAGGGCCGTGCCTGTGTCTGTTCGCTCCCCTGGCACCACCCGGCACGGTCTTTGATGTGGAGTGCGCTCGGGGAGTTGCTGGTCCAGCTGGGATGGTTCAAGGTGACCGGTTTTGCCAGCTGGTGGTGTGATCAGAGTTTGCAGATCTGACTATAAACTGGGCTCCCCCTGCACTGGCGATGGCACCGTGGAAATGGTGACGTGAACCAAGTCATCCGGCTGGTGGTGGCAGCTGTGTGTGGAAGCTGAGGGCAGTGCTTCGAATAAGCCACACAGCTGTCACCCTTCTTCATGGGGAGTGACGGAGAAGGACGGGGCCCGATGGCTGCCATGGGCCACGCATGCCTGGGAAGGCTTCCCTCAAATGCTGGGGAGCGGGAGGAATTTCACGTGCTGCGGGGGGGGGTGCAGTGGGCTGCAGATCCGACCCTATGGCAAAGTGCTGCAGGATGGTGGAGCCAAGGGACGGTCACTGTCGGGTGAATCAGGGACGGCTTTCTGGAGGGAGCTCCGTGAGGTGGCTGAGACTCCCTAAAAACATAAAAATAAAAAAATAACCACCATAGAAAATTTTAGATTGCTTGCATTGGTATGAGTGTCCGTTTAGGAAAGGTGAGATGTCTTTGGGGAACAGAGGAAAAAGAAATCTAAACTGTGGGTGTCTTGTTTGTGCTTCTAGCAACGAATGTCTCCTCCCAACAGAAACATCTCTCTCACCCCTAAACCCACCCCCATCTTAATGATCTAACACTTTAGTGCATCAGGTTGGAAATGCTTTCTCTGTAAAAAATCATTGCTTCCGTGACCTGGAAGTAAATTATTTAGTGGTCTCTGAGACCTTCTCCAACTGGAGTTTCAAAATGAGCCAGATGCATTCCCATGACCTCTGACCTTGCTGAGCAGACATAAAACACGACCATGAATTTCTTTGGAGACAGCAAAGCATCAAGGGCTCCTTGCTGTCAAATCTCCTGGTTCTTAGGCCCAGCGGCTGGGTGTGGTCTGCAGGGAGAGGACCAGCCTGGGCTAGGCGCGTGCTGGTGGGAGCCTGTCCGGGTCACGGGAGGCATGGTCCACGCCCTGCCGAGTGCCAGGCACTGCACATTCTCATCTCGCCTCCCAGGATCCCTGGGAAAATTGGGGAAAATACTCGAAGATCCCTGGGAGCTTTGCATATTACCGAACTCCAGCGAGGAGCAGGCAGGCAGAGCGCAGCAGATGGGTGGTTGGGTGGTGAAAATTTGTCTAAAGGAGGATAAGCCCCCGCCCCCGGAGGGGCTAGTTGGCGGCTCTCATTCAACACAAAACTAAATGGGATTTAATTTTTCTGCCTCTATGAGTCTGTTCACATCCACGCATCTCCGAATCACACCACGCGCCCTGATTCTTGGGAGAGTAAATGAGGTCGTTGCAAGGGAGCAAACGGTTGGCCCCGGGGACCATGGCTGGGGGACCCCAGGCCCCCCGCATTGCAGGGTGGCAGCTGAGCTGAGTGTGGGCTTCTTGGAGAGGTGGCTGTGCAGAGCCCCGACTCCTCATTCCTGCCCCTCCTGCTCCGGGCTCTGCTCTCAGAGCTTTTTTAGCTTGGCTGCTGGAAGCTTGGAGCTGATAATGACGAGGGAGTGGAAATGTCAGCGGGATCCCAGCTTCAATCAGAGCTGTAAAAATAAGTCTGGCAAGGCAGCTCGGCAGAGGTGAGCGCAGAGAGCAGGAGGAGGGCAGGAGGAGTTGGGGGACACTGCTGGTGACTGCGGGGGCTGGAGGAGGCGGCAGGAGGACAGCAAGGCTGGTTTCTGGCCAGGTGTGGAGGTGGGGAAGAGAGGTGGATGCGAAGGAAATATTTGTTTTCTTTTCTCATTTTTCCCCCCTGTGATTCTCAAGTTTTGTTTGGAAAGGCAGAAGGCAGCTGGCCGGGTCCCTGAGCTCTGGCCACAGCTGGCTGTTTTGTCTGCTGGGCTGAAACTCTAACAGGAGCCTCCAACCACGGTGGCCAGCGTGCCAGGGCAGAGGCAGGGCACGTGACCGCCAGCCTTCCTCTGGGCAAGGAGTCTTTCTCTGCTTGGCCACTGGGTATGAGGCAAAGCACCAGGTGAGGTCAGGAGGGAGCTCAAAGGGCACTGTGTGGCAGGCAGCACCCCAGGGAACTGATCAGATAAAGCAGACCCTGGCCCCAGACCTGCCGCCAGGCAGAACTGGGGGTGAACAAGACCCCGGGGGTGGGGGAAATTGTGTCCACCTTGTTGTTGGAGCAGCGCCTCTTTAGAGAGGAGAGTCAGTCTCTCATTTTTGCAGATGGGGACACTGAGGCCCAGAGTGGCATTGGGACTCTCTCGAGGTCACAAAACCAGTGCAGGAAACAAGGGCCACTGAGTCAGGGTCTGGAACATTCTTCCCCATCAGCATGACATCCACACAATGTAGGCTCAGAGCGTGATTGGCACTTCTCTTTCTGCCATGGTTTGGCGGCTCCCGTGGCCCCAGAACTGGTATCAGGAACCCCTGGGTGCTGGTGGGTGAACTTAGAGCTCCTCATTAAGGATCCACTGGCACCTGGTTTGGCCTTGCCTCTGTCTTCATGTGGGACCCGCTGCTGTCTCCTGTCCAGTTGCAGAGTTCGCATCTGAAGGCACGAGATGAAACAGGGGCCCGGGAGCCCCAGGAAGCCCTGGGAGAGGCACCTTCCGCAGGAAATCGTGGTCACTCCATAGGGACAGCATCAGCCACGTGGGGGCAGCGCTGGGCTCTAGCTGGAGAGCAGGGCACGCTTCAGTTGGGGTCCTTTCTTGCTTTCCTTCTTGGCAGCTGGGGCTGGGGCAGGGAATTCTAGTTGGAATAATTTATTTATTGAGATGGGCTCCTCTGCACTAATTTATTAAAAATGATTCCATAAATTGTAAAAGTTTTCCCTTCTCTCCAAGGAAAAGAGATAAACCAAGAAAATGACATGAAGTAGCTTTAATTAATTGTAATAAAATTCAAAGATATTCATGTCCCCTTTCATTTAGTCATAGATTAATGCATATCACAGATTCTGATTAGACTCTGATTTTTCCCTCGGCACTCCACGTGCTGCTTATCCCACCAGGCAATTTCCAGTTCTAATGCTGCTGTCACCTGCTCACACAGCTGCATTTGCCTTAAAAATGCCATTTAACCCAGGTGCCCAGTCTTGACATTGTATCCTTTTCGAGGGTGGAAATCCCTCCTGCTTTCTAATCAGGACTCACCTGGCCTCACATAAGGCTGGGGCAACCTCAGGGGCAGAGTATTCAGCCAGTTTGGGAGCTATGCCATGGATGCAGAGGTGGTATGTGGAATTGTGTAGCTCTGCAGGGTCACTGTGTACCGTGGTACAGGCTATGCACTGCCCAAGGGTGTCACCTGTCAGGAACACCATTCATCCTGTAGATGTGGGTTTGCGTATTTATTTTGAAATTTTCCAAATATCAGAAACAGAAGGATCTTGAGGAAGGGTTGCCTTTTTCTGGTCCCCCAAATGTCCCCTATGGGCTGGCACTTCTGGAGTTTTTGGTCCAACACTAGCCCCCGGGACTTGCTGCTTTGAACCATTCCCTCAGGCCAACGTGCTTTGGTGCCATGGGCATTCTCCTAGCTGGGCTGGAGAGGTCCTCTGGCGGTGCTACTCTGCTGCAGAGTGAAGGACCGTCCCCACGCCGGTGCAGCCTCACCCAGGAGGTTTCTGTCGCCCTCTGAAAAATCCCTGTGTTGGTGGTTGCCAGTGTCTAAGGCGTCCAGTGCATTTTAACACCGCTTCTTGTTTGTGAGCACCTGCCTGTCTTCGTCTCCTGCCCTAAGAGAGAGTCTGGGGTGCGAGGGAGGCCTGACTCCTCATTTGCTTCTCTTCATGGGCTTGAGATGGCACAAGACAGAAGAGCGTCCCCGCGTCCAGGAGTCCCCGGCCTTCTGTGGGAGAGTCCAGGCCGGATGAGCTCCTCTGCCTCTGGCTGCTCTGCCGTTTCCAGAAGCAGCACCTGCCTGGGTCACTGAGTCTGAGCCCAGGCCTCCCCCATGTCCTTGGGGAGTTTTGAGCCCTTCTCGTATCTGGCCAATGAGCTGCCTAGAGGCTGACTTTGCATTGCCCTGTCCCCACAGCCACATGAACTGCAGCCTCATCTGGGCGGGCACTGGGAGGAGAACGTGGCTCATCGGCTTCTCCACCAGGGGCCTCTACAGACAGTTTCTCAAAGCAGGGTACCTTGCTGTTTTGGAGTACAATCCTTTTGAGACTCAGATGTGCCATGCACACAGGCAAAATGTTCACACCATACCTTGGGTGGCCCATTCTTGGGCCTTGGGGACCAGGAACTCTGGCCCAGAGCTTCACATGGTGCTCTCAGCAGTGACGTGGACCACAGACCCCTCCGTGGTCAGCAGGCTGGTAAAGGCAGGCCTTTGCTTCGTGGGTTTCGGCTGGGCAGCTGCTCTTTCCTGCTGCCTGTGGGTGGCCTGGAGGGAGCCAGGCCAGAGATCAATGTGAACAGAGAAACGTGTCCTCCCCGGTGGGCGGTGGAGGGCCAGATGCCTCACGGCTCTTGGTTTTAGAGCTAATTCCCTCCCGTAAACTGCAGGCGTTTGCTCAGATCATTTCTAAGGCCGCTTTCAACCTGGGAACGCCTGCCAGTCTGACCTTGGGTTTGGCTTTGGACAGAGCAGGTTCCAGGTGCTGCCTGGACACCTGCCACTTCTGTTCCGTCCCCAGCTCCTCTGAGCCCCGGTGTCTCTTCTGCAAAATGAAGGTTCAAGTGCTGTCAAAGGGTAACTGTGAAGGTTAGAATTGTGGTTCTCGAACAAATATAAAGTGACTTTGTGCTAAAAGTTTATTTAGCTCATCATTGAGGGAGGGAACAGCTGGGGGACAAAGGAGAATTTGAGGAGAATTGGAGAGCTTACCCTCAAGGAAAGGCAGAGAACATGGAAATGATTTCGCAGAGTTCTCCACAGTCTTTTCCTCCTTGGCTTCCTGAGCATCACACCACCCCATCATGAACGACACAGGAACTATCTGAACCAGCAAGTTCATGACCAGCCGGCTACTTCAGAGGAAACGAACTGCCATTGATGTCCTTCACCCTGGGAAAGTGACAGTACCTAGGACAGAAATTCAGGAAAAAATAGCCCAAATGTACAAGACCCTACCAGATGCCATCTTTGGTCTGGATTCAGAACCCAGCTGGCTAATGTTGGGCAGGGCATTTAGGGGGCTAGATGAACGTCAGTGGTAAGGATGGTGGTAATGAGCCAGTGGGGGACAGATCTGAATGCTTTATACATACAACAGCTAGATACTCTTATTCTTAATTATTCCCATGTCATAGAAGAAGAAAGTGAGGGACCAAGGGGTTAAATAACAAGTGCAAAATCACCCAGCTACAAAGAAGCAGAGCCAGGGTTCCAACCACGTCAGTCTGGCTCCAGAGTTTCTGCTCCTAACTTATATGTGAAACATCGGCTGGGTCTGTGGTGTGCAGGAGAGGACATAAGCTAGGCTCCCCAGTGTCCCCACCCCTACATAAGGACTGTCCCTATTGCCCTCGATCCTTTCAACTAGAGCCTCCCAAGCTGTCAGTTCCTCTCCAGCCTTGAGTGAGGCAGGACTCCCCCATCTCTTCATGGGGATTTGATTCTGGGAGGGCGCTGCAGAGGCCCCAACTCCATTCCCACCTCTGCCCAGAGAAGAGTCACAAAGAATGCAGGCAGGTCACCTGTGACTTCACACTCATCACCAGAGTCTGACACCTCTGGCCATGGGCCAATTATTTCCCTCTGCCCAGCAGGTCCAGAGTGTGGCCTGGGGCCAGCCAGGCCTCCCAGCCACCCGCTGCGTTCTTTTCATTTGCACCTTAGCTGGCTGTCAGTGTGCTGGGGACTCACTGGTCTGCTGCAGCAAAAGGCCAGGTGCCCTGGGTCTCCTGCCTCACCCCAGCCTTGGAGGACTTGGTCTCTCCCTCCCTGTCTTTTGTCGTCTCTCTCTCTCTCTCTCTCTCTCTCTCTCTCTCTCTCTCCTTCTCTCCATTCTCTTCCAGCCTGTTTCTGTTCATGGGTCTCCTGGCTCAGCCCTCTGTCCCCCTCTCTGTCCCCAGTTCCCTTGCTTTCTTACCAGATGGCTTTGCCAAATGGTGGCCCCTGCACCTGCGAGTTGGCTGCTGCTCCCCACAGCTGCAGCCACTGCTTTCCTGCAGTTCTTGCCCCCAGGGTGCCGCTGAGGGTGCCCCTGCAGGCTGGGGCGTGTGGCCTGGGGTTCCGGGGTTCTGTTCCTGGCTCCTCTGCTCCTCTGGTGGACGTGGTCCGGCCTTTCCATGTCTGTTGGAGCACCACAGTGGGAGGCCATGGGGATGGGGGGAGCGTAACTGTGTGGAGACACTGACACCTGAATCACCACGAAGGCCTGGCAGATGGGATGCTTCATTTCTTTCTCGGATGTGGTCACTTTGCGGTCCGGCCACCCACACAGTGGGGCAGCAAGTTTGAGAACCACTGCTTTATCTGCTTCTGCACAACCTGATTGTGCACAGCAGACCCCTTACTAACACAGGTTCTAACTCCGCAGGCCCGAGGCCAGCCCGGGACTCTGCGTTTCTGTCAAGGCCTGCCTCGCACCTCTTCTCCACACCCAGGAGCGAGGTTCCACTCTACCCTGCTGGCTCTGCAGCCTGGCTGTGTTCTCAAACTGTGACAGATGAAAAGTGAGAAATACCGGCTGGACCCATTGACACACAGTCCCCCGGGGGATGAGCTTCGGCGGGGACCTTGGGGTCCCACGTCAGATCTGGGGATGGGCAGCCTCCTGGTTAAATGCATGGACAGGACCTGGCAGCAGCACCACCAAGCCCCAGCAGGCAAGAGGGGGCCTCCTGGCCTGTGCCCACTCGTAGGTGTGGCTCAGAGACGGCCTGTCCATTCACCATAGTGTGCTTCCTCTGGGAGGAGGGCAGAGGCAGGTGCACCCCCTCCACAGCTGTGCTGTCCTTATTATCACCAGGAGGCGACAGACTCTCAGACATGTGAGGTGACAGGGGTAGTGAGACAGCTGTGGATATTGAGCGACCACAGAGGAGGGGTGAGGGGAGGCAGTGAGGCGGAACAGAAGTGGGGGGGAGGCCCCAGGGGAAGGCCAGCTTTTATCCAGGGGCTGTGGCCCTTCCCACCGCTGACTGTGTCACAGGGCAGTCTGGGCCCAGTTTATAGACATTTTCCATTTTCTGTAGAGCAAGGCCCTTGACCAACAGCTGTGAGGCTGCAGGGGGCCTCACGCCCCATCCAGTCCAGTCAGTCCCCCCCCCCCACCCCCTGGGGACCCATGGCTACTTTTCTCTTGTTTGTTTAATAGCCTTAATTTTATTTTTTTAGAGCAATATTAGGTCCCCAGCAAAATTAAGTGGAAGGTACAAAGTCCCTATTTACCTCGTCACCACCCACCTATAGCCTCCCATCCGTGATCTATGTCCTCCCCCAGAGTGGGCCATCTGCTGCAATCGAGGAGTCTGGGTCGACATGCCAGTGTCACCTGGAGCCCTCGGTCTGCATTTGGCTTCACTCTTGGTGTCGTCCAGTCTGCAAGTTTGGACAAATGTATAGTGACATGGCTCCAGCATCCCATGTCACACAGAAGAGTTTTGCTGCCCTAAAACCCTCTGGGCTCCACCTGCCCATCCGGGCTTTCTCCAGTCACCCTCTGGCAGCCACTGATCTTTTTACCTTCTCCACAGTTTTGCCTTTTCCAGAATGCATACAGTTAGCATCATGAAGTGTGCTGCCATTCAGATGGGCTTCGTCCTCTGGGTAGTATGCATTTCGGTTTCCTCTATGTCTTTTTTTTCCCCTTGGGACCAGGGATTAAACCCAGGGGTGCTTAACCACTGAGCTACATCCACAGCCCCCGCTTTTTTATTTTGAGACAGGGCCTCACTAAGTTGCTGAGGCTGGTTTTGAACTTGCAATCCTCCTGCCTCAGCCCCCACCTCTGTATCTTCTCATGACTTGACAGCTCATTAATTTTAGCACTGAATCCATTGTTTGGTGGTGCCACAGTGTATTTGTCCGGTCACCCACTGAAGGGCATCTTGGTTGCTTCCAAGTAAGGGCAATTGTGAGTTAAGCTGCCGCGAACGTCCAGGCTTCTGTGTGGATAAGCATTCATAGCTCATTTGGGTTAATACCAAGGAGCACGCTAGTTTTGTAAGGGACCACCAGACAGTCTTCCAGAGTGGCTGTACCGCCCCCTGGTATAAAGGAAAGTTCCTGTTGTTCCATCTTCTCATCAGCCTTTTGTATTGTCAGTCATCTCTCTCAGTATAAGAGTAATGGGAGACCTGTTTTTTGTTGGTTTTTTGTTTTTCTCTATGTTTCTAGGGAGCAAACCCAGGCCTCAAGCATGCTAGGCAAGTGCTGTACCACTGAGCTACATCCCCAGCCGTTTTTAGTTTTTTGTTTTGCTTTATTTATGTATTTATTTATTTTGAAGCAGAGTCCTGCTGTTTCCCAGGTTGGTCTTGAACTTGTGATCCTCCTGCCTCAGGCTCCTGAGTGGCCGGGAGTACAGGTGTGCACCACTGTGCCCGGCCTGGAGAGACCTGTTGTTTTTTCTTTTTGGTACCAGGGATTGAACCCAGGGACACTCGGCCACTGAGCCACATCCCCAGCCCTATTTTATATTTTATTTAGAGTCAGGGTCTCACTGAGTTGCTTAGCACGTCACCGTGGCTGAGGCTGGCTTTGAACTCATGGTCCTCCTGTCTCAGCCTCCCTAACCACCAGGATTACAGGCATGCGCCACCACACCAGGCTTGTTTTTTTTTTTTTTTTTTTAATTAATGACAAAAATGTCACAGATCCCCTCCCAAATGCTAGTTTTGACTTTCTGAGTAGCCAAATAAAATCATCAAATGTTAGTTGATTTTCACCCTTTGCCAGGTGTGGCCCTTGCTGTCCTGGAGTATCCATGATCTAATCCAGGAGATGAACATTAATTGAATAATTTCATGAATAATTGATTGATTAAAACTGTGGTTAGTGGCAGGAAGGAAAGTGTGGGTGTAGTTGGTAAGTGACGGAGGAAACACTGCTTTTGAAGATCTTCAGAACCCAGCAGGGCTCTTAATTGAGGATCTGTTTAGCTCACAGAGCACCTGCATCTCGTGGGCCCTGTAAGGAGAAGAACAACAGCAATAGCTGTCATTGATTGGACCCCAAGTTGCCAATCCACATATCCAGTCCTTACGACACCTCTCTGAGATAATGACTCTTACTGTCCCCATTTTGCAGATATGGAAAGTCAGGCTCAGAGAGGTGAAGCTCGGGGTCATCTGTCCACACACAATACAAGGGGTGCAAGAGGCGCCCAGATATTACAACGACTGTATAACCCTCTGTAGCCCTCAGGTGGGGCCCCTGGGCTAGGGTGGGGAGAATAAGGTGGGACAACAGTGTGACTGGCAGCACTGGCCATTCCCAGGGGGAGGGTCAGTGTGTTGGAGTGGCCTCTGGATATTGGAGAGTGTTTCTGTCCCTTCTAGGAAATCCAGAATGAGCCAACTTGGACGCTAAGCTGAAGGCCCCGAGCCCTGGCAATTTCTGGTGTTCTTGTAGGTGGTCGGAGCGCCCACCCTCTGCCTGTCTCTCCCAGAAGCAGCCGCACCGGGAGGCTGGTGCTGTCTGTGCTCAGTTTTGCAGTGAGCCAGCGTGTCCACAGCTAGGTGGGTGGAGCCTGGGACGGGAGTCCTTCCTGGTGTCACTCATTTCCGGTGGAGGCCCGGAGGGTGTGCCAGAGACTGTGAGAAGTCAGTGGCTGATGGCCTTGGACCCTCCCTGTATTGCTGTCACCGTGACTTCATTCTCAGTGGCCAGGGGACTGTGTGCCTGTAACTGACTTTGATTAAGGCCCTCGCCGCAAGACTCCAACGCTTACCTCTTTGTCTTCCAAGCCTACAGGGATTTGGAAGGAGTGACAGTTCCTGAGATACTCATAGGAACCAGGGTGACAAGAAGTCCCCAGATAAGGCTCATCCCAGTCAGGGACTAGCTTTTCCCATACCTCGGCTGTCAAGGAAATCATGTGAACCTTACATCACTTTTGATACGATTATGCCTAAAATTTATTATATAATTACCCGAGTTCTAAAACAGAGAGTCCTGAACAGAATTTCACCTTTTCTTGGTGACTGGGTGTCAACATTATGATTGTTCATTATCATGCTTTTTAGGGTTTCACCTCCTCCTTCTAAGTTCATCTATCAAGTGTCACCATGACATGTGTGTGCTCCTAGGAACCTCCCCACCCACCTGCCCATCACTGTGCTGATTCTGATATGCTGAGCCAGCGTAGCAGAGTGTGTAAGCTTGTGGGCTCAGCTGTCAGACAGCCTGGGACTGTTCCCATGCCTCAATTACATAATCTGGAAAATGGGCATAGTGAGAAAATATCTATTTTAGACTTTTGGGCCAGATGTAGTGACACGTGCTTGCAATCCCAGCTACTCAGGAGACTCAGCCTGAGCAACGTAGTGAGATTTTGCCTTAGATTACAATAAAAAGTTCTGGGGGGGGGGTAGCTCAGTGGAAGTGAATTTGCTTATAATGTGCAAGTCCCCAAGTTCAATCCCCATCACTGCAAAGAAAAAAATTTAAGTAATTTTTTTTAAATAGACTATTTTTAGAGTGGTTTAATGTTCTCAGCAGAATCAAGAGGCAAGTACAGAGTTCCCATGTACTCCCTGTCTGTCACTATTCCTTAGACTTGAGAGAGGATTTATCTTATAAGGAGTTTTAAGGATTAAATAAGATAATATGTATAAACATATAAAATATCTAGCACAGGGGCTGGGGTTGTGGCTCAGTGGTAGAGCACTTGTCTGTCATGTGTGAGGCACTGAGTTCCATCCTCAGCACCACATAAAAATAAATAAATAAATAAATAAAGGTATTGTGTCCATCTACAACTAAACAAAATATTTTAAAAATATCTAGCACAGTGTCAGGCACATAAAAAATGCCCTATATATGTAGTTATCATCATCATCATCCCCACCACTAAAACAGTTGTGTTTTACACAAGGGTTGGTGACAATCACTAAAGTCCTCAGGATTAAAATGAGCAGCTTTTGTGCAAAGATCTGGAGCGGTCCCTTGTGGCACGCCTAGGGGCCTTCTTGGCATCTCCCGGCTGGCATCTGTGGGCAGGTCTGGCTTCTGGAGAGGTGGTCCAGCATCAGGCCGCATCCCCATGTAGAAGCAGCTCAGTGACGCGGGTGCTCCGAGTGTGCGTCTCCTCGCGGAGTGCTCCCCTGGAATCCCTGTGGGCTCCAGGAAGAGAGAAGAGCTGCCGGTAGACAGGGGCTGCCTGCTGTGTGGTGAGATGAACATGAAGGTGGCTGGGCTCCAAGAGCATCTAACCCTGAGCAGAGGAAGAGCCGCCGGAGGAGGTTCAGGACCACGGACAGCTCCCAGGCAGCTGCTCCTCCAGGCTGCGATGCTTCTAGTGATTCCTCAGGCTTCTGTTGCCCTGGCCTCTGGCAGATCACCCTCAACCACCTGGAAACCTTGCTTGTCCCTGCAGCGGACAGGGCTCTGTGTTTCGGCTCTGGGAGGTAGCTGGGGTCTTGTTCCCTCCAGGCATCCCGTGTGTCGGGGGAGAGGATGGGAGGGGCGCCATGTCCCAGCCAAACTGACCTCTTGCCATTCCAGTCCTTCAAGCTCCCCTTCACTCTGAGATCCCCCAAAGCCGGGACTCTGAAAGGCCATGGATTGCTTTACGGAATAAGGGCACGATGGGGCATGGTCTTTGGTAAAAGAAATGGGCCCCTTGTTTTCTTGGGGTGGCCAGGAAAGAGGGGAACAGAAATGCCCCCAGGGACTCAGTGATATTCTGCTACTTACCTTGGGGGGCTGGTCCTTCCACGAAATTCAAGGCAAGTGTCTGTCCTGGCATCATCTCTCCTGCCGTGTGGGCTGGGGCTCCAGCTCCTCTCTGGGGAAGCTCAGAAGAGAAACCACCACAATTTGGTCACTTGCCCTGAGTGAAGCCCTTGCCCCCAGCACAGCCTGGGTTCTCCTGGCCAAGCCCTGCTGCTCCTCTCCTTGGTTCTCTTTCTTCCCAAAGCACATTAAATCCTGCTCCCCCCACCCTAAATCTGCCCTTATCAGGGAGAGCCCAAAGAATCCGCCCCTCAGAGTCTAGATGGGCCTGCCTGCTGGGCCAGGTGTGCATTCTCCAGAATATTCTAAACTCCGCCCTGGCTGAAGCCAGCCCTGCAGAGAGTAGTGCTTGAGGTAGAGGGGGGTGGGCCATCTGCAGAGTGACTTCTGCACTCCCGTGCCAGCCCTGAGCCCAGGCAGGGAGTGTGGAAGTAATTGCCCTGTGAAAGCATCGCTGTGTCAGAAGCAGACCAATCCACCAAATGTCATTTTGCTAAAAGCCAATTTGCCAAAAGGCAATTCACTGAATGGCCAATTTGTCAAATGACCAATTCATCAAATTGGCTCTTCTTTTAACTATTTGGTGTGAGTCGACTGGTTTGCATTTTGTCTTTATTACAGCATTTTAAGGACTGTTCCATTTGTCTCTTCCCCTGGCCCCTGGTGTTTGGACTGCAGTGATCCTGTCCCCAGCCTCTCTCTGCAGCCGCAGGAAGCCAGGGCAGGGCAAGGCAGCTGTCCTTAAAAGACTCATGAAGACAAATGGGAAATCACCCAGTTACAACCAAATTGCTAAACAAAACAAAGAAATTCAGAAAATCACTCCTTTTGAATTGGCTGATCTGCAACTTGCCTTCAGGGAGGTGACCCAGAAGGGGTGACCCACATCCTGGGGTCCCCTCAGTGGATGCTGGTGAAGGTGGCACTTTCCCTTCTCAGGCCACTTCTTTATGGAGTGTGGGGAGAGGCCCCTGGTTTTAAAACCAGGCAAGACAATGAGTTCTAGTTAGCTTTTTCTGCTGGGACCTAAAGATCTGACAAGAATGATTTTAGAGGAGGAAAAGTTTATTTGGTTCATGGTTGCAGAGGTCTCGGTCCATAGATGGCCAACTCCATTGCTCTATGCCTGAGGTGAGGCAGAACATCATGAAAGGGTATGGAGGAGGAAAGCAGCCCAGGACATGATCATCAGGAAGCAGACAGAGACACTGCAGACCAGGGACAAAATACATACCCCAAAGACACACCCCAATGACCCACCTCCTCCAGCCACACCCTATTTGCCTACAGAACTGCCCAGTGAATCCCTATCAGTGGATTATTTGCACTGATCAGGTTAAGATGCTCATAACCCACTCATTTCCCCTCTAAACCCTCTTGAATTGTCTGACACACGAGATTTTGGGGAATACCTCATCTCTAAACCATAACACTGTGCATCTTCCAAGCTTTTTTTAGTCTACAGACTTGGTAAGCTCTACATTTTCTCTCAAGGCGGTGAAAAGACCAGGACACATTCATAGCAGAAGCAAAGGTTTTTGTAAGATGTGTTCCTCTCTCATCTGATATTTCTCCCAATGCCGGCTTCAGTCTTTTACTCTTCTTCTGAGTCCTGTTATCTTTTTTAAAGAATTTTATTAGTTGTAGATGGAGACAATACCTTTATCTTATTTATTCATTTCACGTGGTGCTGAGGATCGAACCCAGTGCCTCACCATGTGAGGCAAGCGCTCTGCCACTGAGCCCCAGCCCCAGCCCTGAGTCCCGTTATCTCTTTTGTAATGGATCCTTGAAGTGTATCAATAGATTCCTGAAACAAAGCCGAAAAGACCTTCAGACCTACTCTGCAGGCTGTTTCATCTACCCTGTCGAGATCCTCACCCTCCAATGCCAGCGTCTCTGCCCACCCAGCTTGACTTGGAGGTCTCATCCCTCCTGGAGCTGGGTATGACCCACTCTTCAGGAAGAATGGAATGCAAACATGCACTCAGGGTATCCGAGATCCTGGAAGAGCCAAATGCTGCAGGGCACCGCATCCCCCCTCTGCCTCTGTGTCTGGGGGAAGTTGGTCCCCGTCCCTCATAACTTTGGGGTGGGGATTATTTCTTCACACTGTCCTGGACAACTGCCCCTCAGCCTGAGACTCCTCCCATGCATTAAGATCCTGAGCCTGTCATCTTTGGGTATATTTCTCTTTGGAAGATTTTTGTCCCATTTTCTCCTCCAGCCAGGATCCAGGGGAGAGGCACTGGCATTACTTAGTGAAACATCATAAGCACCCAGAAGCCCCCCCCCCCCCCGCAAAGCCTTCTTCCAGACTGACCCTCCCAGGTAACCCTGCTCCTGACTTCCAGCAGCATGGACTAGCTTTGCCTATTTTGGTCATTATATAAGCGGCACGTGTGGCAGTTAATCCTCACAACCCAGCAAGGAAGAGTGAGTGACCTTTCCTTACACAGGAGGTACCAGACTCAGGGAGGTCAAGTAACTTCCCCAAGGTCACACAGGCAGCAATGTTGGAGCTTGGAGTCCAACCCAGGGTGGTATGGCCAAAGCTCATGTTCTTTCCTCTGTGTCTCGATTCTTTCTCCTGCACCCCCTCCTCCACCCCCACCATGTGTGTCAGGGCTGGGAGCCTCTGAAGTCACTGGTCCTAAGCACTTGCAGATGTCTGGGACAGGAGCTTTGTCTCCCCCAAGGCATCCCTGACCAGGACTCAGCGGAACCCCGGGGCTTCCTGGGGCTCGGCACGCGGGGCCTGGTGGGTGGGAGCAGGCAGGCCTTGCTCTGGTCCTCAGGTGAAGAGGGGCCTGCGTCTCCCCTGCTGTCCTCACCCACCCCTATTGCCCAGTACCCTGTTCCTACCATGGTGGTTGGGACCCCGTGCCTGTCACTTACTGTCAGCAGAATTAAAGGAGAGGGCAGTTCAGTTTCCTGTGTGTCCCCAAGCCACTTACGGCTGAGTGGGGTCCCAGCATCTGGGCTACTTTTCCTTGGCAGGTTCAAACACTAGCATCCAAAGGAGGGCGCCGTTGGAGGGAGTGCACCTCCGATATCTCCATGGTGGGAATTAATGCTTGAAGCTGTGTGGCAGACAGCTCAGCTCAAGGAAATGTCACCCAGGGTGGTTCTATGGTGCGGCCATCCAGGACTGCTTAATGTTTCTTCCTAATGAGGTTTCTGCAACATTAACTTCGGCAGGCTGGGGGAGGAGAGTGTGTGGCTCCATGCGGCCAGGAAGGGAGGCTTCTCTGCAGCTCACCGGGCTGCACATGCACTAGGTATTCAGGAGACAGAAGGGGAAGGAACAAGGGGCAGAGCTCAAACCTGCCACCACCCACGGTTTCACCTCCACAGCCACCTGCAGGAGTTTGACTAGCAGGAGTTCTCTGGGACCATGTGCATTCTTCAACTGGTGTTTTAAATCCCAAGACCTTATAGAGCATGCTTGAGCTTTAATATGTGAGTCTTGTAGCCTGGAAGAAGTGGCAAAGAGCAAGGACACCTCGGTGACAGAGCGGGACTGTTCAGCAACTGGCAGTGGTGGGTCAAAGCCTTCCGAACAATACAGTTGCCCCTACCATGTGCCTGTGTCCTCATCAGCTGATGTTACAGATGAGGAAACTGAGGCTCAGGGAGGCAGCCAAGTGGGGCTGATCTTGATTTTGGACATTGGCTGCCTGTCCCCCCCTCAGAGACCAGATCCTGCCCTCCCAGAGGAAGGGAGACCCCAGATATTCACTCCAGATGGGCTGATTGCTGGTTATCAGGGAGCAGAGGTCAGGAGGGCATGCAGGCTGGCCAGGGGGGCAGTGAGGATGGAGCCAGGCCTGGGGAGGAGGCCATGAGCCCCAGGCATCTGTGTTCTGCCAAGCTGGGGGCAAGGTCAAAGGAAACTGGGCTTGTGGTGGGTGGGACCAATTCCGCCTTCACTCCATCAGCCTGTTCCTGTGTCACTATGTCTCAGTCTCATTTGCACCTTTGCCATTGCCCTTGCCCAAACTTGCCTTCTGCAATAAACCCTAAACCCCTTCACACTGGGGGTCAGCAGCCAGTCTGCTCTTGGTCTGCCTCTCATGGGAACACCTGAGACTTAAGAGTGGCAAAGCCCTGGTCACGGCACTGAGGTCAGAGCCCAGGCAGCATGCTTCAGGTCCTTATCATGGAATGCTCTCGAGACCCCACCTTGAAGGTGAGTTAGACCCAGGTCCTGACCAGGAGGCAGGTACCCAGGTGCAGTATGCCGCCCCACAAGATAGATCTTGGCCACTTGAATGCCATCCCATGGGCTGGGAGAGCAGGCAGGAGAGGCCGTTGCAGGATTAATTCCCCTCATAGGTGGGAGGTGTAGGATCCAAGGGGAGGCCTGATGGACAGGCAGAGGCAAGGGCGGGGGAGATGGCCCAGCAGATCCTGGAGCATTTCACAGGAGGGACTGCGTCTCAGCATCCCACCCATAGGCACTGCTCACCTCGCTCCAGTGAGGGTGTCCTGCTATGCCACCTGGGGACAGACTGTCCACTGGGGCTCTGTCTCCCGTTGCCGGGATCATAAGGCTGTGACTCCTAACCTTGCTCAGGCTGGGGAAGCTAGATCTCCCTCATGCTGTGAGTGCAGGCGCTGATTCCTCAGTGAGCACCAGAGCCTGCGTCTCACAAATGTCCCTGGGTGACCTCTGCACCGAGCAGAGCCCAGAAAAGCTGAGCAGTGTCCCCTTCATGCCCAACTGTAGCAGGAATGCAGGGAGGACCTGTGGGGCAAACATAGCCGCTGGTCACTGCCCCCCATGAGCACTTCCTCTGTTCCCCATGAAGGTGCAGTGACATGCCCCAGATGAAAGGCCAGTAGCTGCTCTTCTCTCTCATCCCCTAGGGGTGACCGTGTCCAAGTCCCCTCCAAACAGCAGGCGTTGGCACCTCGGCCTCTTACTTTGAAGTGCTGGCCAGGTCCAAGAGCTACAAGTGGGTTTGCTCTAGCTCTTGCTGAGAACATTAAACATTTTAAATATTTCCTTCTGCCAGATGCAGCACTTAAATTTTAATATGCACATGGATCATCTGGGACCTTGCTAAATTGAGGTTCTGATTGAGTAGACAGGCCTGGAAAAATCATCATGCCCGGCAAACTCCCAGGCAGTGCTGATGCTGCCAGCCCAGGTGCCGGGGGATTGCTTGCTGAATCATCTGTTCTTAATGTTACGAGAAACAGGGGTGAGGGCTGCCCCAGGCAGGGCACGGCCACTCTGAGGCAGGCCGGTGTGTGTGTTACCCCCCAGGGAGGGCAGGGTTGCTGCAGGCTCTGGGAGCCCAGTGCACATCTTGCAGCAGGTTAGTGCAGAGCCCACCTGGAGCCGCCTCCTGATTCCCAGGTCCTGGCCCTCCTGCTCCTCCCACAGCCTGTGGGACAGGGATGAACACCTGAGCAAGCACAGCTGACTCTGCTGGTCCCTGCGGAGAGCACTGTGCAGCCTGCACTAAGCCGCACAACAGTTCCTTCTACTTCACAAAGAGAAGGTTGAGACAGAGAGGTCAGAAAACTTGGCGGGGGGGGGGGGGGGCACTCACTGGGTATGTGGCTGGCTTTGTCTGCTCCTGGGCCTGAGCCTCCATCCGCCAGTCTCCTGACAAGGGGGGGGGGGGGGAAGGTGTCCTGGAGCGCCCTGGGGCTGGCCTGGCTCCTGCTGAGCCCTGCCCTGAGGCGCCCAATCAGGCTGCAGGGGGCGAGGGATGCCAGGCTTCCCAGAGGCCCTGGGTGGGCTTGAAGGGCCGATAGAGCAGCCCCGTGCTCTGCAGCAGGGTGGCCAAGCAGGTGGCAGGAACCCAGAGTCTGGCCTTGGCTGGTGCCCAGCTGCCTGTAGCTGAGCCCCCTGATAATCCCCTTAGAGACTGGTCTGCCAGCAGTGGCCAATCAGGTTAGAGCGTGAAGGGGGATTAGCAGGGAGAACATGGGGTCCTGACCTCAGCTTCCCCAGCCCTGGCAGAGTGTGCAGGAGGCGGGGAAACTAGAACAGGGCTCCGGGGGATGGTGCCCAAGTCAGGCAGTGGGCCTGGCTGTCCCTTCACTTCTGGGAAGGAGGCTGGTTGGGGTCACTGCGATGCTCCCAGACCCGTGGGGGCTGCTGCTTGCCTGCTCAGAGCCTGGGCCTTGGGGGAGGAGCACAGGCCAGATGGGGGGATCCTTGTCTGCAGGACCCTTACCTCCAGCCCTCCAGAGTGGACTCCCGGGAGCTGCAGCTCCTTCTCTTCCTTGGAGGGCCCAGGACAGCGGCTCACCTCCCTCAGGCTGCTGGTGTCACCTTGGAACGATCCACGGAGGGTGTTGTATTCTGTCAGGATGTGGGAAGGCAAGAGGGAGCGCCAGTGTAACATGGCAACGCTATCGAGCGCTGTTCCGAGCTTCTCTCCCCGTCCACGACCCTTGTCCTGCCGGGTCTTCAGCTGGGTCAGGCAGAGCAGGTACAAGGAGTCCTCATGCTCAGGGGGAAATCATAGTCATCCATGATGCAGAGCCAGCCTCTGTGCCCCAAGCCCCTGCCTTTTCCTCTCAGCTGCATGACTAGTCCTAGCTCCTTGCTTTGGTCAGGAAAATGCAGAGGGATTGGAGCAGGAGAGGGTCCCTTTTAGTTTGGTTCAACTAAACATACTGAGGCCCTGCAATGCACCAGGACTGGGATACAATGGGAACAAAAGAGAGCCTGCCCTTAGGAGATTATGGCCTGCAAAGGGGGTAGATGTCAGTAAACTACCAGCATCTCATTACATTCAGTATACCTGTCCTGAATCAGTGCTGAAAAGGAAAAGCAGGCCTGGTGCAGTGCACACCCTGTAATCCCAGCAGCTAGGGAGACTGAGGCAGGAGGATTGCAAGTTCAAAGCCAGTTTCAGCAACATCGAAGCACTAAGCAACTCAGTGAGACCCTGTCTCTAAGTAAAATACACAACAGGGCTGGGGATATGGCTCAGTGGATGAGTGCCCCTGAGTTCGATCCCTGGTACCCACTCCCCTCAAAAAAAAAATGCAGGTGGGTGGAAGGAAGCAGTTAAGGGAGGTATCTCTAGACTGAGATGTGAAGGATGGAGGGGAATTTGCTGGGTGAAGTCAGGAAAGGATAGTGCAGGCAGAGGCAACAGCAGGTGCCCAGGAGCTTGGAGACAAGCAACTTTATTTCATTGGCTTGGAAAGGAAGAGGTGAGAGTTGACCAAGCAGGAAGTCAACTGGGGCAAAAAGCAAGACTAGCCTTGGGGTGTGCGAGGGATTGCAGAGTCCCAGTCCAGGCATGGCCTCTGGCTCCCCCTAGTGGTGATTGTGGAAATAACTGTGACATCTTAGGAAAGGGACAAGATTAGTGTTTTGTATCTTGCTAAAGAAAGGTGCTAGGATAGGTTAAACACATGAATGCACATCCTCTTCCAAAAACTTGTCTCGGTGTGATCGGAATTTCTGTGCCCACTTTATGTATAGAGCACCCGGAGGTCTCAAGTTTCCCTGCACCCTTGGCTGGTGGATGGCAGGAGTTTCCGCATGTTTCTGGCTGCAACCTCAGGCTCTTTCCACCGCCTTCTTTACTACCAGCGTTCCACCTATTCCTGTGTCTTGCAAGACTTGGCTATTGTCCTCTGGTCTGGGGTGGCTGGCTCTCCTGGGGTCGTGCCTGGAGTCACACAACGAGAGCTGCCAGCTGGTCTGGGCTGGCAGGGCTGGCCTGCACTCCTGGGTGGCTTCAGCCAGGACCTCTACTCACAGAATGGCTCTGGGTGTCCCATCCTGCCTGCTGCCTGTGGATTGCATCTTTCCTCTGTGAGCTTCTGGGCCCCAGAGCAAGTCCCCAAGGTCACCAGGCTACGTCCCTCTCTGGTCTAGCCCTTCATGGTCCACATTCCCTGGACACCCTGGGCTCTGTCAGGCCTGCGTGACCTGCACAGATATCCTGAGCCTCCGCCTGCCCCTGCCTTCCTTCCCCACCTGGCTCCTGGTGTGTCCTTGCAGAATGGCTCCCCTGGACTGTACTCTGATGCAGTGCTATTATAAGGAACAGACATTGGAAGCCCATTTATTATAAGGATCTCGTGTTATCGATCAGGACACACTCATTTTTCACAGAGACCTCTGGGAAAATTCTTGTCTCATGGGAGTGCTCAGCAGCTGTACCCTGGAGAAGCCGATCCTCTTCGCTGTACATGCGTTGGGGACACTTGACGGACCGGTTCCCCTTTCCCATTGGCTCTCAGAAAGTTCAGCTCCTGCTCTGCCCCAGCTGGCAGGCGTGTGGTCACGTGGCACCTGGGCTCTGAGTGCCCGCCATTGATTTTTCTCCTCTCCCCCGTTTTTCACTCCCACTCTCGCTGTTCTGTAAATCCCTACCAGCCGTCCGCAGAGCCCTTCTGGAACCAGGTTTGGTCTCGATCTATAAACCAATCAATACAGAATAAAAACCCTTCCTCGTGGAGTTGTGGGGTGGATTAAATGGAATAATGGACCCGAGTGCCGGCCTGGCTTGGCCCAAGGGGGCTGAGACGAGGGTCCTGCTGGAGGCCCTGCCTCTCCGTGTACCCCACCCTCCTGACACTGGAGAGGCCTCCTGGGCACTGTCCTCCCTGGCCCTTACCAGGCCCTCCCCTGTCTCTGCCACCTGGTGGGTAGAAGGTGGTGGCGGCTCTGTCCTCTCCTTCCTCCCCCACCCCCTCCCTGGATTTCCGGCCCCTCACTGGATGTGTGTTTCAGTCTGTTCAAGACTGTCACAAAATGCCACAGACAGTGCGGCTTAGAAACATCAGAGATTTATTTCTGACAGTGGTGGGTGTGGAAGTCCATCGTCAAAGTGCAGGAAGGTTCCGGGTGTGCTGGGGGCCTGCTGTGTGATTCTCAGATGCCGTCTGCCCACTGTGGCCCCCCAGAGTGACGGGGCAGGGCAGCACTCAGGCTTCTTTTTAGAAGGACACTGATCCCAGGGCGGAGGCTCTGCTGTCCCGGCCTCAACCCCTCCCCAAAGCCCCGCCTCCTGACTCCAGCGCAGCAGGCCCCGGCTCCAACCTGGAACCTGGGGAGGACACAACATGGGGCCCCAGCAGCATGTCTTGCTGGGGAGTTGGCATGGAAGGGCCTGCGGGGCGGGGCAGGCTCAGAGGGTGTGTGGTCCGGCCTGTGCATTGGACCAAGGTAGAGACTGAGACCCCAAAGAAGGAGGGACACAGCAGACCCCGTGCTGCTTCAGCCCACGGACACCCTGTCTCCGCACGCCCCTACCTCCTCCAGGCTCTTGATGTCACTGCCCACGGTCATCCCCTGGGGACCCCTGACTGGTCATCGATTGCTAGATATCAGTCACCTCAAAATGCAATGGCTTACAAGGACGGTCATTGTCTCCTCTGTTGGTGGCTGGGGTGCTGGCTCGGGGTTTTCATGGACTTCCAGGCAGGGGGCCAAGGGGGTGACCGTCTGGGCCCCCGAGTGAGGCAGGGGGTGTGCTCCCAGGGTCACTCATGCGACTGCCGAGCTGGTGTCCGCTCCAGTGAAGAGGCCTTGACTCTTGTCCATGTGGCCTCTGCACAGAGTGGCCAGAGTGCCCTTAAAGTGTCCTGGAAGCTGGCCTCTCCCAGGAAGGGTGGCCCGAGAGAGAGAGAGGAGCGGCTCTGGCTGCTGTGACCTGGTCTTGGCGTTTTCCACCCCATTTGATTCTTCAGCAATGGGTTACCAACCCCTTCCCTCACTCAAGAGGAGAGGAATTAAGCTCCATCTTTTGGAGGCAAGAATGTCAAAGAACTGTGACGTGTTTGAAAACCACCACAGCCTCCAATATGCACACGTCAGCCACACCACACTGCGCGAGGGCCCCCACCTGCCCACTCCTTCCTGCCTCCCGGCTTTGCACATGCTGTTCCCACTGCTTTGGGTGCTGTTCCCTCGTTTCCAACCTCTGTCTGGCAAACTTCGACTTTCCAGGACCTGCTTCAGAGACCACCTGCTCTCCCTCAGTGGAGCCACTGGCTCTCAATCTCTGGGAAAACTGCTCTTCCAGAGAGTGTTGCAAGCAGCCGGGAAGCCTCCAGGAAAGCAGGTTTCAGGGGTGTCCCCAGAGGTCACTAGCTCTGGATACACATTTGCCTGGTGAAGGTACAGACCCTCTCCTGGGTGTGAGGGCTCAGGGCCCAGGATACCTCTGCGCCTGCAGGCCCAGCACTGTCACTGGTGCCATAGGTGGGCACCGTGCCAGGGTGGGTCTGTCCCGCGTCTGCCTCGGACCCCAGGAACGGAGGAACTCTCGCGGCCCCGAGACACCCACCCCGCAGGCAGGCAGTGTCTTTGGCACCTCTGTGGCCTGCAAAGGTGCTCCAAATCTAGCAATTTACCTGCCATGTCACTGGGCCCGGGCCAGCGTCTTAGGAAGAAGATGGAAAGAACAGGTCACGGGCCGAGAACTGAGAGCCACCTGTGCCGACCAGCAGAAGGGCTGGGAGGGCCAGGGCACTCTTTCTAAGAAAGGGAGGAATCAGTGACCAGAAGGCACAGGCGGGGACAGAGAGCCTGGTGGATTCCTGAGAATTCGCCTGCCCTGGAGGCCGCCCAGCTCCGTGGAGTTCGGAGATCGTCTCCTTGACAGATGGCACAGGGGACCCAAGACGAGTGCAGAGGGCCAGGACAGAGCACCAGGTGTGGGCTGTGGTGTCAGGAGAAGGACAGGACGGTGGAGACGGTCCCGGGGAGACAGGCTGGGAGGCGGCGGCTGCTGCTGAAGGGCCACACAGGCTCGGCTCGGGGCAGCGAGACTGTCCAGAGGTGGTGGCACAGTTTGGGGGAGAGAGACATGTCTGCAAGGAGAGAGGGGACAGGACCCGGGTGCCGATGGTGGCAAGATCTCCCGTGGCCAGGCCATTTTCTGAAAGCTCAGCTCTGGGGAGGAGATGGCCGGGCAACTGAGGGAGGGAGGGACAGGTGATGGTGCTATCACCACCGTGTGAGGTCCGGTGGCTGTCACTTGTACATAGGGAAGCTGGGGCTTCGGCAGGGGCACAGCGGCTTGCAGATTCCTAGGCAGGCAGCAGGAGGGCCAGCCGGAGGTCTGTCCTGCTGCCTCAGGACCCCAGGGTGCTGCTGGGTGCTCAGCAGGAGAACCCGGCCTGGGAGGTCCCATAGCTCAGGGGGCAGCTTCTGGGGTGGGGGCTGGAGGGGTGTTCTCACCTTCAGTGACCAGAAAGAAGGACTGGTCAAAGCCCAGGGACCCTGGCCCAAGAGAAGGGGGTTAGATGTGCAGAATGACCAGCATTGGGTCCCACATCAGGACGCCAGCCTCTTCTCAACCTTAGGGACCAGGACGGTGTGTCTGGGGCAGTGGCCAACCTTGGGCAGTTTACTGATTGTCCTGGAGCTCAGTTCCCTCCTCTGCCAAATGGGTGGGACCATCGTCCCCGCTCCCAGAGCAGCTGTGCAAGCCAAGCTCTGGGGCCTGAATGCCTGAGTTCAAATGCTGGGACCACCGCCTGCCAGCTGGGTTGCCTTGAAAAAACTGCTTAACTTCTCTGAGCATCCCTCTCCTCCTTTATAAAATGGGAATGGCAGTTGTGTTTGTTCTGGACCACGCGTGGGGGCCGAGCTGACCTCGGGGTCTGATGGGGCCGGTCACAGCTGCCCCGGGCTCCTCCCTCTGCCCAGAGAGGGGAGGTGGCTGGGGACAGAGCTCCCTTCAGGACAGGGTGCCTCTCTCTGGCTCCATCATCCATTCAAAAAGTCCTTGCTGAGTGGCCACTGTGTGCCAGGCCCCGTCCCAGCCGGGTGTCTGGCCCCCCGGCCTCCCTGGCTCACGGCGATGTTCTAGGAGACTCTCTTCCTGACCAGGGTTTTTCCCGCCTTGCTTCGTCCCCAGGGACCTGAGCGAGAACGCCCTCCAGGCCATCCCCAGGAAGGCTTTCCGCGGAGCCACAGACCTCAAGAATCTGTGAGTACAGACCACAAGGGGGAAGGGCGCGGGGGCTGGGGCCACCCCATCCCCGGCAGTGTCCCGTGGTGTTGCCCTGGGCCCTGGGGTCCAGGGCATGGAGGAGCCAACCTGGGCTCGAGACGGCTGGTGCCAGCGTGGTCTTCTAGAACAGTCTGGGTTTGGAGCACCTGTCCCTCCCTCGGGTGTGATTCTCTGTGACAGCCAAGAGCTCGTACAGAGGGGGACGTTGAGTGTTGCAGAGTCACGAACACTGGGTTACCAGGCCATGTTCTTGGTCTGGGCCTCCGGTGTCCTCCTCATCCTGGGAGAACTGGGTTGGAATCTCCAGTCACAGGGCGTTTACTGCAGTCCTGTTAACTGCATGAGCCTCTGTACATTGTTCTGGAAATAAATGGGGATAATAAGCCTGACTCACAGGCTTGTTCTGAGATTTAGATGAGATGCAGAGATGCATACACTTGGTCAAGTGCTATTCAACGTAACTGTTTATCATGCTCTTTAGTATTTTTGCAGTGCTGGAGGAGGACCTCAGGGGTCTCTACCACTGAGCCACATCCCCGGCCCTTTTTATTTTTTATTTTGAGACAGGGTCTTGCTAAGTCACTGAGGGTCTCACTAAGGATCCAGCCTAGCCTGGAACTCGTCATCCTCCTGCCTCAGCCTCCAGCTGGAATTGCAGGCTTATTATTCAAATTATTCTGGTCCAGGCTAACCTCCTCCCCAAGGTCTGATAAGGCAGGGTGGCAAGTGCTTGGCACAAGCACCCCTCCCCTGCCTGTGGCAGACATTAATAATCGACCGCTGCACTCATTCCCGCGGGGCTCAAAGGACTGCTCTGAAAGCAGCTCCCCAGGTAGCCACCGCTACTCAGTGTCCTTGGCTCCCGTGGAAATCTGCTGCCAGCTCTGGCTGCCCCTGCTTCTGTGTTACTCTCTCTCTCATTTTTCAGCTGTCAGCACCCTCTAAGTGGTTTCCAAAATTCGAGGAAGGACTGCAAGGTTGAGGAGAGGGATATAACTTTTATATATTTTATATATTTTATATCTGTTGTCCTAAGTGAAAATAAAAAGAAATTCAGCTTTCATTAATGTTTACAATTTGGATTGATGTGTCTGTCAAATGTGGGGGTCCTGCCTCTTGGAGTGCTGGGTCACAAGGTTGGGACACCCCTGTTCTAGGCCGTGTGCCCCCCCACAACCCTCCTTTGCTTCACAGACAGCTGGACAAGAACCACATCAGCTGCATCGAGGAAGGGGCCTTCCGGGCCCTGCGGGGGCTGGAGGTGCTGTAAGTACACCTGGGTGTGGGGCCGGGGGTGCAGGAGGCAGAGACCCTCTCTTCTGGAACTCCCCAGCCCCAGGGTGGGAGGACACGGCCCCTGGGGGAAAGGCCTGTAACCGCGGTCTCTGGAGTGTCCGCCAGGGACCTCGAATGCCTGCCCCTTTTCCCTCTGGGCCTCAACCTGGCCCTTGCTTCCAACCAACCCCGTCTGCGACACATGACTTCCAGACCCCCCCATCTGACTCCCTGTCCTCCCAGAGCTGGACTGCATGGTGCGTCCCCCAGTCACTGTCCCAGCTCAGGGGGTCCCCCTGGAGGGTCCATGCCTTGTGCTCTTTGGTATAACCCTCTGGCCAGCCCAGTGCTGGTCCTCCCTGAAGGTGGACCATGGGACCTGGCCTGAGAGCCTCCCATTCATTAGCAGAAAGGCCCTGCCCCAGGTAATGGGCAGATGCTGAGTGACTCTGGTTTGTCCCTTTAGGACCCTGAACAACAACAACATCACCACCATTCCCGTGTCCAGCTTCAATCACATGCCCAAGCTGCGGACCTTGTGAGTGAGCCGGGGGCAGCAGGGTGGGCAGGGTCCCCGGGTGGGCCGACGTGCAGGGCAGGCTGTGGGGAGGAGGCCAGGGTAGCCGCAGCGGGCGGGCTGTTCTCTGCACCGGGGCCAGCCCAGGAGCTGCTCACGGGGGTCTCAGCAGGAGGGGCTCTGAAGTTGCAGGCTCCCAGCGTCTTTTACAGTTGAGTTTTCCGGAAAGTCAGTGACTCGTTCTGTGTTGGAAAATGAGTGGGTGACTGGGAGGCGGATCCGTGTGAGCTCAGGGACGTGAATCAGGTTCGCTGGGCACACTCCAGCTTCAGATGTGTCGAGAGCGGTTGGAGGGAAGGCGCGGGGAGCCACCCTGGACTTCCTGTGGCTGTGGGTGAGCTACAGGCTGGAGCTGAGCTGCCAGAGGGTGGAGACTGAGCAGCAGGGCCCAGCCTCCAGCAGGGCCCAGCCTCCAGCAGGGACCAGCCTCCAGCAGGGCTCAGCCTCCAGCAGGCTTAGCCTCCTGCCTGGGCTCGGAGTTCCCACTGTTCCGTGGCGTTGGAGGTTGTGAGCCACCCTGTCCTCCTGCAGCCGCCTGCACTCCAACCACCTGTTCTGTGACTGCCACCTGGCCTGGCTCTCACAGTGGCTGAGGCAGCGGCCGACCATCGGGCTCTTCACCCAGTGCTCGGGCCCCGCCAGCCTGCGTGGCCTCAACGTGGCCGAGGTCCAGAAGAGTGAGTTCAGCTGCTCAGGTGGGTGCAGGCCCTGCCCAGGCCCTCCGCTGCCCGTCACCTCCTGCCCCACCCACTGCCTCCTCCTGCCACCGCCTCAGTTCCCTCCCATTTCTTAGCACCCGGCCACCACTGCCTTCGGGCCTCAGTCACCACTGCTTGTCCCTGAGGCTGCTTCCTCCCACCCACTGCCATTTTCTCCTGTGACCACCTGTGACCGTGCGTTGACACTGCCTGCCGGTCTCCTCCCGTCCTCCACCCATCACCCTCGGGACCACGTGTCCCCTGGGCCCCGTCTCTTCCCTCCTGTCATCTCTCTTGTCTTGCTTCCTTCCCCGCCTTCCTCCTCCCCTCACTCCTCCTCTGTCCCAACCCTTACTTCCTGAGTCCACTTGCTGCACGTCATCCCCTCCTGTCCCTCACCCCCTCCCCTGCCCCTCCCCCCTCCTCCCCCACCTCCCCCTGCTCCCCTGGCAGGTCTTAAAATTCGCCCTGAGCCCTGGTGCCAGGCCTGTGCCCCTCCTCTTCCTCTTGCCCCCCCTCCCTGGCCACTTGGTCTCCATGCTGCAGAAGGCCCAGAAGAGCCCCTCCAGAGCTGCCCTCAGCCCGGGGTCAGCCCCCCCTCCCTGGCCTCAGGCCCCCACTCACTGCCCCCAGCCCTGCTTCCACCTCTCCCTGCTGCCGGAGCCTCCCACCCCTGCCTTCTCAGCTTGTCCCCTGTCGGCTGCACCCTTCCCTCCTGTGGCCTGCAGCCCCTCCTCCCCCACAGAGCCTGGGGAGCCTTCTCGGACCCCGGATGAGGTCCCCAGATAGATGGCAAACTCCGTGAGCTCGTGGAACAAACAGGGTGACGCGTTTCTGCCCCTGTCCTCACACTGGGCCTGTGCTTGGTCAGGGAATGGTCAGGAGTGGAGGGAGGGGATGTGAGGCTGCCCGTTTCTCCCACACCTGGGGGCTCTGGGCCTGCCCGCTGCTCGAGCGCTGAGGGACAGCATCTGCTGGGCTTGGGGGGCCTCAGCGTGAGTCTTCGGTGTGGCTGTCACCTCCTCTGAGCACTGTAGTCACCTAGGACCAGACTGTAACACTGCCGTGAGTGTGAGTGTGCGTGTGCAAGGGAGAGAGTGCGTGTAAAAGGGAGGGTGTATGCACAGGAGAGTGTGGGTGGGAGTGTGGGAGAGTGGTGTGTGCTTGTGAGTGTGCACACAGGGGTGTGCTGTGCGAGAGGAGCCAGGCCGGAGACGCACCTCTGAGCAGCTGCCGTACTTTTGGCGACTGGGTCAAGATAACGTGGGCAGCTTTATCTTGGAATGCAGCCTCTCTCTGCGTTGGAACACCTTGGCTTCTGCATTTCTTTGGACATGTTTCCTCCCCTGGAATCCGTGCACCCTGGCAGCCACATTCCTGAGGAGGATACTGTCATAATTTGCCCTGGCTCCTTATAGCCTTGTCTCATTTGGTCCTGTGCCCACCCTGTGAGTTAGCCAGGAAAAGTATGAGGTGCTAGAAGGTTGGCAGGAGTGTAAATTGCTCACCCACCTGGCAGAACTGTGCAGCAGAATCTGCAAAAGTTCCACACGTGTCTACCCCACGGCCCTGCCACTCCACTGCCAGGGGTGTGCACTTGTTCTGCACAAAACACCAGAGAACATTCATGACAGCTTATTTTTGCAATAGCCCAAAGCTGGAGACAATGCAAATTTCCACCAACAGGACACCGCCTGGCTTAGCCTCCAGAAGGTAGTGGGTTCACTAATTATGATATGCCCTTATAATGGAGTACTACTCAGCAACAAAAAAGAATTATTGATACTCAACAACATTAAATCTCAAAGATTCTATGTTGGGTGAAAAAGCCACACACAAAAGAGAATCCACAGTATGATTTCATGGATGTGAAATTCAGACAAGCAGAACAAACCTGTGGTGACAGGCATCAGAATAGGAGTTGCCATGGGGAAAGGGCAGGAGGGACCCTCCTGGACGATGGACATGTTCCATGTCTAGGCGGAAGTTCTACCAGGTGCACGCTGAAGGTGGTGCACTTTATGTTTCTAATGACTGCACTTTTTTAAAGTGTGACCTCTTTACATCAGACACTGGGCTTGGTCCTGGCTTCGCTATTAATTCAGTTGAGTAAATGTCAACCAGTTGATGAATGCTGAGGGGACTCGGTTTCCTCACCTGTACAATGGCAACAACATGCTCCTCGCAGGGCCGAGCAGGGCTGTGCAGGAAGGCTGTGTGGCCGCACTCACTGTAGCACACAGTGCAGCCTGAATACTTGGTGCACATGGTTGTCCCGCTCCTGTGCGGGCTGTGGGAACTCAGAGGTGTTAAGTGACACAGATTAGAAACTGAAGCTTCAGCTGTCTGCGCTCAGATCTCCCAGGGGACAAGTCACACTCTGGTGCAGCTCATTTTGATTGAATTCAGCAAACATCTGACCGGTACCTGCTGGTTGACCAGCGCCCAGAGTCACATCCAAGTTGGGAATCTCTGACCTCCTGTGCCCTTGGCAACCTCTCCTGGTCCATCCTCATCCACAGAAACTGCCACTGCACACCCCTATCCTACCCGCTGGTCTGGGCCTGGGGAGGGGACGATGATGCAGGCCACCTGAGGTCACAGCCCCCTGTTTCTGCAGGCCAGGGGGAGGCGGGGCGCGTGCCCTCCTGCACCCTCTCCTCCGGCTCCTGCCCCGCCATGTGCGCCTGCAGCAATGGCATTGTGGACTGTCGTGGCAAAGGCCTCACGGCCATCCCCGCCAACCTGCCGGAGACCATGACGGAGATGTGAGTAAGGGACACGAGCAGGTGCCAGCCCAGGGCTCGCCCTGAGGCGCTGGAGTGGCAGATGGGGAGACACAGTGTGCCTCCGCAGGACTGAGCTCTCTGCCCAAGGCTGGGGACCTCCAGAGGGTTGGGGAGGGGTGTCCCTCCGTGGTCCATCTGTCCAGCATCGCTGGCCGGTCTGCCAGAATGGGTTTAGTATCAGCATCACTGTGAGCCCCTTTCTGCCAGGGAAGCCTGGGGAGATGGACACGGAAGGGTGCAGGGGGCTGAGGCCGAGGCTGGTGTGGCTGGGTGAGCCCACAGATGGCAGCTGGGGCCCGGCGACCTGGACCTCACCTTCCCTGTGCTCTGTGTTCTCTGCAGCCGTCTGGAGCTCAATGGCATCAAGTCCATCCCCCCGGGAGCCTTCTCTCCCTACAGAAAGCTGCGCAGGATGTGAGTCCCCCCTCCAGGGCAGGGCACGAGTCTGTGGTCCCAGACACGGAGATGGCGTGGCCCTGCTGCCTGGCAGGTTGTCTGAGGCCTGAGTGGGGTCGGCCCCCGTTTCAGCGCGGGCACCGACAGGAGCAGTCAGGGATGAGACCTGGCTGGGACGTCGATGGCGTCGATGGCTTCCTGGGCGGCAGTGCCCCCCTCGGGGGCAACACTCAGACTGCACAAAACAAGAGTGTCCCGGGGTGTTCGGGGTGTTCGACGGGGTGGGGGAACTGCCCTCCCGGGGTGGCGCGCAGGGGTCAGCTGCCCTCTCGCCTTTGCAGAGACCTGAGCAACAACCAGATCGCAGAGATCGCGCCCGACGCCTTCCAGGGCCTCCGCTCCTTGAACTCGCTGTGAGTAGCCCCAGAGGCGCCCTGGGTGGTCCAGCGTGTGAGGAGCAGCGTGGGAGGAGCAGGGCCACGTGTCCCTCCGCACAGCCCCGCCCACCCTGGCCCCAGCGGGGCTCCCTCTGGCTGCAAAGTCCCGGTTTGCAGAGCAGGAGGACCCTCCTCGGCTGCGCAGGAGGAAGAGGCCACCCAGAGCCGAGGGCGTGGAAAGCCAGGGAGGCCGTTGCCCCTGAACACCGGGATGCTCTGCCCGTCGGGGTGGAGATCTCCCCAGATCTCTTTGTGGCAGTGAACTTGGTCCCTCCTCCCCTTAGAAGGCTGCTGAGCCTTCCCGTGTCCCTCACAGGAACAGTGGCCACCAGGTCCAGTGGGGACACCTGCCACACCTGGCCGTCTTTCATCCCAAAGGCCCTTGACCCCGAGATGTGGGTGATGCAGGCGGTGTTTCCCCTCCTCTAGGACATGTCAATCTACAAACGTCCTCCATCACTGGCTTCCCAGGGAGGCTTGTTCCCATCCCCAGGGTCACCAAGTCCCTGACTCTCTGAGGTCCAGGGCACTTTGTCCATAGGGAGATCACACTACAGCCAGGGGAGCTCCCCATGGGGAGGAGCCCTTTGTTACTCTTAGGACTGGGTGTTTCCACCTGCCCTCTGATAGCACTGGACACATGGTGGTATTGAGGTCTGGTGGGTACAGCAGAGTGGAGGCCCCCTGCCCCTTGGAGAGTACAAAGAGGCTGCCAGCTCTTGGTCTGTTGTGCATGCCGCTCTCTTCCCTTGGAGCAGAGTCCAGGGTGTAGAGAGGCCAATTGTGAATGATGCCTCTGAGGTTGTGCAGTGTGTAACCTACACAGCTGGGCATGACAACCTGATGATAGATCACTGTCACGAAGATTAGATCCTGGAGGTGGCCTGCCACCATGCGGAGTTTTTCCTCTGAGAAATGAATACAATTCTCTTACATCAGATCATACAGTCTGAAAGGATAAAAGGTGACAGTAACCCACTTCAGTGGGTCTTGGTTGCTCATGGGTACCTGGCCACAGCTGCTTCCCTGCCATATGGGAGCTTGCGTGCTGAGATCACGCAGACAGATCCTGTACTCATCTGTGCCCACCTTGGCCAGGCCTGACCTTGTCACCTGCTTTCCCTCCACTCCACTCTCCACGCAGCAGCTCGAGGGATGTGTCTGAAATGAGAATCTGATCATGTCTCAGAGATTTTCCTGGTGCTGGCTGGGTGAAGTCCATGCTGCTGCTCATTTGTTCCCCCCACTCAAGCCATACCAGCCTTTTCAGCTCTATGTGATCCACCCTGGATCCCACCACAGGGCCTCTGCTCCTGCTGTGCCCTCCCCCAGGAAGAGTCTTGAAGCCACATTCAAAGAGATAGCAAATAGTTTTTACTCTGAATGCGTAAAAACAGGGTGGATTGTGGGGGTGACCAGGACATTGGGAATAAAACACCCCCAAAGTCCTTTGGTGTTTTTTCCCTTGTCTTTCTCACTGTCTGCCAGAACCTATCTTTGCCTACATTTTTTTTTAACGTTTGCTTTTGCCCGCCCCGGTTATACATGGAATTCATTCATGCTCAGTTCAGAAAACTTTGCAAATACCAAACCATACACACACACACACACACACACACACACACACACACTTGCGGTGCCCACCAGCTGGGTTTCGCACTGCAGGTGCTGTCTGCATTCTATTTTTTCTCTCTGTAGTTCTCTGAAAATATGCTAATTAGTCCTGCCTGTGGGGCTTCCTCTTGTCTGACAGTCTCCTTTTGAATCCTGGACCAGGTTAATTTCCCACGCGTTTCCCCGAAAGGGCCCCTTTTGAAGGCTTCTGTGGGGCCCTGTATATGGGGGCAGGGGGACAGGGCTGCCCCTGGGGATCACAGCCCCCTCCAGCCGAGAGGGTACCTTTGAGCAAACTGGAAACGGGTGACGCTTTGGGAAGACACTCTACCGCCATCTGCTGGCAAGTTCCCATGGCAAGGGTGCACGCTCTGCCGAGGGCACTGTGCCTGGTGATGGTGGGCCCTGGGAGGCTGCAGAGCTGTGCCCTCTGCCTCTAACCCTCCCTCTCTGCTGCCTCTCTCCAGGGTCCTCTATGGAAACAAGATCACAGACCTGCCCCGCGGCGTGTTTGGAGGCCTGTACACCCTACAGCTCCTGTAAGGACTTGGGTGGGGCCCAGGGAGAGCCCCCCCGTGGCTCCTGCCCCGCAGACTGCTCCTTTTAGTCTCTTTGGGGCACTTGAAACAGGAGCTTGGCTGACAGGTGACCCATGAGGGCTGAAAGGCCACAGGGCTCGGCAGAGGCCAGACAGGGACGGGACTTAGAGACCTGTCAGAACTGCTCACAGGACGTCAGAGCCAGAGGCCTACAATCCTGGGGCACGCAGTGGCTGGGGACAGGGCTGTCTCCTGCAGAGACACCCAGGCCAGCTCTGCCTCTCGAAGCCATGTGTATTCAGAACCAGGATTCTCTCTCAGGATCAGCAGACCTGAATGCAGATGCCTTTGCCCAGCTCTTGGGGAACCCGCGGTTCTCTGGGATGAAGGAGGTGTCCCCCCAAATGCCTTCGGGTTGGAGCCTTGTCCTATGGTCTCCTGGAATCTCTCGAGGCACCTCTAGCAGGTCCTGGAACCGGAGAAGAGCCAAGGATGTCAGGGTCCCTGGTGTAAGAATGCAGTCAGATTTGCCGGCTCCCGGGCAGCAGGGGGCAGCTCCCCCAGATCACGCATGCCCAGGGCCAAGGAAGGTGCCAGGTCGGGTGAGGAGTCCATCTTGGTCTCTCACTCACCCAGGCTCTGACTCTGCCCTCAGGCTCCTGAACGCCAACAAGATCAACTGCATCCGGCCGGACGCCTTCCAGGACCTGCAGAACCTCTCGCTGCTCTCCCTGTACGACAACAAGATCCAGAGCCTGGCCAAGGGCACCTTCACCTCCCTGCGGGCCATCCAGACACTGTGAGCACCCTCCCGCCCTCCTCCTTGTCTCCCTCCCTGCAGGCCTCTCAGCAAGAAGGCCCCAGCCGGGGGCCCTGTGGGGGTTACAGCTTCCAGGTACAGATGGCCACCTGGGGTGGCCTCCAACAGAGGAAGGATCCAGGCTCTGGGTTAGACAACTGCAGGTCCTAATCCCAGCTCTTCCTCAGTGTGGCCCTGGGCAAGTGAGTTAGCTTCTCTGTGCCTCAATTTTATTTCCTCATAAAGTGAGGACATCAACTTCGTAGAGTTGCTGTGAGATTCAAGATGTTTATAGGGAGCTCATGGTGAATGTTTGCTAAATGCCAGCTTCAGTTAAATAACGATCAGGATAGTAATGTAGCCCACGGATTCTAAGACCCGTTTCCACATTAACAGCTCTGGAGGTGGGTGCCTGTTACAGTGGATAGCATCGCATTTAATGGGCAGAATTTTGTTCTTTTTCGATAGTTCACAGAATAATAGTGCAGCTTACAATCGGAAACGTCAAACCAGATGAAAGATAGTAAAAACGGTGATGATCATGGATTAAAAATTAGAGAGCAACAAATCGAGCCACTTGTTGTGATTCTTCGTGGTGGAAAATGACGAGCATATTAAAAGTAGCAGAGTGTTTTAGTCGGCTATTCTTCTGCTGTGACTAAAAGATCCTACCAGCACATTGGTAGAGAAAGAAAAGCTTATTTGAGGGCTCACGGTTTCAGAGCTCTTAGTCCATAGAAGGCCGGCTCTGAATATCATGATGGAAGAGAGCGGCCGAGGGAAGCAGCTCACAGGACAACCAGGAAGCAGAGGGAGACTCCACAGCCAGATACAAACATAGACCCCAAAGACATGTCCCAACGCCCACCTCCTCCAGCCACACCCCACCACTCAGGTGCCACTCAGTTAATCCCTATCCCAGGACTAATTCACTGATTGGGTTAAGACCCTCACAGCCCAATCATTTCTCCTCTGAACCTTCTTGCATTGTCTCTCACGTGAGCTTTCGGGGAACACCTCCCATCCAAACCATAACCCAGAGTGAACCCTCGGTGTTCATCACCCAGCTGTAATTCCTGGCCAGTCTTGTTTTAGCGGTGCCTCCCCACTTCCATGACACCCAAACTATTTTGAAGCAAATCCTACGTAGAGTTACTCTATGCAGACTTCATCCCTATCACTGAAAGAGAGGGTTCTTCAAAAGTGTCCCCAGGGCTGGGGCTGTCACTCAGTGGCAGAGTCCTTCCCTGCATGCACCAGGCCCTGGTTCCCTCCCCAGCATCACACACACAAAATCAAAACAAAGCAAAGCAAAAGCCCAATATTAGTATCACATCGAAAAGCAATTTCTTTTTTTTTTTTTTTAAATATTTTACTAGAGACAGGGTCTTGCTGAGTTGCTAAGTGCCTCGCTAAATTGCTGAGACTGGCTTTTTTTTTTTTTTTTTTAAAGAGAGAGTGAGAGAGAGAGAATTTTTTAGTTCTCGGCGGACACAACATCTTTGTTGGTATGTGGTGCTGAGGATCGAACCCGGGCCGCACGCATGCCAGGCGAGCGGGCTACCGCTTGAACCACATCCCCAGCCCGAAAAGCAATTTCTTAATTTCATCAAATATCTAATTAGTGTTTGGACTTCCTGGGTCTCATTTATATTATACAACTTTTTAGTAGTTCAATGGAATCCAGATTTAAATAAGACCTGGCAACACAATCTGCTGTTACTGGTGGACATGTGCTTTAGGTCATTTTTTTTTGTCAATAGGTGTCCTCCTCATATCTCACCTCCCCCCTCTCTCTTTGGGGGATTCCTAGGGATTGAACCTCAGGGTGTTTAACTACTGAGCTACATCCATCCCTTTTTATGTTTTATTTAGAGATAGAGTCTCCCTACATTACTTACAGCTTCGCTAAGTTGATGAGGCTGGCTTTGAACTTGTCATCCTCCTGCCTCAGTCTCCTGAGCCACTGGGATTACAGGAGTGTGTCAACAGGCTGGGCTCATTCTCCTTTTTTCCTTGCAATTTATTTGTTGAAGACACTGTGTGCTGGGTTCTGTCGAGTTTCCCAGTCTGGACTTGGCTGACCACATCCTTGTGGGACTGAGACAGAGTGGCCTATGTCCTGCCAGGTGGAAGACCTATGTTTAGTCAAGTTCAGGTTTAGACATTCAATGATGGGTTTTCTGGCAAGAGGATTTCCAAGGCGGGATTGTGCACTCTGATCAGGAGGCACGAGATGCCTGTTGCTGAATCCTGTCTTAAAAATTAGGATCAGATCCTTGTTCCCCCTGTGTTGAAGATTAAAACCCAAGAAACACCAAGGCAAAAGCGAAAAAGTTTTATTTAAAGGATAGAAGAGAGAGAGAGAGAGAGAGAGAGAGAGAGAGAGAGAGAGAGAGAGATTTTCCTCCAGCAAGGAGGGAATCCAGAGCTGGTGCCTGAGGGAGTGGGGGTCTCCTGCCCTTTTTATAGATTTTAGGTTTCCTTTCTTCTCATGCCCCCCCTCCCATCTAAGTCCTTTTGAACTGGCCCCCATCTTCCCGACTTTGACTGCCTCTCCTTTGTTCTTGCCTCATGCCTCTTTTTGTAATAAAAACAGTCATTGATCTCAATGCCCAATAATTCACCAGGGACCCTGAGAATGGCGTAATTGGATCCTAACGTTCCTTCTCCGTTTGGTGATGCTGTGTGGTGAGGCTTCAGGAAAGAGCTCTACACTTTTAGCTGTAATACTTCTGCATGGGGCAGCTTCTCGTCTGCTGCATGGTTAACCCCATACTTAAGGGTTCTCCTTCCTGCTGCCCCTTTGGTCCTGAGCCTCTGGCTGGCTGGGTGTTCTGACCCTGAGCCACATTGTGTGAGCATTTTGTGAGCATGGATTCTTCATGTCACCACGGCCTTCACTGTTGTCATCCCTGCTGGGTGGTGGACCTCTTAGGTGGGCGCCGGGAGAGGTTCCAGATTGATTGAGTAGAGGGCACAGAGCCTCTTCCTGGGGACTCTGGATATCAGTGGGACGTCAGCCACAGGGACAAACTCATGAGAGCCCTCACATGCACCTGTAGCCTGAGTCCTGCTAATGAATTCAGTTATAGCCAGAGAGAGGAATCTGGGTCCTCATGGGAAACCTCACCAGGTATGTGAAATTAAAGGTCCCAGGGGGACACCAGCAAGGAGGGTTGTTTTGAGCAGACGGTGGAACGTCTGAGATAAATGTGCTGAGGAGATTTAAAGACCAGGAACCACACACAGGAAAGCTGCGGAGACAGGGGATGGGACGGAGGGACTCAAACAGGCAATGACAGCTCTTTGCATATGTTATTTAGTTCCACACTTAAAATACCCCTAGTGAGGTAGGGTCTATTGCCCTTGATGTCACTTGTAAGAAAACTGAGGCAGGGAGAGATTATGTCAGTCACCAAGGACCCAGAATAGCTCACAGAGATTTGGTCTCCAGCACCTCTTCATCATCACTCAGAAATCAGCTGGCTCCCTCCGTCACCCTTCCTCCACGGGACAGACCTCCTTGTTTAAGGCTGTGAAGCAAAACTGAACCTCCTGAGGCCCTTTTATAAATTATCAACCAAAGTACAATTTGGAACAAGGAAACCAGAAATACTAATCCAAGGAACAGCCAGACATTCTCCTCAACTCTGGACTGCCCCCCAACTCCTTGACTTGAGTCTTGTTTTATCACACCTGAGCCCTTAAATTCATCAAATCTTGCTAGATTTGTCCAAAGCTCCAAGGTTTGTGACCAAGTACTTTGTGTCATGATACTGATATTAATTTTGCTACAGTTTTACTTGTCCCAAGAGATTTGTCAGCTTTTTAAAATATCTGCCAGGTAGTCCCTGCGCACACCTGTAGTCCCAGCTACGGGGGAGGCTGAGGCGGATGGGTTTCTGGAGCCCAGGAGTCCCAGGGCAGCCTGGGCAGTGCAGTGAGACCTGTTTCTCAAACTCAAAACAAGACAAAACCAAACAACCCAGCCTTATTTATGTGTAGCTTACACACAGAAAGCCCACCTATTCTAGATGCACAGTTCAGCGACCTTTATAGTCAACCCCCAGAGTTATTCAACTATCACCACCATCCAATTTTAGAACATTTCCACGGCTCCTCCCTCAGTCCCTTGTACGCATTTGCAATCGATCCCCACTTCCAGCCCGGGCCCCAGGAGACCCCTCTTCTCTGCTCCGCTCTGTAGATTGCACTTTCTGTCTGGTTCATCAAAAAGAATCATGCACCCACCGTCGTCTGTGACTGGCCTCTTTCCCTTGGTGTCGTGTTTCTGAGGTTCACCGGTGTGTAGCGTGTCTCGTTACTGTGTCCTTTATAATTGCCCCCAATTTTTCCATTATATCTGATAGTCCACATTTTGTTTATCCACTCCAGCTGATAAACCCTTGGATCTTTTCGGCTTTGGGGCCAGGATGAATAATGCTACTGTGAATATCTGCTTACAGATCTCTGGGTGGACAAGTGTTCTGGTTTCTTTGGGAGTTGCTGGCTCACAGGGTAAATTTATGTCTGGTGTCAAGGAAAGCTCAGGCGTTCCCACAGTGACTGCAGCATTTAACACCAGTGGTGTATCCCAAGGGACCGGGGTCTTCACGATTTCACCAGCATTGTGTTGCTTGCCTTTAAAAAAACAAAACAAAACAAAAAGTCTCTTTTATTATAACCATCCCAATCTGTAGTATCTCATTGTGGTTCTTAATTTGCATTTTTTCAATGATTAATGATGTACAGCATTTGCACCCAAAGATTTCTAGCTGTAGCTCCCTGAAGCCTATTCCAAGAAAGTCAGAGAACCTCTTCCCTTCCTTCCACCGTCAGAAATGTTCCCACAGTGGTGGCCACCTGGGTGGCAGATTTGGGGTTATCCTGTGCCAAGATTGTTCTTCTTCCTCCTGGGCCTTTGCTCTTCCCACCCTCTCTACTTGGTTGCTATTTAAATTTCTAATTTGTATCAAATGCTTAGGTTTATATGGCAGCCACTTGTCCCTGTGGGTGTGTGTGTGTGTGGGGGGGTGAGTTTTATAGCTTGCTTTTGACCCAAATGCTCTTAAAAGGATGCGTCCTGTTCCACACCCCTGGGCCATTTGAATGTATGTGGAAACAGCGGGATTGACTTGGTTTTCTGCCATTATTGTGACAAAGGGGAGCAGTTAGTTCAGCAGAGGCTGGAGCGCTAAGCACAAACAGATGTGGTCGTGCAGCTGGGGAGGGTCCTAAGCTGTCCCCAAATGCTTACTTGCTGCACACTCTACCCCGGAAGTTGGCAAACTCATCTTCTCTGCAAATTGGCAATTTCAAATAAGGAATAAAAGTTGAGCTGGATGCAGAAAAGAGGGGAAGGCCCTGGCTCACCTGGTGGAACTGAGAGGAGCCAGATTTGGACAGGAAAATGAGAGAAGCCGGGGCTGGGGGAGGCCAACTTCCAAAGCAGGGGCCAGAAGGCAGAGCCTGGGAGGAGAGGGTCAGACAAGAGAGTGGCCAGCTTCTGAGCTGGGCTGGACACCGATGCTGGACCAGAGTTCTCCTCAATTTGGAGAGTTCTGCAGCACCTGGCGGGGGCTGGGCTGAGGCCAACACGTGAGATGACCTGAAGGGTACTCTGAGATGAAGGAGAAGTGGCCACAGCATGGCGAGCGCCCCAGAGCTGGCCCCTGCCCTGTCACTTATTACCTCTCGGGTAGGTAGCCAGTCTCCACTGTCTCCACTGGGACAGCCATGAGCAGGGTGTGCCCATGTGGTGGTGGCCCAGATGCAGGTGGGCAGAGCTGCTGCTGCACTGGTTCAGATGTGGCTGGCCTGAGCCTGCTGGGGGCAATCAGGACCCACAAATGGGAACACCACGTTGGTCACAGCCCATCATCTGTCAGCTGTTCCCCACATCACCATCTGCACCTGCTGCTAACACAGGCAGCCAGGCAAGGTGGCCCCAGAGATCCCCCAGAAAGCAGCTACTCGGTAATGTTTTCTGAGTTTTCCTTGTGTGGAGAAATGGCCTGTAAGCTTTCCAAGGAGAGGCCTTGACCCTGTGACCTGGTTGGGGATAGTGACTCTGGGTGCAGCGCATCGGCTCCGGCAGGCCCAGCCTTGCCATCTCAGTCATGGCCCCCTCTTGGAGAATGGCTATGGAAGACGGACTGCTGCTGCCCAAGTCTGCAGGAGAAGGAACAGCCAGGGCCCGTGGCTGCTGGGGAGGTCCGAAGGCCATGGCCCGAGGTGGCATCGATGTTCCTGAGTTCCGTCACCTTTTCCAGGCCTTGTCTGTGAATGAACAAGGGTGTTCTGTCCAGATTCTGGGTCCCTCCTCCCTTCACTCATGCTTGTGAAGTGTCTCAGGCAGAGAGAGGGAAGGGTGGGCTGGAAGAGGAGGAACCGAGTGAGGCGTGGAGGGACACAGGAAGTTCAGCAACCCTTTCCTTCCTGTGATGCACTGAGAGGCCTTATCCATGGGTGGCAGGGTGCACCCTGGGGTCACCCCACCCTCACATACTCCAGGACTGGCCCTGGTCTTCTGGCCATGAGCAGCCACCTTGGCCCCAGCAGGCAGCCAGACCCCATGCAGGTAGAGGTGGGCCCAGGTTTGCAGTCCTGGTCTCTGATGGCCAATCTGACCGGCTTTGGACAGGCATCTGGCCCAGAACCCCTTCATCTGTGACTGTAACCTCAAGTGGCTGGCGGACTTCCTGCGCACGAATCCCATCGAGACGAGCGGAGCCCGTTGCGCCAGCCCCCGGCGCCTGGCCAACAAGCGCATCGGGCAGATCAAGAGCAAGAAGTTCCGGTGCTCAGGTAACTGCCTGCTGCTCTGTCTTCAGACTGCTCAGGGACCCCGTGATGATTCCTGAGTGGCTCCAAAGAGGGTGTCCTTGGGCACTTTGGAGTCAGGCTAGAGGGCACAGGCCCCACCCTCTGTCCTAGGTTCAATGTTGGTTCATCCCCTCTTTATTGTACTGAGCCCTAGGAGAAGTGGGGCTGGCAGAAGGCCCAGAGGGAGGCCCAGTCCCTCTACTCCCAGGCCAGCTCTTCTGCACACTGCACTCGATCCTTGAAAGACAGTCAGGAGGCCCGAGAGGTTTTGCAGTGAGCTAAGAGCCTCCTCAAACTTTGGGGCAGCTACAGCAAGGTCGGCGCAGTCCCCACTGTTCATTGCAAGTGAGAGGTCTCATTGGATGTGCTCCTCCGCACTGACCTGGGCGAGGAACACGAGGGCTCTGGAGTAAGGCTTCTGCATCAGGACCTGGGCAGGTGGACTCAGGCCCCCATACCAGCCACCAGCTGCATTCCTGGGGTGCCTTCAGCCAGGTGGGTCATGGGGCCAGGCCTGGCTGCTCCTCCATCATGACATTTCTCTGCTTCTCTCCCCAGCCAAAGAACAGTACTTCATTCCAGGTAGGAGTGGGGGCCAGCCTGGAGGGACAGTGGCTGTGAGTGGGCCAAATGGGGGACTTGGAAGGCCCTGGGTTGGCCATGCTGCTTGGAGCCTGCCCTCTGCCCAGCTCTCCTTCTCGCCACAGGCACGGAGGATTACCAGCTGAACAGCGAGTGCAGCAGTGATGTCGCCTGTCCCCACAAGTGCCGCTGCGAGGCCAGCGTGGTGGAGTGCTCCAGCTTGAAGCTCTCCAAGATCCCAGAGCGCATCCCCCAGTCCACGGCTGAGCTGTGAGGGCCCTGACCCTGCACCCCTCCCCCACTGAGCTCCTGTTCACCCCCAGGCCCACTCCAGGCTTTCCCCTGTCCAGCTGTGTTGGAGGGACTCCAGGAGACATGAACCCCAGCCTTCACCCCCATTGCCCACTGCTTCTGCCTCACAACCCCCTGGAAGCAGTCTCTGACACCAGGGAGGGCCACCATCCTGAACTAGGGGTGGCTTTCTGCAGTGATGCTTTTGTCTGCCTTCAGGGACATGATTCCGTGAGCTCAAGTCGGGGCTTAACATCCTTTATTATTTTTCTCTATCTAAAAACATGAATTTGTGTAGATAAGTATAACATGCTTGGATGCCTGCGTGTCTCTGTCCTTTGTGTATACAAATTTTCATGACATTTTTAATGTTAAAAATCTGCCCGTTCACCTCTCCCCCAGTACCAGGCCCAGGCTTCCTTTGAGACGAGAACCATTGGCCTTGGCAGATACATTCATCAGGGAGTCCCCTCGGTCTGCGTCCCAGGGCAGAAGGTGCCTTAATACCCACCACTTATTTATTGGCATGTACCTGCCTCTTGCAGACGATTGAACAACAATGAAATTTCCATCCTGGAGGCCACTGGGATGTTTAAAAAACTTACTCATCTGAAGAAAATGTGAGTCACTTGTTGGTGGGAAGGTGCCCATCAGGATACTGGCCTGGGATGGGGAGGGAAAAGGCTGGGGTGGGGGGGGAGCTTCTCAGGGGGTCATGGGGTGTTGAGTGCAGGAAGGGAGGTGCTCCTGGGTGCTGGTCATTTGAAATTCTCCCCCCACTCCGATCCTCTCCCAGCAACCTGAGCAACAACAAGGTGTCCGAAATCGAAGATGGGGCCTTCGAGGGCGCAGCCTCCGTGAGCGAGCTGCACCTGACCGCCAACCAGCTGGAGTCCATCCGCAGCGGCATGTTCCGGGGTCTGGATGGCTTGCGGACGCTGTGAGTGTGCGCAGCAGGGGCACAAAGCCCAGCCACGGGGTGGGCATGCACTAAAGGGAAAGCTCGAGAGAGGAGGCAGACGGCCTTCCCCAGGCCCCGCCGCAGGACAGCTGAGGACCCTGCATGGTGGGGCAGGCATGGATGACTCGGTGGACAGGCCCATTCTCTTGTTCCTTGGGGCAAGTGCAATGCCTGGTGAAGGGATGGAAAGATGGGGCCCTCCTGAGGTCCCCCTGCATTGCTCTGGGGTCAGGCTACAGGAATACAGCACAACTACAGGCAAGAGGGTCTGGATAGCTGTGAGGAGACCTTGCCAGGTGACTTGGTGTAGCTAGAAGGGCAGGGTGGTGCACCGTCCCTGGGATTCTCAGAGCCAGCCAGAGCCCAGGAGCTCAGTGGGCTCCAGGGTCATGAGCACTCTGTGACGCTGCAGGGAGCCCCTTTCCAGCCAGTGACCGTGCTCTTCAGGTGACCCTGTGGATGTTTAGTGTCCAGCAGACAAGTTGCCTCCCGGCCTTTCCACAGTGATGGGACTGTTCTAGGTCTACACTGTCCAATCTCCACATGGCTGTGGAGCCCTTATTTAATTTCAATTCATTTAAACTGAAATGACCACACATGCCTCGTGACCACAGTATTGGAAAAGGCGGCTCTGGCAAGCCACCTGCTCGGGCTGAAATCCCAGCTCTGCAGCAGGGTGTGGATTTGTCTTCTGAGCGTGTATCATTGCATTGGTGGAAGGTAAATGAACGTGCGGCAGGACTCCCTGTGGATCCTCATTTGTTTGTTTTACAAAAAGGGGATTTGATTAGGCTCTGTGTTTTGCAGCTTGATTCTTTCATTTGAGCGTATAGCTTGGCCATCTTTCCGGGCTGTTCCTGTCTAGCTGCCTCCTCCCTTCTTATATTTACCTACTGTTTTTTGAAAGAGGGTGCCCACGGCCAGGACCAAGGCTACAAAATCACACGAGGGGCAGTGCAGACATAGCAAAGAAGTGCCCATGACCTCACCACTGACCAGAAGTGACTGCTGTTAATCATTGGTATTAACAACTGTCCTTCTGGTCTTTTATATACATATATCTACGTGCCGGCACCCACATTCATATGCTCATACGTACATATATGGAAATATAGCTCATCTGTGGAACCATCTCCACAGTCTATGTCATAAACATATCAGTTCGTGCCAAAAGTTTACCCCCACCCTCTTCATCATTATTATCACTAGTGTGATAAGAACACTGTTCAGGTCCTTGGCCCATTTATTGATTGGATTATTATTATTACTTTTTTTTGGTGCTTAGCTTTTTGAGTTTTTATACATCCTAGAGATTAGTACTCTATCTGATGTGTGAGGGGTAAAGATTTGCTCCCAGGATGTAGTCTCTCTGTTCACCTCACAGATTGTTCCTTTTGCTGAGAAAAAACTTTTTAGTTTGATTCCATCCATTTATTGATTCTTGGTTTTAATTCTTGCACTATAGGAGTCTTATTAAGGAAGTTGGGGCCTAATCCCACATGATGAAGATTAGGGCCTACTTTTTCTTCTATTAGACGCAGATAAATTTTCTTTTACAACATCAATTTGGAAGACTATATATTGTATCATCGCTGGAGATTTAGGCTGTTTCTGACTTCTTTATTTCGAGCAAGGCTGTGATCCATGTCTTCAGCACACCGTTCTGTGCCCACTGTGGTATTGAGGATTCCCTTTGGTGGAGTCCCCAGAGTGGACCAGCCAGCGGCAGGGGAGAGAGGCCTGTTGGAGACTGTGTACTCACCACACAACCAGGGAGGTCCCCGGCCATTGTGTGCCGCTGTGATAGTGGCCTCTCATCCACACTCCCGGCAACCCTGGCATTATTATTATTATTATTATTATTATTACGGTGTTTTTTATAATTTCTCAACTTGGCAGGCAGAAATGGAATGTTTCCTAGGTGTCCTTGCTTACTCATAAGGTGAACCTACTCCATGAGCATTACCCAGACCCTTTAGTTTCTCTCCTGACTGGCCTAGTCTGTTCCAGGCTTGTTTTCGGCTGTTTTTGTCTGGGCTGGGTTTCAGAGGGTGAACCTAGGCTGTTCCCGGTGCAGATGAGGAGGAAGGGCGTCCAGAAAGCCCTCCGGGTGGGGGTAGGGGTGGCCGTGCAATGGAGCCATGTGAGGGGCCCTTGACCACGGTGGGGGCGAGCTACACCTGACCTCTGAGAAGATGGCCTGGGGCTGGGTGGACGTAGTATCCCAGGTCACAGCAGAGTTTAAAATGTGGGCAATCTGAAGATCACTAAGGAGCGTTAAACTGGAGAGGGACAAGATACTGGCCACTGGGTGGAGCATGGCCTGGAGATGGGGAGGAGCACTGGCCATCCAGGGAGTGAGTGACCGTGGGCTGCAGGGTATGACAGGGTAGACTGGAGGCGCACGGCCCAGGCACCCTTGAGGCAAGGTCTGGAGGTGGGCACAGTCGTGCGGAGCTCTTCCTCGTGTGGCCATGGCCATGGCCCCCGTTCCTGCTCTGCCGCTCAGAGCCTCTGGAGGAGCCTGGGGACCCACCTGGTGGTGGCCACCGCCGTGTGACCCAGGGGGACTGTGGCGGGCCACAGCCCAGGGCTCTCCCCTCCTCCACAGGATGCTGAGGAACAACCGCATCAGCTGCATCCACAACGACAGCTTCACGGGCCTGCGCAACGTCCGGCTGCTCTCGCTCTACGACAACCAGATCACCACCATCTCCCCCGGAGCCTTCGACACCCTCCAGGCCCTTTCCACGCTGTAAGTCCCCGCCTCAGGGGACAGGCAGGATGGTGGCTCTGAAAGCAGCCATCCCTGGGGGGGATCTTGGGTGGGACCTCCTGGCTTGTTGGAACATGGCTTCCACCACTTTGGAATTCTGTCTCTCTCCCCCAGACTGACCCTCTGGGTCATGGTTGGTTGTGTGGGAAAGAGCCCTGGGTGCGTGGGGCCAGTAAGCGGCAAGTCCTACGGCACTGGACGGAAAGGGGCCTTGCTAGGTCAAATGAAACTGGCCGGGTGTCTTGATGGCCCCACGTCCTGCCCCTTCCAGAAACCTCCTGGCCAACCCTTTCAACTGTAACTGCCAGCTGGCCTGGCTGGGCGACTGGCTGCGCAAGAGGAAGATCGTGACAGGGAACCCGCGATGCCAGAACCCAGACTTCCTGCGGCAGATCCCCCTGCAGGACGTGGCCTTCCCCGACTTCAGGTGTGAGGAAGGTAATACCCGGGCCCCATGGGCAGGCGAGAGGGTGAGCGGAGCCCAGCTAACTGGCAGGATGGGTCAGGAAGAGAGGGAGTGTCAGGCAGCACTCTCACACGCCCCAAGGGAGGGACACAGTGGGGAGCGGAGGCTGGCTGATGGGGAGGGACATGGAAATTCCCCCACTTGGAGGTGTCTTTGTGTGGTTAGAGGAGGAATAATTGCTTGTAGCAGAAAAATAGGAAAGTACAGTAGAAGAAGTAGATAAACATTACCTATGATCCCATCACTCAGAAAATCAAGTAACATCTTGGTGCATTTTCTTTATGTAAGTATGTTTAACCCACAGACCTGCCTCCTAGCTGCTCCTGAGACTTATGGGGTCACCCTCTTGAGCTTGGCCCTGATTGCAGGAGCCCTAAAAAGTCCCATCCTCCTCGATGACCAGGACTTCATCCCTTCCTCCCTAGGCCAAGAGGAGGGGGGCTGCCTGCCCCGCCCGCAGTGCCCCCAGGAGTGCGCCTGCCTGGACACTGTGGTCCGGTGCAGCAACAAACACCTCCGGGCTCTGCCCAAGGGCATCCCCAAGAATGTCACAGAACTGTGAGTAGTTCAGGGCCTCGTGGCCTCCATGTTGATTTAGAGGAATACATTGCCTCTCTTGAGGCAGGAGGAGGAGGTGCCCCAGTGCAGGGATAGGCTGACTGGGAGGAGGGTCAGGGCTTTGCAGAAAGCACCAGTTCCAACAAGACTTGGACCTTTTCTTGGATTCCCTCTCTGAGGTCACCTGATGACACAAGTCTCCAGGTTGAGGGCTTCATCCCATTAAACTAAGCTCTCCTTTAACAGAGGGAGTAACATTACCTTTTCCACTCATGAGTCTTCCCCTCTCATGAAAACTCTTAAAAGTGTGATTTTTCTTAACTAGTGACATAATATTCTTCACGAGAACCGATGATGGTCTAAATGTCAAGTCCCCTTTTGTTGGATATTTAATGGTTTCCATTTTGCTGTCATAAATAGCTCCAAGGTGAACATTCCTTCAGTGAAACCACTGCTTTGCCACTAGCCAATGTAACGGTGGCCTGCTCGCTCACCTGCCCTGCACCAACCCTGAGTATGGCAATGTGCCAGTCTTCGTTGATTTGGACTTGGTGTCTGAGCTCCTATGGGGCTGTGGATGTAAATGCAAGCAACAAATGAGAACGGGCAAATTCATGCTTCTGTGTTCTCTCTGTAGCTATTTGGATGGGAACCAGTTCACACTGGTTCCGGGACAGCTGTCTGCCTTCAAGTACCTGCAGCTCGTGTGAGTATTCAGGCTGCTTGAGGATCTCTGCCCTGCCTCAGAGGATATGCAGGCCATTGGCATCTAATAATCTTGGTTCCAGCTTTTCAGGAAGTTCCTTTTGGACAGATCCTGATTCTAAATCCCCTCTTCCCAGGGGAAAACACCTGTGCCAGAGCTGTTTGCCACCTAGTGGCCATGGTTGGGAATTACACCCTTCCAGCATGGTTGGGTCAGACCTGCCGTCTCTGTCCACAACTCCCCCATCCTCCTCAAGGGGGATCATTATTGTTAATGTGGCAAATCCGTGCAAGGATCAGAGCTAGGACAGAAGTAAAGGGTGATGGGAAACCTCTTTGTCCAACCCGGAACCCTAAACCAAATAAGAAACTGGGAGCTACAAATTTATAACTAAGTTCCTCTTAGACTAACATCTGCTTTTGTTATGTCCACTTTCTACCCTTTCCACCCCATGGAAACATACAAAATAATAAACCCCAGGATAATAAGGTCGATTCATTTAGTCTTCCAGCCTACTAAGTACCTTACTGCTATTGTCTGTATCTGCTCATTGGCCAGATTCTGCCTCAAAGAAGACCAGAGACCATTCTATTTAGTGTGCCTGCAGCATTGCTGCAGGAAGTGTGGCCCCGGGGACCTGTGTCAGTCTGAGGACGGTTGTGACAGATCTGTACTTAGATAAGGAGCCCGTCCCAGAGTGCAAATTGACATCTTCCTTCCTTCCTTGAGAAACTCTTGCTATGCAAACAACATTTGCTAAACTAAATTGTGTGTTTAGATCACATTTTGGCACACGTTTTCTTGCTGTGGACTGGTAACAATAGGTTCAAGGACTGGCTAATTCCATTCTATAGAATCTTGTATCTCCAGATACCTGTCTTTGCTTAATGACCTCAAGAGTGTGTTTTGAGCCATCCAGTGGGGGTGGAGGTGGAAGAGCATGGTTGGTGGCTGGTGACTGGTGACAAAGAAAGAGAAAATACTGCAAGTCCCCAGGCTTTCTGTGGACTACTCTGATGAAGTTCCAACTGTGGCTAGGATACCCTTGAAGAGGCCAGGAGGGGACAGAGTGATACTATCAGTGTGCCAGCTGCGCAGGGTCACCCAGGTTTAGACCGGGCTCTGCCTGTGCCCAGCTAGGTGGTCCCGGGTGAATTCATCACTCTGAGACTCCTGGTCTCCATCTGTAAAGTGGGGTTACTCTCTCCCTTGCAGAACTGCCAGGGGGGCTTGTGCACTAGCACACACCAGAGAGAAAGAGAGGACCACTGGCAGGGGGGAGGGGGAGGGGGCAGTGCCCCCCCAGGGGCATTTCTGTGGTGAAAAGGGGGATAGCCAGCTCTTCCTGGAAAGGGGAGGGGCAAAGAAGGAAAGGTGGCAGAGAGGGACACCAGGGAATTCAACAGCTGTGAGCCCAGTGTGCCTGCCTCTCCACCCTTGCCCCACCAGAGCAGTGGAGCTGTGGGGAAGGGCCAGAGCAGGTGGGGGAGGGCCCTGACCTGGGATTAAGTTCTCTCTTTGCAAATGATGATGCTCTTGCTTTTTCCAGGGACCTGAGTAATAACAAGATCAGTACCTTAAGCAATTCCTCCTTCACCAACATGAGCCAGCTGACCACTCTGTGAGTCCCAGCAGGGCCTGGGTGGGGGCATAGGGGGCTGGGCTTCAGCCTTATTATCCTGGGCATTGCTCCCTGGTTACTCACAGGACCATGTGCAGACTCCCTCCCCTGCAGAGAGACTTTTTAAAAACATCTCTCATTGTGTTTCCTCAGCCTTTTGTCTAAGATCAAGTGTAAATATATCTTTCTTTGTGAGACACAACACATATGGAAAAGTGAAAAAATATAAATGGCACCATTTAACAAATAATCATCAAGCTAGCACATGTGTAAACACCTAAGTCAGAAACAGAGCCATGTTAGCACTTCAAAGCCCCGTCCCTACCTGTCATTACTGCTCCCTCCGTCCACTCCACCCAACATAGCCCCCGTCCTGACCTGATGATGATAACTTATTGATTTTCTCTGTAATATTGTCATCTACATATGCATTTCTAAACCTCACCATTTAATTCTACTACATTAAAACATACAGAGCATTTTTTAAAAATCTAAGCCAAATAGAAGCCCTTTTGCTGGACATTATTATGTCTGTGAGACCCATCCTGTTGTGTGTAACTGTGGTCTAGTCATTTTCATTGCTGTTACTTTTTTCATTGCCATACTTCCCTCATTCACTCTATTATCAATGGGTATTGGGTCATTTCCAACTTGGCCTATTGTCAGCAGAGACTCTCTGAACATTTTTATGCACCTATCCTAAGAAATTTCATGTGATCTCTAATTATATTCCAAGTAATTTATCAGAAGGTATTAAGAGGCATCCCTTTTATTTTCCTGGTGCTTAAGAGTGCATCTCTTTTGGGGCTGGGATTGTGGCTCAGCGGTAGAGCGCTCGCTTAGCACGTGCGGAATGCTGGGTTCAGTCCTTAGCACCATATAAATAAAAGTATTGTGTCCAACTACAACTAAAACAAAATTTTTTTTTTTTTTTTAAAAAAAGAGTGCATCTCATTTGCTTTCCCAGCACCTCATGTTCCTTGTGATGCACCACAAACATAGGGATTTTCCCAGGCTGCTGTCTAGGTCAAATGGTAGAGCCAGTTTCCGGAAAGGGAAGGGGGTCCGGACCCAGCCAGTCTCTAGAGGAGAAGGTGGGCTGAGGCCAGCAAGACCTGATCGGGTTCCTCACCTGCACTTACCTGCCCCAGGACCTGCTAGTCAGCTGGTCCCCACTCCCCGGGGCTTCCTGACACCTTGGCAATTTGCTCCTTCATGGGGAGATTTAGCCTTGAAAGGGCCCTTTGTGAGCCTGTGTGTGTGGAAGCCACCTCTGTCTAGGGCTGTGTTCCCAAGCTATAGATCCTGCCCTCCAGGGACATTTGGCAATGTCTGGAAACGTGTGTAGTTGTCACAACTTGGAGGGAGGGTGGTGCTGACATCTAGTGGGCATCGGCCGGGGAGGCTGCCAAACACCCCTCAGTGCACAGGATGGTCCCCAAGACCAAGAACTGTCAATATGCCGAGGCGGACAAGTCCTGGTCTGAGTGACCCTGCCAGCCACAGTTGGCTCTCCACCCACACCCAGGGCCCGGGTGGGCAGGCATTTTTTTTTTTTTGGAGGAGGGGGGCAGTTACTGGGGATTGAACTCAGGGGCGCTCGACCACTGAGCCACACCCCAGCCCTATTTTGTATTTTATTTAGAGACAGGGGCTGAGTTGCTTAGCACCTTGCTGTTGCTGAGGTTGGTTTTGAACTCGCGATCTTCCTGCCTCAGCGTCTCCAGCCACTGGAATTACAGGTGTGAGCCACCACGCCTGGCCTTTCCTGTAATATGGACAGCTCATTTATCTTACTATTTTTTTTTTTTTGGTTTTTGCTTCCGGCATAAGAAAGGTCTTTGATCATCCATTTAATATCTTACTATTTTTAAAAAGAGCTTCTATAATCCTGGAGACTCGGGAGGCTGAGGTGGGAGAATCACAAGTTCAAGCCAGTCTGGGCATCTTAGTGAGACCCTAAGCAACTTAGCAAGATCCTATCTCATCATAAAAAAAATAAAATGGGCTGGGGATGTGGTTCAGTGGTAGAGTGCCCCTGGGTCCAATTCTTAGTGCTCAAAAAAGAAAAAGTAATTTTACTAAAGTATAATTAACATACAACAAACTGCCTGCATTAAAGTGTAGAATTTGATAAACTTGGACATATGCACACACCCAGGAAACTAACCACAATAAAAAGTGGACCCCTGATGTCCCTTTGCACTTCTCCCCACCCCCGGCCCCATGTGATAAGTGATCTGTTTTCTGTCATTATAATTAGTTTGCATTTTTTAAAAGTTTTATGTAACCATTTACAAAACAAGCTCTTTTTGGCTTGGCTTTTGTGGCTTAGTCTAATGATCCTGAGATTCATGCACGCCGGCGGTCCCTTCCTTCTCACCGCTTGGCAGTATTCCCAGGCATGAATGTGCCCAGTCTGTTCCTCCATTCATCAGTGGGTGGACGCAGGGGGGTGTCCAGGGTGGGGCTGTTGCAGGTATCATCTCCCTTCTTCATCTGCTTGTCTTCCTTGAATGGAGTCATTTCTCTGAAAGCATTTTGAGAGGTGGTTTAGTGTGTGGACGGTGGAAACTGAGAATCTTTTTTTTTAATATATATTTTTTTAGTTATAGGTGGACACAATACCTTGACTTTATTTTTATGTGGTGCTGAGGATCGAATCCAGGGCCTCACGTGCTAGGCAAGCGCTCTACCTCTGAGCCACAACCCCAGCCCCCCTGAAACTGAGAATTTTAATGAAAATCCTTCCCAAGAACTTAATAACGTGGCCTTGAGGAAGTTCTTTTCACTACCTGGAGCCTTGGTTTCCTCATCCATGAGATGAGAATAGAAATGGTACCTTCCTCTCCGTCATCGAGTGTCCCTCCCTCCCTCCCTCCCACAGGATCCTCAGCTACAATGCCCTCCAGTGCATCCCTCCTCTGGCCTTCCAGGGGCTCCGCTCCCTGCGCCTGCTGTAAGTCCCCTCAGAGTTCATTCCTCCAGGAATCCACCTCCCCTGGGGCCCTGCCACCACCTGGTGGGCAGCAATGTCCCTGTGTCTGGGGCCCGGGCAGGACGAATGCTGTGTTCAGAGGTGGGAGTCCATGACACCTGACACCTGCGTGCAAGCCCCTTCAGAAGCGAAGTCATGAATGGGAAAGGATGTGAGAAAGGGGGTTGCTGTCACTCCCCCCCAAGATGAATCTGGGGTGTGTGTGTGGGGAGGGGTGTCCCAAGATAGGGTAGCCCTTTATTGCATCGGAACAGCCTCCGATTCAGATTGAAAATGTTTGGCTTGCCAGAGATCTGGGCACCTTTTCCACAAGTTCCTACTTAAGGTTTTGCCCTGTGACCAAAGCCTTCTGTTATGTCGATCATGACAGCCGCTGCCAGCCCCACCGGGGAGCAAGGTGACATTCCTCCAGCCCTGACCTATGGCTGGCCGTATGAACTTCTCTATCAACCTCTCTCTAAGAGAAGGAGGGCTTGCAGGTGCACCAGTCCAATTGGCGATGCAGACTTGCTGCTGGAATTATTTTTGATGACGAAAAGAGTCCTCCCGAAGGACTGGGGGACAGGGGGGTCCCCGGGGACTATTCAGGGCTCCCTCCTCCTTCACTGGGGCCAACAGGGCAGGGTTTCCGGGCTGAAGGCCACCTCCCTCCTTGCACTGACAGAGCTGGAGGACAGCTTGTCCCTTCTCAGAAGAGGACTGGGACTGCCCCTCCACTAGGGCTCCTGTCCCTGTCTCTGGACCAGGCCCCAGCAGCTTCTTCTCTCCTCAGATCCCTCCACGGCAACGATGTTTCCACCCTCCCAGAGGGCATCTTTGCAGACGTGACCTCCCTGTCTCATCTGTGAGTAGCAAAAGCCCCATATCTTGGGCCTCATTGGATTTTAACAAAACTTGGGTTCTGAGGGAGACCCCAGCTTCTCGGATGGCCACCATGTCCCTGGGCAGCTTCAGCCCCTCAGGCACTCAGTGGTCCACCGGTCACAGCACTGGTCAGAACAGTTCTTCACAAGCCAGGGCCAAGGTAGAGCTGGCCATTTTCTGATTGCTAAACACTTCACTTGGGTCAGCTGCTGCAACCCTCACACTAGTCCTACACACAGGTACCGTTCCCCTGCATGTGAGGAAGCAGGCCCAGAGAGAGTGAGAAGCTAGCTTGCCCAAAGTTGTGCGGCTGGTGGGTGGTCAGGGTTCTGAGCCCAGTGGCCCATGCTCTTAACTTCACACCATGGAAGATGAGTTCCAGACATTTCCTACCTCCCAAAGTGACATAATGGACATTGAATTGCTTCCCAAACCACTTAGCTGGCTGTGCCATGAGGATTCTTTAAAAGCAGTAGTAAAATGGAGAAAGGGGACCCTGGGGAGGGGGGAGGGGAGGAAGAAAGAAGGCGCTGGGCAATTAAATAGACCAAATTGTTCTGTGTGTGTACAAATATGCCACAAAGAGCGGACTATTATGTGCAATTATAGTGCACCACCAAATAAATTAAATAAATAAGGAGAGAGAGAGAGAGAGAGAGAGAGAGAGGTAGGCTTGACTGCTCTAAGAGCTAAACACAAAACCACCTACGACCCCGGCAGGCCCACTCCCAGGTACGAACTCAAAAGAGCCAAAATCAGGATTTCGAACAAATGCTTCTATGCCAATGGCCGGAGTCCATTACAACATTGTTCACAGTAGAGCAAAGTGGAAACACCTGGAGTCCATCCACAGAGGAAGAGAGAAGCAGGACGTGGCAGAGACGTCCAACAGGGAGAATCCCCAAAAACTAATAAGTTCTGAAATGGCCAGTGTGGGTGAACCCGAGAGACGCACCACCGAAATGAGCCAGACCCCAGGGACAAGTATAGATTATTCTACGGAGTGAGCGTCTCAGAACAGTCACATTCCTAGAGGCAGAAGGGAAAATGGTGGGGCCGGGGTGGGGGCCAGGCTGGGTGCTGGTGTTTAATGAGCTCAACGTTCTGTTCAGGGTGAGGAAAGTGTTTTGGAAATGGACGGTGGTGACTGTTGCCCAACACTCTGAATGGAATCCACATTCCTAACTGTACATTCAAAATGGTTGAAGTACATATATGTGATATGTATTTTAGCACATAAAAAGTGGAGAAGTAAAAAAGCGCTGTGCTGGGGCAGGGCCACCCCCTCTGGAGGCTGGGATGGATCCGAGCAGAAGTCTTTCCAGGCATTCCTTGGTGCCACTGGCTGGGCGGTATATATGGACGGTGGCTGGCACCATGGTTGGCAGACCTTTTGGCTCTCCACCCACACCCAGGGCCCGGGTGGGCAGGCATTCCTGATCAGAAGGGCGCTTAGGGTCACCAGCCTCTCTCTAGAAGTTCATTCATTCAACCATCTAACTAGATTTCCCCATTCTTGGACTTACCTTTCCCAGATTTTAATCTCGGAAACCAGAGTGTGTCTTGCCAGGCTCAGTGGCACATACCTGTAGTCCTAGCTACTCAGGAGGCTGAGGCAGGAGGATCCCAAGTTTGACACCAGCCTCAGCAACTTAGCAAAATAAAAAATAAAGGGACTGGAGCTATAGCTCAGTGGCAGAGCACTTGCCTGGCACGGGTGAGGCCCTGGGTTCAATCCTCAGCACCACATAAAAATAAACAAATAAAATAAAGACTTTGTGTCCATCTACAACTAAAAAAGTATAGTAAATAAATAAATAGGTCTGGGGGTGTAGCTCTCAGTAGTAGAGTGTCCCTGGGTTCAATCCCCAGTAACAATGACAATAAAAAAAAATCATAAAAATAATGAATACATAAATAAATTCAGAGGGTATCTTAAATTTATGTGTATATTTAATACGGTAATGTTTCCCAACCCCTCCCAAGGCATGTAACATATGCGATGTATCTGACAATCTTAGACTTGAAGAAATAAAATAGGTGTCACTCTTTGAAAATCTGCTTGAGTCAAATACTATATTAAGTGATCTACTGTGGTGTCTTGTTTACTCCATGACCAAAATGAGAAACAGGTTTTGTATTATGTGCCAGCTTTGTGTGATTGGCTGGAACCGCCCTGAGCATTGCACTAAAAATTCCAGGGCTGGTCTGAACTCAGGGGGAAGAGTGCAGTGATTGATTAATGATGTCTACCATGGAAATGGGAGGGGTAAGGGGCCTTGTCCAAGGTGACAGGATCTATTATTTCCATTTTACGGTGGTAGGTTCTGAAAAGTTAAACAGCTGTTCCAGGTCCTAAAGCTAGAAAATGACAGACAGGATTGGAACTTAGGTGTGACTGATTCCAAAGCTCACTATTTTTTTATTGCCTCAATAAATATATTCTGGGAAAACAGAGTGAGTCAAGTGCTGAAGAATTTACTAACAAATTTCTGCCCTCTGTGATCATCTAGATATTTTAAAGGAGTCTGAAGGAAGAAATGACTAAGGGGAAGTCTGAGGAGCTTCACAGAGGAGGTGCCATTTATGTTGTCATTGAAAAGGTATCAGGAGTGTGGTGGCTTTTCTGTTGCTGTGACAAAACACCTGAGAAGATCAACTTAAAGGAAGAAAGATATATTTTGGCTTATAGTTTCAGATATTTCAGTCCATGGTCACTTGGCTTCCTCACTTTGGGTCTTTGGTGAGGCAAAACATCATGGCAGGGAGCACATGGTGGAGCACAGTTGCTCCCCTCATGGCAGCCAGGAAGCAAGGAGAAAGAGGAGGAATGGAGTGCTGGTACCCCCCTCAAAGTTGCACTCACAGTGGTCACTTCCTCCAACAAGGCCCCACCTCCTGAAGTTTTTACCACCTCCCAATAGCACCAGCAGCTGGGGACCAAGCCTGCAATGCACCACCAGCCTTTGGGAACATTCCAGATCCAAACTATAGCAGGAGTTTACCATTTGGAGAAGACTAGAAGGGCATCCAGGAAGAAGGATCAAGTGAAAAGGCTTCAGAAAGCAGCTGGCGTTTTCAGGGATGTTCCTGTGCAGCATAGAAGAAAGGGTTGGGGTTGGGGAAGAATGTAGGATGGGAAGAACTGAATTTGGGAAGGGACATTGGAATTCTGTTGTGAAGGGCCTTTTGCACCATGCTAAGGAGTTTGGATTTCATCTTATAGATAGGATGGAATTGTGAGAGAATGAAGTCCGTGGTGACACAGAGGCTGCAGGGGATGGGAAGAGGCAGGACTGAGGCGGGTTAGAGATGCTGGCTGTGGACACCAGCCAGGAAGGGGCAGCGTTGTTTGTTGTTCCTGAGGACTTGAATTCACGAGGGCTTGTTTCCCATCCGTGATTGGTCATTTTTGAATGTGAGCTTATTTTTGGTTGACATTGATCTTTAGAAATTTCTCAGGACCCACATGGGAGACGCTGGTCTCCAGAGAGGACTTGGGCTTGTCTGTACTGGAGACGCGGAGCTGCTGCTGCTCTGGGATAGCTCAGCCTCCTTTGCATACTCATGAGCTGTGTGACGCAGCTTCTGCCACTGCTTCAGCCTCCCCCTTGCTAGGCCAGACCCTCAAGGATGCAGTCCACCTCTCCCACCTTTGGCTTCCCTCTTACTGTAATTCTTCTGCTTGGTGTTTAGATTTGTAGTTGGTTACTCTTCCTCTTTCTTCATGAGACGTGAATAGCTCCCAAGTACTTTCTAATGTTGTCTCCAACTCAAAATCTAGGGGCTTTGATTTCTAAATGGGAAATGAACGAACAACACATGTTCTGAACTAACAAAAAAACCTGGAGCTGGAAAAACTGAGTCTGAACCTTGTTCCCGCCTCCTGAAAGTGTTAACGTTCTAAGAAGCACTCTCTTCCCCATGGGATGCTTACCAGCCCTCTCCTCTGCACTGGTCGCAGAGGAGCGGGGTGTGGGGCAAGGGTGCCGTAAAGCACTGGTTCATCACATTTAAACCCCATGAACTAGAAATCTGGTCTATGGAGTTGGGTACTTCCAACAACTTGCAGTGGGATTCTTGACAGTTTGTTCTCTTTAGACCCCCCCCCCTCTCTCTCTCTGGTACCAGGGATTGAACTCAGGGGCACTCGACCACTGAGCCACATCCCCAGGCCTATTTTGTATTTTATTTAGAGACAGGGTCTCACTGAGTTGCTTAGTGGCTCACTGTTGCTGAGGCTGGTTTTGAACTCGCCATCTTCCTGCCTCAGCATTCCAGCATTCCAAGCCGCTTTTCTCTCATCATTACAAACACTATTCCCAAGGCCCTTTGTGATTCAAACATACCACAATGAGTGCGAGTGCTCCTCGCTGTCCTGGGTTTCCGTCTCCTGCACATCTCATGGCTGCTGTCTACTTTTATCTTTACTTTGAAGTTGGCTCATTTTTCATCCGTTTTCTAACTATTCGTCCACCTGTGTTAATCATCTTTCTGTGACCATCACAAAATAACTAAAATAATCATCTTAAAAAGAGGGAAGGTTTATTTTGGTCCATGGTTTCGGAGGTTTCTGTCGATGGTCAGTTGGCCATATTGCTTTTGTGCCTGTGGTGAGGCAGCACATGGTGGTGGGAGACTGTGGCAGAGGAAGAAGCTCACCTTATGGCATCTAGGAAGCAAAGAGAGAGGAAGTAGAGAGGCCAAGGTTCTAATATCCCCTGAGGGACATTCCCCCAGTGACCTAACTTCCTTTATTAGGCCTCACCTCCTAAATGTACCACCACCTCCCGGTAGTGCCAAGGGCTGGGACCAGGCCTTCAGTACCTGGGCCCCTGGGCAATGCCAGTTCTATGCTAAGTTTCCCTGTTGTCATTGTTCATCACTATAATCTTGCATTTTGCAGACTTTAATCTGTTATAGACAAGAAAGCTAGAATTCTAAATTCATTAAGAACTAGGTGTGAAAATCAATATGGAATGACTAAGTAAGCTATGGCATGCCCATAGAACAGCAAGGAATTCATAATCATGATAATCGTCACACTAGAATTTATTATTTGATGAAGTGAGGAATAAATGATTCAGTGTTCAAATATGTACACAGGAGTTGGAAGTATCCAGCCCTGCTGGGACTTAGTGGCTCCAGTCTTCAAGGGACTGCTTCTGTACTCTCCAGTCCAGAAAAAGGAGACTGTGCTACACACAAATAAATTGCCTAAGAGTAGGATGGGCAGAGAAGGTGTGGCTTGGGTGGAGGAGACTTTAAAGTTGCTTGCTAGCCCAGGCCAGGAGAAAGCCACTTCAGGCCAGGGACGTTAATAGAGACTGGGTAGAATCTTGACACGAATAGCTTCTATTTCAGCTATGTCCAGGCTGTCCCAGAGATCAACAGCATGGGTTATTTATACTTTTGCTGGGCTGAGTACCTGAAGCCACAGTCCTTTTGGACTGACAAGTGTCCTGGCTGCTGGGCCCACAGCTCTGTCTCCATTAGGCCTGTGTCTCTCCACACCCCACTGAGTTCATAACAATTTTCTTTTATGATTAACATGTATAAATTGTTCTTCACTGTAATTTTCATTGGGAAAAAAAAAACAGTTCCTAGCTGAAAGTGAATGACAAGTACCACTGAGGAGATGGTAAGATGGTCCTTAGCTACAGAGATCCAGCTGTGGATAAATTAAAACTTGAATTGTTGAATCCAGGTGTGGCTCAGAATCTGCTCAATACAGAAACAAGAAAGACCATTTAGGTATCAAGCCAGGATCAATGCCTTTTTTTTTTTTTTTTTAGTTGTAGATGGACACAATAACTTTATTTTGTTCATTTATTTTTTATGTGGTGCTGAGGATGCAACCCAGTACCTTGTACATGCAAGGCAAGCATTCTACCGCTGAGCCATAACCCCAGCCCAGGATCAATGCTTTTGAATAGGTTTTCTATGGCTCTGGTCCCATAATTTGTATTATTAAGAGTGGGGGAAGGACGCTTATATTTGAGATCCAGCTTTGCTACTACTTATGGGCCAACACCTGTACCCATCTGGGAATTTGTGAAGATCCTAGGAGACATCAAGGGCCCCCACATTCACAATGGCCTCAGACTCAATCTTCTTGACATTTTATCTAGTGAACTACAAGACTGAAAGAAACAGCCATTCCTAATAAATTTTTAACTCCTGTCTCATTACAGGACTATGCTTCTTGTAATGCACTACCAATTCTGTATTTCTGTCTTTTGAATTGTGTTATATTATACTTTTATTAATATAAAATTTTTCTAATGCATTTATTTAAAATATACCATAAGGTATGTATTCCTGTTATTTTTAGAAGCCATTTTTAAAGAAATAATCTCCCTTTATTAAATAATATGATTATGTAAACTTCAACTTCTTTTTTTTCTCTCTTAGTATGTGAGGGAAACAGTATACCAATATTTTGTTCTGAGGATTTTTCTTATTGGTCCTTCTGAGTTATACATGATAGTAAAATCTCTTTTGATAAAATTATAAAAATTATAAAATCATATCTTATTCTAATTAGGTAAAAGCCTTTTTTTTTTTTTTAACATGCTGTATAGCTTCAAAAATTCAGTGTCTAAGCTGGGTGCAGTGGCACACGCCTGTAATCCCAGTAGCTCAGGAAGCTGAGGCAGGAGGATCGTGAGTTCAAAGCCAGTCTCGGTAACTTAGTGAGGCCTTAAGCAACTCAGTGAGACCCTGTCTCTAATAAAATATTTTTAAAAAGGGGGGCTGAGGATGTGGCTCAGTGGTTAAGCACCCCTGGATTCAATCCCTGGTACCAAAAAACAAAAACAAAACTCAGTGTCTGTTACTGCTCAGTGGAAAGAGGATGGTGTCTCTCCTGTCCCATTAGTCAGGATGGATGCTGTCAGCACATAAGGATAGAAAAAATTGAACATGTGTCTAGGTCGACCCTGCCTTTTTTCCAGGCTGCGCGATTCCCTCAGCACCCATTTTAGGTTATATGTGCTTGTCTTTCCTTTCCTGTTCGGTCACAGGCTCTTTATTGAATCATAAAGTGAGCCCTGGAGATGTTGAATGAGCTGCTCAAGGTCACCCGGGCAGGGAGCAACTGCTGTGGGGCTGGAGTCCAGGGCTGGTTCAGCCTGTTTTATAAGATTGCACATCACCTGCTGTGCTATTTTGGGGAATTCCTGTTCAGAGCCACTGCCATTTGTGTCAGATTGTGCACATCTTAGGGGGGGTCCACTTCCTCTGTGTTGCCCAGAAACAGGGGAAACAGCAGTGCATCCATTGGGGACTTAATGAATTGCCCGTTGTCATGGACAACGGACAACCTTATATTTTCAAAGTAACATGGGTGCTGATGAACTTCAGGCACAAGGCCCTAATTTTAGTATTTGCTGAATCAAAGAACTCGGGCCTCTTCTTTTCCCCACACCCATATCTTGTCCATGTCTGTCTCTCGTGTGGCTTAGGGCAAAGATTCTGAGCTGGCTCACTGGATTGGTAGAAATGTTAGGAAGTGGCAGTATACAGTGTGGGTGTCCATGCTAGGGAGTGCACAGGCCCGGCCTTAGCTGGGTGGCCAGAATAAGTGGATTCAGTATGCCAGGGGCAGCTATTGACATCTGACATGGACTTCTGGTTACGGCTTCCAAGCATCTATTCTAGAGAAGTGCTCACACCTCACAGAGGCAAATACAAGAGCGTTCACCGCTGTTAGAACTACCAGACGGTTCAGCAACAGGGAAACCGCTCTTTAGACCACGGGGTAGCCATTCTCTGGGATAGTAGGAAGCAGTTTGACAAAATGAGGTGGCTCTGCATACGCAGACCTGGAAGATTTCCAAGGTGTGCTGTTCAGCGACAGCTCGGAAGAGAGCGCGTGGAGGGGAACCACGTGCTTCAATGTGGGAAAGGACTGGGGGGCTGCACACATGTGGTGACTGTGAGTCCCTCTGTGGAGGACAGGGACAGCAGGGGATGGGCTTTTCTGGGTAATGTGGATGTAACAGTTTATTTAATTGCTCACTCGCTGATGAGCAGTGGTTTCTGTCCATTTTCTGCTGCTTTAAAAGAATACCACCCACTGGGAAACTCCAAACAACAGAAGTTGATTTGGCTCATGGTTCTGTAGGCTGGGAAGTCAGAGAGCGTATGTGTCATGACGTGGTGGAAGCACAAGTGAGCGTCCGTGAAGCAGAGAGGAAATAAGCCCAAACTGGTCCCTTCCATCGGGACCCCATGCCTGCCCCAGGAGAGTGAGCACAGAGCCTTCCTGTCTGTATCACCTCTTAAAGGGCCACAATTGCACTGTCATTTCAATGACAATGCTGTCACACAGATGTCTTTGCGTGTGTGTGTGTGTGTGTGTGTGTGTGTGTGTGTGTGTGTGTGTAACTCCCAGAAACAGAATTGGGAGAAAAGCAACCACCTTGGTAATTTGATAAATCACAAATTTCTCTTCCTGGAAACATACCATTTTGCACGCCCATCATTAACATAGGAATGTTTTTTTTTGACATAAATTGAAGTTAATTTTACATAACATAAAATTAACCTTTTAAATGCGTACAGTTCAGTGGTACTTAATCCATTCACAGTGTTCTATGGGGCAAAGACTTTTGCTTTGTCTGCAATATTTCAAAGGGGCTCACGATGAGATGCATCCATGTGTTTTTTGTTTAATGAAAATTGAAAAGAAAAATAAAAGAGTATGGGCTTCTGAGGCAGAGAGCTCTGGGTCTGGATCCAGGGGCCACTCTTCACTAGTCATGTGACCTCAGGGAAATTACTAACTCCATGCAAGGCTCAGTTCCCACAGCTTGAAGAAAACTTGCAGGTGGGGTTAATGAGAAGGTTCTATGCTTTTTTTCTATAAGAAAAGCAGCTGTCTCATCACAACAATGAATGTTGGTTGCTTTCTCCCCTGTGACCAGGGGAGGCAAAGCATTCATAGACTCTGGTCCCAGCAGCCCCTTTCTCTGTGAGATCTTGGGCACGTTCCTCAACATCTCAGAGGCCCAGATTCTGTACAAGTCAAATGAGGATCATAGAGGGTGGTGAAGACTGAGATGATGCATACGAAGAGCTTAAAATGGTACCAGCTATACACTCAATGCTCATAAATTAGGGGCTGCTAGAATTTGGTTTTGCCAGCTCTTGGCACTGTGTTTGGGACCTTAGGGGCTCACTGGGTGAAAGACCCCCTGAAGCTGTAATGGCTTCTTCTCTCTGATCGTTCTCCCAGGGCCATTGGTGCCAACCCCCTGTACTGTGACTGCCACCTCCGTTGGCTGTCCAGCTGGGTGAAGACTGGCTACAAAGAACCAGGCATTGCCCGCTGCGCTGGGCCCTCAGACATGGAGGGCAAGCTGCTGCTCACCACGCCTGCCAAGAAGTTTGAATGCCAAGGTGAGCCCCGGAGCATGAGAGAAGGGTGGTGGGTGCTGTTACAACCCCTCCTCCTGCTGCCAGGGACCACAAGATTCGCCCAGTGTGGGGAGGCTTCCAGACACCCCTGTGTCCTTGTGGTGACCGCTGGGTGGGGTTCTGGTGACAGGAAAGAGGCACCTGCTGTTTGTTAGGATGGCTACCTTCCAGTCCTGACAGACAAGGAACAAGGCCACCAGGGCTTTAATCCTTTCGGTGTTTATGTAAGAAAGATAAAAATAGCAGTGTTTCTGGAAGCGCCCAGCCTCAGCAGGGCCAGCGCTCGGCCTTCTCGGCTAGAAACTGCGCTTGCCAATTAGCTTAAACCTTGGTCCCCGTGGAGCCGTGGACCAGCTGCGGCTCTCTTGACATTTGCAGAAAACAGCCTGAGCGTGACTGGCGGCTCCTTCTGGCTGGGCTCTGGGGCCGCTCACCTCGCGCCCCTGTAAATACTTGCTCAGGGATTGATTGACTGACTGGCCGATGGCGGAGCCCCCCAGGCCCTGCCCGGCATAGACAGGTGGCTGAGCCGCTGTTCCAGACCTAGCTTTGTGCGGAGGGGGCCAGTGGGGGAGGGCCCCAGGGATTTGGGGCCTCGGCCCTTGCTCTCAGAGGCCACAATCGGAAATGAAATTGACAGCCGTAGGTTAATGAGGAGGCCACGACCACCCTGGGTGTAGGAGGCTGTCACAGCAGCAACAGTTCAGAGGGGCCGTCTCTGTGGCATGGCTCTTGGGAGCCAGCCAATCACACTACGTGTGCTCAGTATTTATTGAATGGGGTGGGGTTGGCACTGTTTTTAACTTTTTAAAAAAAATTTTTTTTTAGTTGTACATGGACACAATCCCTTATTTTATTTATTTATTTTTATGTGGCACTGAGGATGGAACCCAGTGCCTCCCACGTGCTAGGCAAGTGCTCCACCACTGAGCCACAGCCACAGCCCTGTTTTTTTAACTTTTTATTGAACTACCACCTGCATACAGAAAAGTACACCTATCGTGATTTGAAGAGCCCATGACTCTTCACTAACTTACCTGCCCAGGTAGCTGGCACCCAGGTCAGGGAACAAACCCCACCTGTGCTGTGGAAGTCCCCCTGGTGTCCCCTCAGCTTATGAAAAGGATTTTTCTGTTGGTGCTCCTGGCTCTTCAGCAGAACCAATACTGCACCCCTTCCAGAAGAAGCCTGATGGGCTAACCTGAGTTAATTGGCCTGGTTCTCCTGTTTATTCTATTGAGATCCTAATGCCCCTCATAGGTGACACCCAGGTAGCACAGCCCCTGGCTTCTCCACCCACTTCTACAGCCAGTGAGACCTGAAGGGGCTAGAGAGGGGCCTGCTATAGTCAGGGAGGTGACAGGAAGGGTCTTTCCTGCTTTAGGCTTGGAGAAGAACAACTTGAAGGCATATGGACCCTGATGTGGCCTCCCCACAGAGCCAAGCTCAGGCACCATGCTCGCTCTCTGCTGAGGTGGCCACCTTTCATCAACCTGGTCAGGAGGCAGCAGGCGTGAGGGTGTGAGGGGGCAGAGGGAATGTCAGCTGACTTCAGGAATAATGACCATGCCACTCACACACTGATGACCTGGCCCTAACTGTCATGCGTGTGGCTCATGTAGTCCTTCCAACCCAGTATTGACCCCTGTTACAAAGGAGGGTCCACAGGCTGGACAAGTGGACGGTGCAGGGGGCAGGTATGATCCTGAGAAAACACAGTGAAGGGCAAGAGTCTCCTTGGGGAGAAGACATCCCACCATTCAACAAAGTTGGGCTTCTCAGGGCTTGGGGTCTCCGGGCCCAGCCCTGTGCTGCTCCTTCCACTCTCTACGCTTATATCCTCCTAAATCCTCCACAGGTCCTCCTACTCTAGCTGTCCAAGCCAAGTGTGATCCCTGCTTGTCCAGTCCATGCCAGAACCAGGGCACCTGCCACAATGATCCCCTGGAGGTGTACAGGTGTGCCTGCCCTGGTGGCTATAAGGTGAGTGGACGAAGCTGGGAGGACATACACTGTGGGGCACATACAGGCAAGGTTGGGTCTGTCGTGTTTTCCAGGCTGTCCTCAGTACCCAGAGCAGTGCCTGGCTCAGAGCAGGCACTTGAGTGAGCCTGTCATCAGTGATCTAACATGTGGATGGGTGGATGGATGGATGGGTGAAAGAAAGAATGATAAGTAACTCCTGGGACAGGGGGGCTGAGCCACTGAAGGGCTAGCTGTCTCTACTCAACACACTAATCCCCAGGTCTCCCTGGAGTCCCTGTCACTGACCTTTCCCTCCAGGGCCGAGACTGTGAGGTATCCCTGGACAGCTGTTCCAGCAGCCCTTGTGGCAATGGAGGGACGTGCCATGCCCAGGAGGGCCAGGATGGTGGCTTTACGTGAGTGGCCTGGGGGCAGGAGCCTGGGTGGGGGGAATGTTTTGATGGGACCAGCAACTACACCTTGGTGTTATACTTCCCCCAAGGGGATGGCCCAGGCCTCCCTGTGTTCCAGGAGATGGGGGTAGAGACTCAGGGGGAGCAGACAATGCTGTGAGACATAGCTGTGCCCAGGGGACAGCCAGAGTCACAAAGAAAGCGCTCACGGATGAGTGGGGGCTTGGGCCTGCTCTGCAGCTTCCTGCTACAGCCCACTTCTTGCTCTAACAAGGTACTGGGCGCTGAAGGGTCTTTGCAGGATACTGGGATGCAGTGCCAGGAATAGACTGGGAACAACTAAGATTCATTTATGTTCAACCACAAAACCTCTGCTCTGAGCCAGACAGTGTGCTGGCTGTGCCACTTGCCTGAAGGTGGGGTAGACAGCCCCTCCTGTCCAGCTGCCACCCTGCACCCCCAGGAACAGCAGAGGCTGCCATTGGGTGGGTGAGGCCTACCCAGAAGGGGTGCCAAATCCCCATCATTCCCTCTGGGGTTCTCCCCAGATCTCATGACTCACATTGACCACCGCAGAGAGGGGACAGCCCTCTGGACCCACCATGAGCACTCATTTCCCTGTGGAGTGCAGAGTCCAACCTCAAGTTCTCTCTGAGGTCCTGCGGCTGCTGACATCACCATCTAAGCCCCTCCCGCCGACCTGCTCCGCCCCCTGCACCCACCGACCCCCCCACCCTCCCAGAGCTTTTCCGAGGAGTAGAGTGTTTGGTGGCTGGAAAATAAATTGGCCGCTCAATAAATTGGCTCTTGAGAAAATGATGTTGAGTCTACCGGCAGAAATGGCCAAACCTGCCTCTGCAAACCCAAATTACCAGACGTAAAACACGAAAGTCTAAGAGGCCTCTCCTGGTGTCGCCTTGGAAACGCGTCCTCCTCCTGCTCTCAGCCTGGGCGGCAGCCCCAGCAGCGCTCCTCCTCCTCAGGGACTGAGGCCCCTCGCACTCAGCAGCCCTGCAGCCCGGGACGCCCGGGGGGGCCCTCCAGGTAGAAGGGGGTGTCTCCTTAAGTCACCCCTCCACCGGAGGCTCCCCCGGCCCCTGCCCACTCCCGCTGCCCTATCCTTGGCTCCCGCCAGAGGGTTCTTTTTGCAATGCCAAGTGACCCTGTTATCCCAGCTTAACATGCCCACCCACCCCCAGCCACACGCCATTAAAATTAAACTCTAGAACATGCCCTGCAGCCGTGGTCTTCAGAGGGCTTTACCCGACCCCCACCCCACCCCCAAATATAAACCCGTACCACCGTCCTTAGATTGACAGCTCAAATGTTTCATCAAAATAAAATTTAGTTTTTCTTTGCAATGTAGATAAGGTCTTAGATAGTGTGAGTGTTATTAATATTTAAAGATGAAACGATCACTTAGTCACTCTTTCCTTATCCTCCAGTGGCAATGGGAAGAGCATTGCAATTTGATACCATATTTAAATGCCCTGAATGCAGGGAAATGCTCCCCCCACCCTTTCCTTCTCCTGGAGCTAGTGTTCCCATCATGCTCCCCCCTCCCATTCTCTGTAGAGTGTATTAGGATTTGAAGCCCCACAGTCTTCTCTTCGGGAGCACCTGCTGGCTTCTCTGCCATCAACAAGGAGTCTAAGTGGTAACATGTAAAGTCTTCTTTTTGGTATTTCTCGTCAACATAAGTCTGATTAGCTTCTTTTGAGTTATCATGACAATTGCCAATAACATACAATCATTCAAAACAAGAAAAACCACATGATGAAATTTGACGGGTGGTTATTAAGCATGAAGGTAAATCTTACTACACTGTGTCCCTTAATTAAACTTAAGGGTATGGACAGGGTGCTTTTCTGGAGTTCTTTTCTTCTCTGAATGGGTCCACGTGTCCAGGGGTGATGGGACAGAGCAGGAGAGGGCTCAATAGCCCTGGTTGTTGGCTTTGTTTTTATAGATGTAAATGCAGGGAAAGTTTGTTCACATAAATACACCAACAGGATTAGGAGGAGTTTTATTATAGCCATGTCACTCAGTTCCCAGTTGATGTACCCAAACCTCCAGAGTGATCTATCACCAAAGGTATTTTTCATGCTCTGTCAGCTGAGAGTTCCGTGAGGCCTCCCATCACTTGCAACGGGCGGAACTAGAAACCTCTTGACTTACAAAAACCATTTGTTCTTCTTTCTACACATCAGTGTCCCCAGTTGTTGTTTTACTTGGTGCCTCACACCTTGCACTTGGGATGGTTCAGGGCACCTTTTGGAGTCCTGGACAGAGCAGCTTAGGGAGGAGCCTGTGTGGACATTTGAAGAGCTGGATGTCAATTTCTCAGACCTCTCTCTGACCCTCACACCACTTGGAAAACCTCAGGTGCCTCAGGGGAAGTTATAACCCTGGTTTGAGGGTCACTGATCTCCAGGACCCTCCACAACCCAGCTCCTGCTCCCCTCAGCCCCATTCTCCCTGAAGCCTGCGCTCCACATGCTGCCCCTGAACTGCGTGGATGAGCAGGGCCCTTCCTGGAGGATGTGCATGGAAGTCAGGCTCTTGGACATTCCTCTGTCCCTGCTGCCTTCCCTCCCCTTCCTGCTCCTTCTGCCTGGGTCCTTGAATAGGTCAATTTGTCCCCTCCTCCAGGAAACCTGCCCTGGGCGACCCACCAAGGAGGAGTTAGTTGTCCTCTGCCCCTGTCTGCCCACACCCTGGTTTCAGGCTCGTTTACCACCCCACACTGCCCACCTCTGCTCTAGTCACCGGTCTTTTCCACTCGACTGTGATTGAGTCCTTTGAGGGCAGCACCTGTCTTGTTCACCTGTAACCTACCTTAACAGCCCCTGCCAAGGGCCTGGCCCAGAGTAGAAACCCTGATTCTGTGGAAGGATGATCCTGAGTGGGGACACAGGTTTCCATCTGTGCCTCTCCCTCTTACCATCCCCCACAGGTGCACCTGTCCCATCGGCTTTGAAGGACCAACCTGTGAGGTGAACACGGATGACTGTGTGGAGCATGCCTGTGCCAATGGAGGCGTCTGTGTGGATGGTGTGGGCAACTACACCTGCCGGTGCCCCCTGCAGTACACGGGTAAGCATGGTGGGGCCAGAGCGCACGCCGGAGCCCTGTGCTGTGGGTGGCAGGTCTGGGGCCTTCTCAGTGTCTGAGGAGGTTCTGCTGGGCCTGGCTTCTCTCCTGCCTCTTGCTCCTTATTTCCCCAGGAAGGGCCTGTGAGCAGCTCGTGGACTTCTGCTCCCCGGATCTGAACCCATGTCAGCATGAGGCACAGTGTGTGGGCACCCCAGATGGGCCCAGGTCAGTGGCACCCATTGCCAGGGATTTAAGTCTGGGCTCTGCCTTCTCCCCATCCCTCCTGTTCTCACCTGTCAGAGGGTTTGGTCTCAGTGATGCAGGGTGCAGAGGGTGGTTATGGGTACCATTCTGGCCAGAGAGACCTATCTGCAGCATCACCCTGAATGAATCAGTTGGCTGCACTGTTTCAGATTTTCAGCTGTGTGGCAGCAGCTTCCTCCTGGGGTGATTACAATGATTAGGTGAGAAAGTATATGACAAGCACTTTCTTCTATGTCTAGCATCCAAGTTCTCCACCCAGAGTCAATTGTTCCAGATCCACAGCTGCTTATCCCAATTACAAAATCCACGAAACTCTAAAGACCAAAAACTTCTTCCGAAGGTACAATCAGCCCTCACCCGAACATATTTGTTAAGAAGGGCTGAGCTGAGCTGATATGAGGCCATTTATACTGTTGCTCATCCCATGGAGTGTGGATATGTACAGATTTTGCTACCAAAATGTAAACTTTTTGGCTTATAGGGCCATCTCCGACCATCTCAGCAGGTATATCATCCACTGTTTTATGGACTATTTTACCAATGCCAAGAAGTTCTGAATTCCAGAGCCTGTTCAGCCCCGGGAGGTTTGGGCACAGAATTGCTGTCCTATATTATTGTCGTCGTTGGGTGGAATCCCCTAGGAAGCCTGCCATCTAGCCAGAGCTGCCTGATATCCATGGGCAGGAAGTTAGTGTCAGAAGATGACTGAGGCCTGGATACACCATCAGTGGGCTGCATCAAACCTCCATACAGATGATAGACAGATGTTACACTCCTGCAGTGGCAGGGCAGACCAGGGACACACTGAGTGGCAGGTATCCTCCTCAGAGATGCTGTGTCTCAGAGGGTGGAATGGAGCAGGATTTCAAACAGGCAACTAACCCTCTTTGGAACTGCTGGCATCATCCTTCATGCCACAGGGAACGGGTACTGTGCTTTGTCCTGGGCCCAAGCTGCAGCACAGGGTTATATAGTGCACATCTCTCAACTTCCTATCCTGGTGTGGTGGCAAGGTGGAACTGACACTCGGCACTGTGCCTAGAAACCAGCCAGTATTCAATACACAGTAACTGGGTGGGTGGGTGGGTGGATGGATGGATGGATGGATGGAGTGGGTGGTGGTTTAGCTACTGTAACAGTTTTTCAAAATGCAACTCAAGACCCAATTCAAGTAGATAGTGATCCATTGGGTGGGTCAAAGTTAACATTAAAAAAACCCAAAACATCAGAGAGCAATGTACCATTTTATAGGGTAAGAATAAATATTGTTGTACCAAATTGATTGACTGATGCATGTGTGTGTGTGTGTGTGTGTGTGTGTGTGTGTGTGTGTGTAGGCAGTGAGCTGAAAGATATTTCTCAGATCCTGAAAAACAGTGAGTTCAGGAATGAGTAAAATAATCCAGGCAAGGGCACTGATCTGCTCATTGTGTGGTTGAGCAGTGGAGTTCGGAGTTCAGAAGGGATTCAGAGAAGAGATTGCTCAGTGAGGGGTGGTGTTCACTAGAGGTGAGGTATTGGCTTGGCTGCACCATGCAGAGGGTGCTCCAGAATCAACAGTTGTATCTGGCAGGTGTGGGCTTGGTGGGGGGAGCGGATAGCCTGCAGGACAGGGAATGTCTTGCAAGGCAGTTACTGGAAAGGGGAGAGAGAGTGTGTCCTTTATTTGATAGGCAAATGGTTGGCCAAGACAGATTTGGGGGAGACAGTGATGTGGTGAGAGCTGGGAGGCTAGAGGCCGGCCTGGGGCCAAGGTTCCCATTGAGAGGCTGGCACATGCCCTGCTAAAGGATGGGCCCAGCAGAGTTGGAGAGTCTGGTGAAGAGGGGTGGCTGAGCCGTGTGATGCAGGACCACGTGCCCGGGGTTGTGAGAGAGCATGGAGGGAGCAGCCGAGCAGCAGGGCAGGTTGGAAGAGAGTTGGCCTTGCGTGTGGAGACAGGTTCTCTGGGACAAAAGTCTCATTTCTTCCTGCTGCTGGGCAGCCACCCTCTCAATCCAGGTCCCCCCACCCCCACATAAACTCTTCTCACGCTGGAAAACACTGTCAGGATGGGCTGGGTCCCCGTTATATCCAGGGCTCTTTTTGGCCTCCTGGTGGTCTCCACAGGGACTTGAGGTCCTCTGTCACATGAACACGCAGTATGGGCCCTGGCCACCTGGGCTCTGGGCTGTGTGCCTGACACCCCCACCCCCACCCCCAGGTGTGAGTGTGCACCAGGTTACGCGGGTGACAACTGCAGTGAGAATCAGGACGACTGCAGGGATCATCGCTGCCAGAATGGGGCTCAGTGCGTGGACGAGGTCAACAGCTATGCCTGCCTCTGTGCAGAGGGCTACAGGTGAGCCACCGGGATGCACCTGAGCTGCTGCTCTAGCTGTCCGTCTGGGCTGGCTGGGTCAGAGTCTGGTAGTCGAATCCTGGATTTTTAACCATGGTTCTGCCAATCCTAGCTGTGCAGCCTGGGAAAGTCATGCATGGCTCAGAACCTAGGCAGAGGGTCCCTAACCTGTTAGTGGGGGATGGGAGGCAGGTGCAGATTACTGGGAAGTGTTCATGACTTACTCTTCGGGCTGAACTGTGGAAGTCATGTCCTGCCATAAAGGTCATCTACCATCTCCTGGGGGCTCCCCTGGGAATCTGGAGGGGCTGCCTTCTGGCCACCCACCTCCCACACTCTGCTTGTGTCTTCTTTTATACCCTCATGGTGCTGGTGATGGAATCCAGGGCCTCACTGATGCTGAACATGCCTCCACCACTAGATACACCCCAGCTCCTTGTGTTGTTTTTTAAAAATACCTTTATCAACATATAAATCATATACCAAACGATTTGAAGTGTAAGATTCAATGGTCTTTCATATGTCCTCAGAATTGTGCATCTATCACAATAATCGATTTAGAACATTTTCCTTATTCCAGAAGGAAACCCCATACCCATCCTCTGTCACTTCCAGCCCACCCTCCAGCATTTTCTAATCTACTAATAAGTGTGTTTGTGAACATATTCTGGACATTCCATTTAAAGGAATCATACAATGCACTGTCTTTTGTGTCTGCTTCTTTCACTTAGCATAATATTTTCAAAGTTCATTCATGTTGCAAAGAAGTCAATCAGGAACTTGATAGGGATCATATTGGTCAATTTCAGGAACAATGCTATTTTAACAGCAGTAAGTCTTCTGATTTATGAACATGGGATGTCTTTCTATCTATTTAGACCTTCTTTAATTTCTTTCAATAATTGCTTTGTAATTATCAAAGAAAGTTTTTCACTTATTCTTAAAACTTGTTCCCAAGTATTTTATTCTGTTCGATGGTATGGTAAATGGAATTGTTTAATTTTTCCTTTGATTTTTGTGCATCAACTGTATCCTGCAATCTTGCGAATTCTTTAATTAGTTCTGAGTGCATTTTAGTGGATTCTTTAGGATTTTCTTATATAGGACCATGTCATGTGAAAGTAGAGATAGTTTTCTTTTTTTTCCAAAATCTAGATGCATTTTATTTCATTCTCTTGTCTAACTGCTCTGGATAGAATCCCTAGTACAATATAGCATAGAAGCTGTGAGAGCAGATGTCCTTGTCTTGGGGGATAATCCTTCAGTCTTTCATTATTAAATATGTTATGTGTTTTTTGTGGGTGCCCTTCATTAAATTAACTTCCTAATTTGTTGAGTTAAAACAACCTTGGATTCCTGGGGTATATCCCAAATGATCATGGTATATAATGTTTTTTATGCTGGATTTGATGTTTGTTTGTGTATGAGTGTGTGTGTGTGTGTGTGTGTGTGTGTGTGTGTGTGTGAGTGTTTTCCAGGGTTGGGTAAGCCAGAGCCTTACACATGCTAGGCAAGTGCTCCATCATTCAACTACCTACCAGTCCTTAATATTTTGTTAAGGATTTTTGTGCCCATATTTATAAGAGATATCAGTCTGTGATTTTTGTTGTGAGGTCTTTGGCTTTGGTATCAGAGTTAGTTTTTTTTTTTCTTTTCTTTATTTTTCTGAAGAGTCTGTGAAGAATTTATATTAATTCTTCTTTAAATGTTTTGTGGGATTCACCAATGAAACCACCTAAGCCTGGGAAGTTTTGTGATTATTCAGTTTCTTTACTCCCATCGTTACTGACACCAGCAGTGAGTGCTTCTCAATCATTATCATACACATGAACCACCTGAGATCTTGTTAACAAGCAGATTCAGTAGGCTTCCCCCTTCTGACAGGTAACGTCCACGCTGCTGAACCAGGGGCCAGCCAACCACACTTGTTCTCAGTACCCTTCCAAGGGGGGAAAAAAGTGTTCACTAAGAACATCTTCAGTCACTTTAAGGCTCTGTTTCCCCAGGATGTTTAGTGAATTCCTCTCCAGGACTCTTCTTCCTTTGGTTGGGCCTTCTCTGACCTGTGTCCTTTCCCCTCAGCGGACAGCTCTGTGAGATCCCCCCACACCCACCTGCCCCCAGGAACCCCTGTGAGGGGACTGAGTGCCAGAATGGGGCCAACTGTGTGGACCAGGGCAGCCGGCCTGTGTGCCAGTGCCTCCCAGGCTTCGGTGGCCCTGAATGTGAGAAGTTGCTCAGTGTCAACTTTGTGGATCGGGACACTTATCTGCAGTTCACTGACCTGCAGAACTGGCCACGGGCTAATATCACACTACAGGTGGGTACCCAGGGCGCCTCTTCCCAAGAGGGAGTCAGGGAACAGGGGACCATGGCCTCAGGTCAGAGCATCAGACTGTACCTCTGCCTGGGGGACCTAGAAGGGACATGTGTCAGTCAAAACTCCTCCTGGCCATTGGGGACTCAGCTTGAGCCGGTTTGGACAGTTGGGAAGGTAACTAAGCCACACATCAGGCAAGGTGGAGGCAGTCCCCGGGGAGGCTGGATTCAGAAAACCAAGCTCCACAGGATCCTTCCCCACTGTCTTCTATCTCAACTACTCCTTGGCTTCTGCCTCCTGTGCTGCACACAGGCTGGTTTCATGTGGCCAGAAGGTGGCCAGAGCTCTGGGCTTGGTCCCTGAGTCGCCCTTTTTATATCTTCTATAATGTGATCATGTTACAGATAAAAAGAAAGCAAGTCCCACTTCCACAACACAGAAATGTGCACATTTTGTATATCCATATTCTGCTAAATATTTCTTGGAGAGGGAGAGTGGATTGTATTGCATATTACCCCAAAGAAAAGTTAAACTCCTCCTTAGTCATCTCTCTCCCCCAAATTCCATTCCTGACCGCAAATGCCACGTCTTTCTTCTCTCTTTGTTTTGTCCCCTTCTTTTTCTCAGAACCTTTCAGCCTCTCACACATGCTCATTTGGCTCTCCTCCCCACGTCACTTCTCCAAAATCCTGTCCACTTACATTATCCTCACAGCAGGACAAGAGCTAGCCTTAGCTGCTTAACAAAACGAAACTCACCCAAACCCTCATCCTTGGTCGAATCCTCATAGCCCCAGAAAGTCCCATTACCAGACCCAAAGGGGCTCTTCCCTGCCAGCTCTAAACAGACAACAGTCAGCCGTCTCAGGGGAGTTCTCTGATTGGCCTGGTCTCAGTCACATGCCCATCCCTGTACCAACCGCTGGATCCGAGGAGATGGGGTAGTATGATTGGTCCTGCCTGAACCATGTGCCCACCTCCAGGGATCAGGGGTTCAGGGTCTTTATCAGAAGATAGTAGGGGAAAGACTCAAGGCAGAAGGAACAGATCATGGCCCCCAGAGCAACTGAGGGGACCTCCCTTCCAAACAAAACTCCTGCTCTTGCTTGTCTTGTTTGTCACAACAGCTCCAGTGACAGACACTATCTCCTGAGAGGCTCCTTCCAGATTTGGACAATTCTGGCTGAGACAGCCCTCCTGCCCTTGTCCCCTCTCTAGTCCTCACCCTGTGTGGCTAGCTCCCACAGAGGGACTCCCTTTACCTGGGAAGTGGGGGTCCCAATCTGCCTCTCCCTCTCTGGGGCAGACTCCCCAAGATTCCTCTGTTCCTCTGGTACCTCTTTTCTAGGTCTCAGCTGGCTTGTCTGTCCTTCTGCCTGGACCTGACCAGGCTGGCAGTAGTTGGTATTTGAATCCTAGACTGCCAGCCTCTGTCAGTGCCTCCTAGAGAAGTGGCCCCTGGGGAGGTTGGCCAGGCAGGGAAGGATGCCTCTGCACACAGCCTGGCCTGTCCAGTTTCTGTGCCACCCACTGCTACTGTGAGGGGTGGAGTGGGAGAGAAAGTGCTTTGCCCATTAGGTCTCCACTGCAGAGGACAATGGGATTCTGCTGTACAATGGAGACAACGACCACATCGCAGTTGAGCTGTACCAGGGCCACGTGCGTGTCAGCTATGACCCAGGCAGCTACCCCAGTTCTGCTATCTACAGGTAGGGCTTCCTCGTGCTCCCCACCTACCCTCAGGGGCAGGGTGACTGCCAGGGCAGTATAGTTGTTGGGACCACTAGAAACTTGGGCTGCCCACCAGGTCCAACCCCAGCTTAGCGTGAGGCTCTCTGAGGTCTAAGGGGTGGCCTCTCCTTCCTCATCCCAACCCTAAACTCAGAGGAGGTTCTCCAATAGTGGGGGCCTCTGCCCCTAACTTCTCAGTTTCTCCCTAGGGCCCCAGAAAGGGGCCTGTAAGTCTTCTCCTTGACAGATTTAGTCACTTTGGAAGTAGCTACTGGGCCAATGGCCAGAGGTACTCCAAAATGACACCTACTCCTTTGGGTGGGGGCACCTCATCTCCTTCCAGTGCTGAGACGATCAATGACGGGCAGTTCCACACTGTTGAGCTGGTCACCTTTGACCAGATGGTGAATCTCTCCATCGATGGTGGCAGTCCCATGACCATGGACAACTTTGGCAAACACTACACGCTCAACAGCGAGGCCCCTCTTTACGTGGGAGGTGAGGAACTGGTGCTGGGTACGCTGCAGCTGTCTTTCTCCAGGATTCTCCATTGGACCATGATGTCAGTATCCCAAGGTGGGGGCCTCTGGCTCTCTGGCCTGAATGGCCCAGGAGACCTGATACCCAGGGCACTGCACTGTGAGGGGAAATGCCAAGAGGTGGGTGTTGTCCTAGTGAAAGGCCAAGTTGCTGCTGGATTGTCCTCCCCTGCCTGGAGCCCAGGCTGCTCTTTGCCCAGTCCTGCTGACCAAGAAGGATGGGGGACAGGCCTAGGAGAGGGCCTGGGGCTTTCTCGGCTGTCTCCCTCACCATGTTCACCTTTCTTCCCATCTTTGGGCCAGAAGGGGCTCCATTCCCAGTCTTAGGCCCTCGGAGGTCAGAGCTGCTGCTAGAGGCAGTCCACGCATCAGCTGTAAACACCCACTGCCGTACAGGTGTTGCAGGCCAGGTGATCCCGTCCACCACCCACAGACATTTCTGGTTTGGTTGGAGCCAGGCTCTGGGTATAGTGGGGGAGGGCTGCTGATTCCTGGCCCCCTGGTTCTGATGCCACCTCTGTCTCTGCTCTTCGAGCGACTTCAGGCAAGTCGCTGGTCATCTGTCAGGTAGATTTTGGAATGCCCGATCTCAGAGGGTAGCTGGGAAGCAATGACCATCAGAACCAAGGGGCCAGTGCCCAGGCCAAGTCCTTGGCTTTGATTGGGGTCTCTAGAGAGAAAAGCTAGTGTTCTAGAGGGGAGAAAGGAGCCCTGGGTAGGGCAGCCTAGAACCTCACTTGCCAACTGCCATGCCGGGCTGACAACCCAGCTGTCACCCCAGGGAAAGCAGCTTTTCTGTGCCTTTGGGAAATGAATCTGGCCCTCTAGGTGGCAAAGGCTCAGGGTCACAGGGCCAGAAGGACAGAGACTGAGGGTAACAGGGGACACTAGAGCTGCCCAGCAGATCTCAGAGTTGGGTGCTACGTCCGGCCTGACTCAGCCTGGCTTTGCTTCCTGCCCACCCCAGGGATGCCCGTGGACGTGAACTCAGCTGCCTTCCGCCTGTGGCAGATCCTCAATGGCACCAGCTTCCACGGTTGTATCCGAAACCTGTACATCAACAATGAGCTGCAGGACTTCACCAAGACGCAGATGAAACCAGGCGTAGTGCCGGGCTGCGAACCCTGCCGCAAGCTCTACTGCCTGCGTGGCATCTGCCAGCCCAGTGCCAGCCCGGGGCCTGTGTGCCACTGTGAGGCTGGCTGGGGGGGCCTGCACTGCGACCAGCCAGCTGAGGGCCCCTGCCATGGGCACAAGTGAGTATGGGATGGGCTGAGGGAGGCCTTGCCCCTGCATACCTGCCGTTTCCCACATTCTACTTGTCCATGTGAGGGCCACCTCTCAAACTGTAGTGTGAAACCCCTAAATTGGAGCACGGAACCTAACACAGCTCCCCCACCCACCTCCATACTGGTTTTCCATGTTTATTAACAGGAAAAGGCTCATAAGGACAAACAGAATTGTGTTTTTTTCCCTTGGTTTAAATCTTGGCGGCAGAATACAGTCCTATGAAGTCAAGGCTGGGAGGGGTGGGCCTTGGGTTGGCCTGTCCTCACGGTGACTTTTCTCTGTCTCCTCCAGGTGTGTCCATGGGGAATGTGTGCCCCTCGATGCCCTTTCCTACAGCTGCCAGTGCCAGGATGGGTACTCAGGGGCTCTGTGCAACCAGGTCGGGGCGGCTGCAGAGCCCTGTGGGGGCCTGCAGTGCCTGCATGGCCACTGCCAGGCCTCGGCCACCAAGGGGGCACACTGTGTTTGTGACCCTGGCTTTGCGGGCAAGCTGTGTGAGCAAGGTCAGGGGCCCCCCTCCTGATGTGCCCTCTGCAGGGTCCCTCCCCACAAAATGCATAGCAACTTGGTGTTTCCTTCCTCCCAACCTCAGCTACCCTCCCCACTCCTCTCCACTTGAGGCTACTCCTGGCCTTTTGGTGTCCCCCACCCTCTGTGCACTGAGCTCCACCCCCCACCTCCCCTGGGCCCAGCCCACCCCTCAGCTGCCCTTTCTGGCTGAGATCTCTGGTTACAGAAGAGATCACCTAGGTAACAGCTCCTAGCCAGATCACCACATCTTAGTCCCATCCACTCTAGACCTGGGAGTGGCCGAAGTCTGAGGGTTTGGGACCCCTTCTCAAGCCCTCCCCAGCCAGCTTGACCAGGATGCTGAGTCGGAATCTAGACTGCTGAGGCTGGGCAGGGGAAGCAGGGGAAACCCTGACCTGGGGCCCCTTTGGCCATCACCTCCCCAGCAGGGATTTCTTTTATAATGTCATCATCCCCTCCAGGCCTCTGTAAAGGGAGGCATCTTACTCCTGCAGCTAGGAATTTCCTCCTTCCCCCTGGCCACACTGTGGCCCCAGGAGGAAGCTGTGCAAAGGTGCATGCTCAGAAGGTGGGAGGACGCTGGGGACAGAGGGGCTGAGAGCATGAAGACCCCTCCAGGGATGCTGCCTGCTTCCTCCTCCTCCTCCTGGGGCAGCAGCTGGACCCTGAGTGTACCCTGAGGCTTTCTCTTGGTGTCTGTCCCATCCAGAGTCCGAATGCCGGGGGGACCCTGTGCGGGACTTTCACCGGGTCCAGAGGGGCTATGCCATCTGCCAGACCACGCGCCCACTGTCGTGGGTGGAGTGCCGGGGCACGTGCCCGGGCCAGGGCTGCTGCCGGGGCCTGCGGCTGAAGCGGAGGAAGCTCACCTTCGAGTGCAGCGATGGGACCTCTTTTGCTGAGGAGGTGGAGAAGCCCACCAAGTGTGGCTGTGCCCTCTGCGCGTAGTGGGCGCGGGCCGGCGGCGGGCGGCAGCTGGGCTGGGGGTGCGGGCCATCACCAGGACGGCGCCAGGCCCTGGGCAGCGCGGGTGGCCTCGACAGCCTTTCTAGCTTTGGCCGGGCGGAGGGGCGAGGCCGAGCTGCCGCCCTCTCCGGAAGTGCCTTGCACAAATAGGCGCTTAATAAATATTTGTTCAATGAATGTGTGCGTGAGGTCAGGCAGGGCCGAGTGGTGGCACCCCTCCATGCCTGCTACCTGGTCTGAAGAAGGGGGCTGATCCTTTCTCAAGCTGGCCTTCCCCCTGGGGCCTCTGCGAGTAACGGCCTCACTCCTGCTGCCACAGCATCTTGCTGGCAGCAGGCCGGGGGCAGACAGAAGGGCCTCCTCTTGCCACGGGAAAGGGGCTGCCCCACCCGGTTGGCACTGCTTGGGAAGGATGCTGGGGTGGAGTTGGTTCTTAAGACCAGGCCTTGAATCCTGATGTGTAGGATGACCACTGTAGCTTCTATGAGGGGGTTCCCGGGGAAGGCAGACCCCACCAAAGAGGGCAGGAAGTTCTGGCTCCAGTTGAGTAAACATCACCTGCCTCCATCACTAGCCACGCAAGGGACACTGCACCTGGGCTCTCCAGCCACCCACCCATTACAAGCTGTTGGTGAACTACTGGCAATGGGACAGGTGTGAGGGTTTGGTGACCAGGCAGGGGTCTCCTTTGTGAAGTTCAGCTCAGGTCTCCTAGCACTGAAGGTCAGTAGGGAGCACTGGGGTCACAAAGGTCGTCATCATAGCCTTTGTCGGCTGTCATGCTGGGCAGACTTCTCTCCATCTGGACCTCAGGGTCCTCAGCTATAAAATGGGGAGGAACAAAAGGAACTGTGTAGATTCTCCTGCTGTGGTCTCAGAAGGAAACCTGAGGAGTTAGAAGTCCCATTCTCTTAATCACAGCCACAAGTATTTATGTGCCTAACCTGGGACGGGATACTGCGGGCATCCAGCCCTAACGGGCAGGCATGAACCAATCCCTGTGCACTGCAGGAGTGACCAGGATGCCTGGGAAGAGTAGAGCCCAGTGGGGCTCTGGCCATTGACCCTTGTTGGGACTGCAGCTGCCCACCCTAGTGTTAGAGCTACTGGGTGTGGGATTCTCTGACAGAGCTTATCTGGCATGCTGAATCAAGTAGGTGATTTCTGAATCTGAGAGTTAGCAAAGGGAGGAAAAGTTACTCTTCTTTCCACATGTCTCCCGAAGAGTATGTAGCCTTGAGTATGCAAGGGGGAGCCCTTAGCGCTGACTGCAGAGATCATCAGCCTCTTGCAGCCACAGAAGCCTGGCACATTCCACCACACCTGCACTCATGCCTGCAAGTATGAGCTGGGACCCTGGGGTGGGAAAGAGGGCCCTGCTCTGCTCAAATGGGTAAGTGTCCTCAAGGAAGGATCTGACCCTCACCAGGGGGCCGGGCTCTTACTGTCTTGAGGCTCTGAGCAACATTAGCCTGCATAGGGCAGAAACACGCATGAGCAGCCAGCCTGCCCCTTCCCTGAAAAAAAAGATGTTGGACTCACTAGCCCTGAGGAAGTTCACCTCTCTGGTGGTCCTCATAGTGCTGGAGAAGCCAGTTCCCAAGCTGAGGAACACTGACTGGCAGGAGGCCTCGTCACTCTGCACAAAGGGGCACCTACAGAAAGGTGATGCCACCCCTTCCCCAGGGCCATGGGTACGGCAGGTGAGAGGCCAGTGTGATGGTTCCCAGGCAGTACTGCATGAGCCTAAATTACCCACATCGGCCCCGCCATGCTAGTCCTTGGCTGAGTCTGAGGACTAGAATCTACTGCAAGCCGAGGGCAGCAAGGGGCCAGGAGAGCCACGTGCCCCAAGATCAACTTATCCTGCAACTGCAAGCCACTAGGGACCCTGGTCATCATCTCCAGTGCCTGTTCACACTGATGAAGTCCTGGAAGAAGGCTACTGGGAGACCACCTGCTGAGAAATCGCCTCTGCATCTTGTCCCCCTTTGGCAAATGTCTTCAGTTCCTTTGTGGTTGCCACTGGTTGCTTCCATTATGTGCACTGAAGACACCCAGCAGGGCAAAGCCTGAGAAGCTGTTCTCCGCAGCAACACTGGTGACAGCCATGGGTCTCTGGGACTCTTAGGAAATGGAAAAGGCCGACTTTCTCCCCTTTGCCTGCTGTTAGCCTAACCATGAAAGTATCTCTTTATACAGAATACTTACAGATTCTAATATATATTTGTATTTCATTTTGTTATAGTATTTTTATATGTTAAAGTCAACTCCAATGTCTTGTTTTGATTTGCAGATGCTATGTGGTCGTGACCTTTGGTGTGGGGTTTCTGTAGTCTTATTTGGATCGACTCTAAAGAGACTGGTTTAGACAGCCCATGAGGGTGCCGCACCTGCCCTTCCCCTGGAAAGTACTGTTTTAGAATGCCAATATTGTCTTGTCTTTCATGTGAACATGACATTGATTCACTTATATTCTGTTTGGTTGGTCTCTTTCTCCACGGAGGTGAGCCTATTCCTGCCGGCATTTACCCTCCCAGGGCTTAAGAGCCTGAGGGCTGATGCCATGCCCAACAGTATCCCCACATGCAGGATGTCTGCCCTGGAGCCCTGTTCCTGAAGTGGCAAAGGACGTCTGTCCATCCTGAAGGAAGAAGGGTTTGGGGGCCAGCAGTTAGAACTGGCTGGGGGTATGAGCCAGAGAAGGTATAGCACACATGGTCTGGGGAAGCTGCACATCCTCACCTCCCACCAAATGCTTGCCTTTACTCTTATGTGTTTGTCTACAGAGCCACACCTATACTCAACCTATCTCTGGGGGCTTCGGAGCATCAGGGCAACAGATTAGACAGCAGTGTGTCTTCTCAGATGTCCTGTAAGATTAACTGCCTGTCTCTAGGCAGAGTGGTTCATAGGGATCAGTGGAGAAAGGAGGCAAACATACTTCTGTGGGGATTCTGTCACCTTCTCACACCAGAAAATTGCACTTGGGAGTCTGGGTGAAGCTGGGCCCTGGCAGACAAGCTTTATAAGGTTCCTGATGACACAGGCACCTGGCTGGCCTTCTTCCCAATGACAGGACCACAGACTTATTTCCCACTGGAAACATAGGCAATGGTCACACAAGCAACACCTTACCAACACAAGGGCCACCTTCAAAGTGCCCAGTGATGGTAACTTCAGTGTCATGACAATTGGTAAACTGAAAATTTTAGGAGGAAAGAAAATGGGATCAACTAGGGTAGTAGGCTCAAGTGTCTGTACTGGCCAGGATATTACCTACCGAATCTGTGAGTGACACCCTCTGAGCCTATCCTTTCTGTTGTCACTTCTGATACAGTAGTATATCAAAAGGTTTCCCTACTGTAAAGTGACAAATGGCAATTGAAACAGCTAGGGACTATGTGACCTGGAGAGCATTTTCCAATCTACTGAGCACTAGATGATGCATACCAATAAGTTAATTCTATCATATCTTCATCTTTTTTTAAATGATAAGCTAGAAATCTCAAAAAAAAATTTATTTTTTTGTTTGGTTCTGGGATCAAACCCAGGGCCTCAGGCATGCCAGGCAAAGTACTTTACCGCTGAGTCAGATCCTCAACCTCAGAAATCTCACTTTTTTTTTGTAGGGGGTGGTGTTGGATAATCAACCCAGGGCCTTGTGCATGTGAGGCAAGCACTCCATCAACTGAAATATATCCCCAGCCCACAAATCTCAATGTTAAAAAAAAACCTTAGTCTTTAAATATATATTTAAAAATTGGGCTAAAAAACCCCCAGGTCTGTGGAGCAGCAGTAGCAGCCTCTGAGTTAAAGTCAAGGATGGCCTTGCAGCTTGCTGGGTATTCTCACTGGATGCTGCTCTGCATGTTGATGGCAAGTGTTAGATAAACTTGCTAAGTTGATGCTCACCATCCTGCTGGGTCCTTAACCAGACCTGCCTTAAGCAGGGGTGAAAGAATACAATGCAAATGGAAAGACTTTGTACTACATTTCACTAGCACCACAGAGAGCCTGGCAGTTGGACCTGGCTTGCCTGAGGTCAGGAGCTTGAACTCCATCACTCCTCACTCTCAGGATGAAACACTGGTAACTTTCCTACCCTGCCAAGGGAATCCCAAGGATTCACCCATTGTGTTTTCTCTTCCCTGAAGCTAGCTAGGCATAGCTTACAGAATGATTCATGATTTCAAGTAGCACATAATGTTTCTTTAAGGGCCAACACCATGGTTGAGACAGAGTATTCCTTTGGGGTTACTTCTAGCTACTTACCACTTGGTTTCAAGTTGAATGCCTGGCTTCAATGCACTCTGTACCCTCTACAGTGATTACACAAACACACTTTAATATCAAAGAAGTTTAATACGCTGCAGTAAAATAAGCGCCTTAAAAAGCTCATGGAATAGGTGTCAATGTTAGAGAAATCCCTCCCACACATCCTTTAGCTCCATACCCCTTCCCTCAAAACCAAACAAGAAAATCTGAAACAACACAGGAAATCCTTCCAAACCTGGATTTCAGTGTGGGCCCCATCACCAATAACAAGAACACAGTTTCCTACATGATATAACAGGAAAGTAAAACACAGAAGCACAAAAAGCCTACAAGATTTCAATATTTAAGAGACTTGATACATATTCAAAGTTAAAATAACTCCCACTTTTATACCTATACATATTGTTTTAAAGCAACTTAATATATTTTAAAATTTCCATATATACACTCTCAAAGGTTCTTCAGGTGAGGTATGTAAACATTGTCTAATGAAAAATTTTCAATGTTTCAAACCAACAAATTCACAGCATACATTGAATTTTCATCCATTAAAGACACAGTATCTTCCTACACTCACTAACATAGTGGAAATCCAGGCCCAAGGGACGCACGGTTATCTTCCAGGTTACCATTTGCAGAATTTCTTATTTCACTGCTTTTGGAAGGACTACCTTCACACAGGCTGGGAGCACACACCTGGTACCAAGAAGGGGCTGGGCCCTCCAGAGGCCCTGACCTTGGGCATCTGGAACACTGGCTAAGACTCACAAGACACCAAAAAGGAGCACATCTGAACAACTACAAGATTGACCTCGGTAATGACATCACTGGGAGGAACCAGAAAGACCTTTAAAGGAACGGTAGAGATTCATTTTAGAGCTCCCTGAATCCACAGCCGGATCAGCAGCCCCTGCCCTCACGCGTTCTGAAGGGTCATGGCCTAAAAATAAAAATCCACACGGCACCTGAGCTTCAGTTAAATTGTATGGGCCTCCTATGACCCCTTGGCCCTGCAAAGGCATTGATTTAGCCTCAATTAGGACCCTGGGCTGTGCTTTTAATACAGGTTAGGGTTGAATTTCTTAATATCATAATGCATATTGGAAAATAATGCCATTGAGTTCACAAAGATGACCAATGCTCACAGGCACTGGCCATTGACCTTGGAGAAGCTCAATTTTGAAAACTACTTGTTCCCTGAGGGTAAACAGCAGGCTTCTATTGAGATTAAGTGAGGCTAATAAGGGGATTTTTATTACAAAGTATTAAAGACTTGGGGAGCCTTAGGCCAGAATTCTATTTTACCTCCACATAATCTACAATACCCTCCCCCCACCCCCACCACCAAAAGTAGTCACCTTCCCAAAGATACAATATAGGTCAATTTCTTTCCTCTTTGCTTGCTTTCAAGCTCAGCAATGGAAAGGTTTATCCCAATGCACCCACTTCAATCTAAAAAAACACTAGTGAAAAATTCCAAACACCATCATAAATACAAAAGAGAAGACATATTCCAAAAGCCTAAAAAAACTACATTACTTCTATTAAAGGTTACTTGGGTGTGGGGTATTTCTTTTTCACAAAGTCTAGGACGGTCACAAGGAGAGGCCGCTTTAACAGCTTTAGCAACCTGTTGAGCTGGACACGCTGAGAGAATTGGAGGAGTGACTGCCTCTTTCCACTGACCTAAGTTAGGGCTAGGCCCAGACACAAGGGCTGGAGATGTTTCAAGCCCTGGCAGAGGAGGATGGTAGGAAATAGGCTAGTTTCTTAAAGGTGGGTTGGAAACATTTAGTTATCCACTTACATTTCTCATGTGAAAAGTTCTTACATTCACTTTATAGCCAAATGAGCTTTGTTTGCCTCAACTACTTTCTGGAAACTTTATCAATTCATGGAAAATTGCTAACTTCTGGATTTACATGCTCACTTTTTATGTGTCTGGTGCTGGCAGATTTCTCATCCATTGCTGGAGTTTTGTGACATGAGGGAGCGTGCAGACAAACAGAAGCAAAAATTCAAGTACAGCAACCTCTCCGGCAAAGGCAAGAGGGCATTGCAAGAGCTGTTCTACCCCCACCTGATCCTCTGAGACAAGGGCCAACGAGGACCCCAGAACACATGTCATTACCTAGGGTCTTATTGCTTAAGGGCAACACATCAGAAAGAACACCTGGAAATCTGCTCTGCAGATTGGGTATTGACCACTGACCAATTTATCATACATTTGTGTATATATAACAGAATCACATGAGAAGAGGGGACAGTTAAAGCTTGGATTCGATGTTACATTACAGACCAAATGCCCCAAACAGCTCTCAACCTGCTGGCTTTTGTTCTTTCTCCATGTGTGAACTGTGTTATGAAAGGGAGTCCAATGCTCAAAATATATTCTACAATACTACAATGCAAACCAATATCACTCAGAACATGAACCTGTATACAGCACATGTAATAAATATTTTTAGAAAACTATTTACAATATTACTTCTTGTGAACGTTTAGATGAGAGCAAAATCTATTTCTTCCTGCAAAGGTTAAAAAAGTCTTGACTATCAAGTTCAGTGCTAAATTCCCTGGCACCTAGTACCCATTCACATTTCATATTAAAAGCAGATTTGCTTACAAATAGTATCTTAGAAAAACATTCTCCAGCATTACTGTTCAAGTGTCCTAATTTGTTTAAAAAAGACAAAGGGAGGCCATAGGAAATATGCAAACTATGGTTCAAATGAATGACAAAAATCCCTGTAGCCCTAGTCTCAAGGCTCCCTGCAGTTCTCATGACAGGAGTGCCCAGGAGTGGGGCAGAGGGATAAGGAACATGACTATGAATCATTGGTTCCACTACGTTAGGGTGCTCTGAATTGCAGACCAGGACTCCTGAGAACTAAAGCTGAACACATCTTAGAACAGATGGTCTCATTCTGTAACCAATGGTCACAGGTGGGCCTGGCCCACATCTACAGATGCTTGCTGAGAGGGAGGAGGAGGAGGAGGACAGTGAAGGTGCCCACAAATATTGTAGGGTACAGAAGGTAACGTGTGTCTCCCCCATGGGTGAGAGTGTGAAGAAATGTCTCTCACAAACCTGGAAGAGAGAGACTAAAAAGCACATACACCTCAATGCTGTCTTCAGGCAACCAGTGGTTTCCGCTTGTCCTACAGGAGTGGGTTTGGAATTCCTTGGGGCTACAACTAAGGCTTATTTCCCTGCACAGGCTGTGGAAGTGAATAGTTGAACATGTCAATTTTGTATGGAAGAAGCAGGCTGCCTAAGGCAGGCTCTGATGCCATGCCTGGCAGGGCCATACCCACTGCGGAAGTCCTACTTTGTTCTGGGACAGGCAATAGTGGGGAAAAGTGCTCAGGTTCCAGTCCACAATGCATCTGCCCAAGTTCAGTGAGGATTTCAAGGCCACATCCTTCAGCCTTCACTGTGTCATCTGGGGTTCAACAGCTGAGCATAGTAGTTGGGGAGGATGAGTGGCAAGAATGAACAATTTCTGAAAAGCCCTTTTGACAGTTAATTATTTTTTTGTTAAAATAAATACTCTGTATAGAAGCATTTGAACAGGAAAATATCATTATTTACACAGTGAAATAAATTCCACAGTGGTGTGCATAAATATGTATCATATATATTTGAAACCAGTCAATAAGTCTCCTAGACTATTTAGAATGCAGGAACCACTAGTGATATCAATAATCTTAAACAACAGTGGCTCTAAAAATAACTCCTACAGGTGGTATAAATATATAAAATTATGCAAGTCTTGTTTGTATATTATGTTTCCCACAAATTAGCTCCCAAACACTACAGCTTCAGCTACAAGGTAACACAAGGTGTGGATCACAAAAAAATGAGATGGAAAATAGGTTGATAAGTGAACGGTACTTGGACCTAACATCTAAATACTGGAAGAAGAAAAAAAAAGTTATTAAGAGAAAAATGCTTTTTATGTGATATGAGTTTAGTGAAGCACTTGGGGGAGGGGACTATCCCAGAGAAGATGCCACCCAGAAGGGAGTTGATGGCATAAGCAAGAGGGAAGAGGAAGGGCAAGTACCAAGGATGACCCCCCTAAGACGAGGAGCTAATTCAGGCCTGACCAGGATCATGCTTCATGGGCCAGGAAGAGTGCCTAAACTTGGTTCAACTAAAGCTGCTGGTGTGCAACTGACATAATAGTATCTCAAGAAGTATGTGTGATCTGGATTTCAGGTTGGAATAGGCGAAGACCATTCATTCATATTCACAAGTAGTGACCAAAGCTTGGGGAGTAATAAACTTCCAATTGCCCTAGAAACAAGGAGTGGAGGGCTCTGGGGATAAAATTAACAGGCCCTGTGCTTTTGGGGAGAGGCATTATTCTAGGCTTTAAGTATTAGTAAAGAGCTTATGTTGAGCATTGCTATTAGTGGAATGTCTACCATAAAGTCAAGTTCTCTGGGATTCATAAAATTGAAGATGACTTTTAATTTAAAAAGTTTCTTCTTTTAGTTTTAAGGACAGACTCTAGTAGATATGATCATATGTATGCCCACAATGCATCAACAAATATTCAATCAGAAAAGGAGGTATTTTTCTTTTTTTCTTATGCACAGCATTCTTCAGGAATAATATGCAATAGTAGATGAATACTGAGATGAACAGACAAGATATCTTAAAACTTAGGTAAAGAATTGTTGCAATGCTAGACTACATAAAATAAATTTGTGCCTGTCAATACAACCTGACCTTGAATGACTACCATGCAAGGATCAGTAAATGTGCTATAAAGGATCAGGTAGTAAATATTGGTAGAATGCTTGCCTAGTACATGTGAGGCATTTGACCATAAATTTGATCCTCAGCACCACATAAAAATAAAATAAAGGTACTGTGTCCATCCACTATAAAAATTTTTTTAAAAAGGTAAAATTTATTAATTCCAACTTCCGGCACAATAATATGGACACTTGGCTGCTTTTTCTTTTTTTAAAGGGTCTTTGTATGTATGTATGTATGTATATACATACACACACACACATATTTAGTTGTTGATGGACCTTTATTTTATTTCTTTATATGTGGTGCGGAGAATTGAACCCAGTGCCTCCCATGTGCCAGGCAAAGGCACTACTACTGAGCTACAGCCCCAGCCCCACCTGGCTGCTTTTTCAGAATGTTTCAAGTGGCTTTTACACTGGACACCTTGTGTTAAATAGGAGGGTCTCATCAGGTAAGAAAGCTCCAGTGTCCGAGCTCAGCTAACTTGACTGCAAAGCCACTTGTGTTGCCTAAGCGCTTAGCATAAAACATCAAGGCTCTGGGAAAAGGAAGATCAGATGGACAAGTGGTAATGGAAGGAACTTACCAGCTCTGGTTCAACTCCAATGGCTAAAGCTTGAGCAAGGACTTCCTCCACAAAGTGTCCAAGGTGGTTCCCTGGGGCTGCTCGTCAACAGTGCAGCAGGGCACTGTCAAGCCTTAGCATCAGAGCTTTCTGGGTTTCTTCAAGAGTCAAAAGGACCTCAAGGTTCACAAACCACCCACTGTAAGAGGCCTCTTTTGATGTTTCAAGCTTAAATTAATATTGAAGGCAGTCTCAAAAGGGTTCCCCTAATACTGCTTATTTTAAATACAACAATCTTTTTTGGGGGTGGGAGTTTCCTCATTTTCCCCCTACCCCCTTAAGGCCTAGGACTGAACCAGGCCTGAGTCTTGCCAAGCCTAAGCACTCTGCTACTGAGCTAAATTCCCAACCCCTTAATACAATTATCTATTGATTTTTTTTCCCCCTGAAAAGGATTTGGAAGCAACCATGGGGAAGAGTACTTATCCTGGATGTGAAGACCACCTTGCTGATGTGATACACAGATGTGATTCCACACTTTAAAAAAAATTTTTTTTAGGAACTGGGGTTGTGGCTTAGTGGTAGAGTGCTTGCCTGGCATGTGTGAGGCACTGGGTTTGAGTCTTAGCCCCACGTACAAATAAATGAACAAAATAAAGGCCCACCAAAAATTTTTAAAAAAGGACTGGGGTTGTGGCTCAGTGGCAGAGTACTTGCCTACTATGTGTGAGGCACTGGGTTCAATTCTCAGAACCACATATAAATAAATGAATAAAATAAAAGTCCATCAACATCTAAAAAATTAAAAATTTTTTATTTCAGTATTTCAATGAATATCAAGCTGTAATCAGACATAAAAGTAACAGCTAAGAATTCAAAAGAATTGGGGTGGGTTGTAGCTCAATGGTAGAGTACTTGCCTAGCCTGTGCAAGGCCATGGGTTCCATCCCTTGCATTGCAAAGGGGGAAAAATCAAAATAATAAATGTTTCAAAACAACTGAGACCATCACTCCTTAAGGGCCACTGACAGAATTTTTTCACTGGCTAAGCATGAGTGGCACATGCCTGTAATCCCAGAGGCTCAAGAGGCTGAGGCAGGGCTGGGGATGTGGCTCAAGTGGTAGCGCGCTCCTCTGGTGTGCGTGCGGCCCGGGATCGATCCTCAGCACCACATACAAACAACAATGTTGTGTCCGCCAATAACTAAAAAATAAATATTAAAAAAAAATTCTCTCTCTCTCTCTCCCTCTATCACTCTCTCTTAAAAAAAAAAAAAAAAAAGAGGCTGAGGCAGGAGGATTGCAAGTTCTAGGCCAGCCTCAACAACTTAAAGGCCGTAAGGAGCTTAGCGAGACCCTGTCTCAAAACAAAAAGTTAAAAGTTGGGAATGTAGCTTAGTAGAACAATAATCCTGGGTTCAATCCCCAGTACCACCCCCACGTTAAAATTTTTTTTCTACTAACATGATTTTCTACTTCATTTGGAAGAAACTTACCCTTGAGTTTTGGGGGAAGGAGAGGACTACCACCTTGGAAGTGACTGGATTTGGTTTAAAGATATTATTCCCAAGCTTCTCAGTCACATTCAGTATGTAGTATTTTCCAATTTTTCATCATTTTTTTCAAAAGCACTTCAAAAGCCTCTAGTTTTATTTGTTGGCTTACTTTAATATAAAGTTAGTTTGAGAGTATTTGACTGAAAAGTTATTAGTGCCAATAATTTTTATTTTTCAAAACCAAAATCAAACTTAAGAGTAAACAGTGCTTTGGGTCTGTTGTGAGATTGTTTCTATTCTATGAAAAGGTTTTTCCTCACATCTAAACAGGATGTCTGGAGGACTGAGGTCCAACTGAAGTACTCTCAACTAATTTTAACAGAACAAAGTCATGGCTTATCTTAATAAAAAAGAAGCATGGCCACAGTTCTCTGATTACGTACTATGTGAGTGAAATGGGAGGCTGGCTCACATACTTTTGGAACTCTTAATCCTAATTTGCTTATGGTTTTGGCCTCACTGTGGTTCTGTGATGGGTGATTAAAAGGAAGATTCAATGCTAAAGAGTTGTAGTAAAAAGGGATGGCAGCCCCTGTGCTGTATCAATAGAACATTTGCTACAGGAAACAAAGAACTTTGTAAGAATGAAACTGATGGGGCTGGGTTGTAGCTCAGTGGTGGAGCGCTCACCTAGCATGTGTGAGGCGCTGAGTTCCATCCTCAGCACCACATAAAAATAAATAAAATAAAGGTATTGTATCCAAACTACAACTAAAAAAATATTTTTAAAAAATGTCCTCTCCTACTAGACTCTCAGGCCTACTAATCAATAGAAATGCTGCCATAAATGAGTGACAGTTCCTACCCTTCAACTGAATCCATCACAAGGTGGGAAAAAGGCCAAATCTCAATTCAAAGAAGCTGTTTTGAAATGATGCTTTTTACTACTGACCTATCTGAACAGTGAGAAATTCACCTGAATAGTATGTGATGCGCAGAGGATCCCATGAGAAAGCATGGTATATGTAAAGAGACGACTACAGATGTCTCTTCTCTCTGTAACATCAAAGAATGATGAGGCACAAAACCGTTTTAGGGAAGACTACATAGAACTCTTTAATAAGGAATCACAGGGGCTAGCAACTGCTGATTATAGATGCAAGTTAACACTCACAGGTAGGAAGTCTCAGAAGTGCTAGGGACAAGGCTCTGGACCCAACTAAGAATGTAGACTACACCCAGGGAGCCTCATGGGATAGAAAATGGTCTGGAGGAGGCCCAGCTTTGGGGAGGCTATGGTAGTTTTACTGGTGATTTCTTAGGGATCTTCCAGTTCCCCCAGAGGGAATATAGTCCTCTGGTGTTCAACTTCAGCACTGGGACAGTCACTTCACTGAGGGTAGGCCCAGGAGCAGAATTCCTTTCAGATGTGGGGTCTAGACAAGACTGCCTTTACATCTGGTGGCAAGCCAAAAATGTCTACGGGAAGGTCTCTGAAGAGGAAGGCAAACAAGGGGAGACTAGAGTCAATACCAAATGTGGACTTGGAGATATCTGGGAGATAACTTTTCAAGAATCTGCTGTAGGTACAAAGGGCCTTCCAGAGTTGGCCCTGGAGTTTTAGTTTTCTTTCTTTTATTAGCAAAACTAACTGAATCAACAAGAATCAGATTTAACAAATAGGAAAACAAGTCTAAACTTTTAAGTGTCCTAATTGTGTGGCATCTCAGTCTGTTTAAGTGTAGTTACTACTATGAAAGACAAGTTGATTCTAAAAATGATCCATTGCACTGCTAAGTGCATCACAAATATATCAACACTTCCTCAAATACAGCCTAGAATGAGAAAGTTATTACCTTAAAGTGAGCTTTAAAAATAAAAAAAGAACTTAGAAAAGTAATGGAATGAATTACAAACTTGGAACTGGAAAAATTCCATCAACTTACTACCTCACTTCTCTCCCTAACCTAATCCAAGCACCTTACAAGGTAGTCTATAAGCAGTCAAGGGGCACCTCTTATGTACAGGAATCAGCACACCTGACAGTGGCAAACATCAGCTGTTTAAGTCACCACAAAAACAATATCCAGTGACAACTATATGAAAAGATATTTTTTAAACCTTAAAACCATTTTTAAGATTAAATGGATGTACTGAAAACATAGTAATGCTTTTGTGCAACTTAGTGCTGAGAAAGGGCTGCCAGCAACACACTCCACAGTTTCATTAATACAGGTAGCTTTTGAAGGGCCAAGGTGGGGAGGGGTGGAGGCTTCATTGAAGACAGCAAGCTTCATTTTCTCTGAAATTCAACACAACTCTCTATTTCTCATAAATCACATGCTTTTCTCCAGTCCTGTCCCATCATCAGAGTTTCCTATATACAGCAAACCTTTTACAGAATGGGCATATGACCTGTTTTATCATGATTTGAATGAACAAAAGTAAAAAAGTCCATCTGAGTTAATCTAAAGAGATCTGGATTTTTTTTTTTAAAGTAATCACAGGGCAACATCTATCCACACAAGCCTATTCTGGTGACAAAATATGTTAAAGAAGTTGACTGAGGCTTAAACAACCCAGCCTGTTTGTTGGTGGCCCAATGGAAATGTCAAGTACACACTGTGTTATGAGAGAGCAATGTCACAGGCACTGAGTAAAGCCAATACGCCTATCTCGGGCTTCCCTGGGGAGAGGTAAACAACATCAATTACAAATATTACAGCTCTCACTTCTGAGTCATGGGACAGAGAATGACATGGCATGGGGAAGAACAACACTATAAGCATTTAACCCCCAGGATGGTGCTAACATGAATGGATATCTACTCAAGAGCATCCCAGCTGAACCTCAGCTCTGGGGGCAGGGGTGTAGAACCACTAAGATGCTTGGGCAGCTGCTTCCAGATGCCAGGGTGCTCTGACCTCTACATAACTGTGCTATTTAACACCTCTCTCAGTCTGGTGCCACTGTGGTATGTCCATGGAAACCCTGGGTCATTTAAAAACCATCTAGTCTGCGCTAATTATTCAGCTCATGTACACACTGCACAAAGAAGAATTTTACTGTAAAACTGGGATCAGGAGACATTTGCAGCTGATAACCACATGCAAATGCACCTGGATGCACATGCACACACACAAACATACCTATTATGGAAAATGATATTTTGGCTTTCTCTGAACAGGGAAGTACTGTGGATAAGAAAGGAAATAAGAATAGTTACTCTCATCCTAATTGTCAAATTACAGTTATGGTATGAAAAAAATTATTTTTCCTCCCAAAACAGAAGGAAAACCTTGTTAGCATGCTAGTAAGCTTGCAAAGCCAAAAATGAAAAAGAGGATGCTAAGAATCAGTAATACAATTTGGGAATGCAAATAATTTTCAGAATTCAAAACCAGAATTTATACTTGTGACACATCATTTGTCCCAAGGGCACATAATTTAGAGAACATGTTGTCAAATGACCAATTAAAAAAAAGAAAAAAAAAAAAACCCCAACCAACCAAACAACTAAACAAACAAAAAACAAAGGTGAAAGGAGTGATCAACAATGAATGTGATTTTTTAAAAAGAGGATAATAAAAATTAATCTTTTATAATAATTATAAATCCTCTGCATTCTCCACATACCATAATAATGATTTGGTTTAGCTTTCAAACATCACTTAACAAAACAAAACAAAAAAACAAAACAGGGAAGTCACTGCTGTGGTTTGCAAAGAGGGCACCTACAGGGACAGCCGCTGCAGGTGGCTGCTGAAGCTCCTTTCGTGTGCATGATGGTGGTCTTCTCCGCTACAGTACAAGTGCTTGTGCATCAAGTATAAAATACAAGCCTTTAATCACATAGATCAGCTTTTTAGCTTTTGTAAATTTAAAAACAAAAAGGATAAATAAGGCACTGTACTTTTAAAACGAAAACTGCTTGGTTCCAAGTTTAAAACCCAAGGAACAACCAGAATAAAATATATAACTTCCCTTACTCAGCCTCAGAGAAGGACTCTGCAAGTTCTCTTCTCCACCTGAGACATATTTTCTGACATCTCAAATTGTGGTTTTCTCCACTATTCATAATTTGAAAGGCTTGACAAGCTTATAAAAGCAGATTTAGTTAATGCAAAATTAAAGGTTACTCCTAAGGAACAGTCTCCCCCTTGGCTGCCATTCTTCCATCACTTTGCCTCCAGCCTCCTCCGTTTGCCCTGGGAAGAGTCCAGCTTCGCCTTGAGCTTTCTCTTTCTCTGGGTTGCACTGTTCTCTGGACTTTTCAAGGGTCTGGCCCGAGTCTTCCCACTGCTTGGTTTCCTGTTTGCAACTTTCTGAGGCCTAGAAGAGGACTCACCTGTCCCCTTTTGCTTTGTAGATTTTGCCACTGCTTCTGAGGCAATGGACTGGGTAGGTCTTTTGTTGGTATTCTCCTTTTCTTTCCTAGAGGGAGGGCAGCTCTTCCCAGAGGATTTTTTAGGGATCTTCATTTTGTTCTCTTTCAAAGACATCTTTTTGGGCAGTTGGTTGGTTTTGTCTCTTGCAGCTGGCTTCTTGGCAGGAGTTTTGGTGGGTCCTTCAACATGTTTTTCTTTGCTGGCCCTTATCACTGGCCCCTTGTCCTTACTGTCCTGAGAGCTGCTGCCTTCTGCTCTCTTGCGTTTATTCTGAACTTCAGCTTTAAGCAAGACCTCAGACGCCTGCTTCCCTTTCCTTCCCTTCATTCCTTCTGTACTCTTGGGCTTAAGGGGAAACCCGTCTGCATGCACCTGGAGAGCGAGCTTGGGGGACATCAGAGGGTTGATACACACACTCTTCCGACTCTGTTTACTTTCCACAGCCACACCTAGTGGACTTTCCATTTTCTCATTTTTGATCAGTCGATGCTGGCCTCTGAGTTTTCCTCGAATATTAGAATACTTTCTAAGGATCCGGGTACTGGCTGGAGTAGGTAGATTAGAGGGAGGATGGCTACTTCTATCTTCCTTGACTTCCTCTGTGACATCTTCAGAATTAGGACTGAGGCTGATATCACTGCCATCTTCTGTCTCCACTTGGTCCAGATTCTCTCGAAATTTAGCCCAGAGCTTCTGTGTTTTCCAATTATTCCTAGCAGGAGTAGCTCCAGGAAATTTCTTTAAGTGTTTTTTCAAGCGTTCAGCCTGCAGTGAACTAGGATACAGGCCAGAAGGAGAGTACTTCTGAAGAGGATGCTTGACAGGGGGGATGTCTCCTGGAAGACGAGTATTGAGTTTCTTTACAATTACCAGGGAACGGGTTTCAGTTGTTTCTAAGAACCACTTACAAACATTGGATAATTTAAAGTTTGTCATAAAGAGCATCTGAACAGGAGAAAACTTCTGAACTTCTAAGGAACCCCTACATTTTCGGGATCTTTTCTTGCTTTTCCAGATCTCCTTCAGTTTATCCGACTTGTTCCTGGCTCTGGGTGTTGGCTGTGCTTCTTTCTCTAACTGGATCCAACCCTTCTGCACTTTCATGTACTGGGTGTTGAAGTTGGCAATGAGCTCCTGATTCTCCTCCTCAGCACACCATTCCACAAACTTGGGCTGTTCGTCTACCACTGTGTCCATATCCTCCTCCTCAAAGGGGTCTGTGCTCTCGGAAGCTTCGTTATCCTTTGGTGTTGGCTTTATTTGTGCAGCTTCCTTGTCTGAAGTAACTTTCATAGTATCCAAGGAGTCCAGAGAATGAGCATGTCTCAGATTGTACGCTGAAGAGGTCAATCTCTTAGGCCTTGGTTCCCTTTGTGGCCCAGCATCATTACCACCTCGACCATCTGATGTCCCAACTGGGGTAGCTGGGGCATGGCTAGCATCTTCTTTATGCTGAGTGTCCGCATTCTCTACCTCACTCTTACCCTCTTCCACATTCTGGGTGGGAGTGTGTCCTGGCCTCTCTTTTGATTGCTCTAGGTTCTCCCTACAAGGAATATTTTCAGAGGGAACAAGAGCATTTTTCTCACCCACCTTAGACTGCACATAGATTTCCAGTCTCTCTCCAGACAGTGGCTGGCTGACTGTGGTTATGGGATCACTGCTGGGGAAAATCTCCCCTTCTTCCTTCTTGATGTCTTTTGCCAGCATGTTTTTAAAAGTTTGCCTCGTGACAATCCCACCTGCTTCACTCTCCTGCTCAGCATCGTTCTCAGAGGGACAATCACTGACATTCAGGTTTTCGGTATCCTCCAGAGCTTCTGTATGAAAACTATCAGATGGAAAGCCCTCGGGTGTTATCCTACCAGTGTACCCTTCTATTTTAGAACACTTTACACCAGGATTTTTAGAAACCTTGGTCTCAGGACAAGTGAGGGAAGAGTCTGAACTTTGATTTCTTAGGTACCTATCTGCAGAGGAAGAATCTGAAAGCTGACTTCTTAGGCATCTATCAGAGGCCTCAGGAAATTTTTTAACTTTTTTCTTCTTGTCCAGATTCTCTTCTGGTGAGTCAATGTTTAGATCACACACATCTTTTTCTGAAGAACATTTTATATCACCATCTTCTCCTTCTTGCCTTATAACACATGCTGCATCTCCTTCCTCAGTCTCACCATGGCTTTCATCAGTACCAGTGCCACCTGCTTCCTGGGGTGAGTTGGTATCTAGTTCCCTAGTGTCTCCAGTCCTGACTTCAGTGCTGTGCTTGTGCTCAGTTTGTGCCAGACTCAGGGGAAGCTCCACCTCCACAGCGGGACTTTGATCTTCTGAGCACAGAGGACTTTCTTCTCTACTGATCACTTCAGGAGAAGACAGAGGCTTACAAAAAACTTCGTCACTACTTTGCCCAGAAATGCTTTCAATTGTGGGACCCAGGTGGCAGTCCTGGATTACACTCAGCTCCTCTGCATCCAGCGGGGCAACTGGCTGTTGGTCTTGTTCAGAGGAAGACACCACACTTGCAGTGGAAGCTGAGACTGCAGCACTGTCTTCTGGCGCATCCTCTTCAGGGAGGTGAGCAGGCCCAGGACACACCGGGTTGGAGGCTGTCATCTCCTCTGGCCTAGAGGAACTGCTGGAATTCAGTTCATTCATCATGGGACAAACCTCAGGCTCTTGAGACTCTTTCACAGATGAAGTGTCTCCACCTCCCTCCTTGAAAGAGGTTATTTCTTTACTAGGTCCTTCAGTGTGGTCTTCTCTGGGAAGCTGCAAATCTGTGTGTCTAGGGGCTGAAACTGTAAGAGTCTGCTTGGGCATCACCACTGCCTCTGATGCCAGTGGTGAGCAGCTCGCTTTTTCCTGGGTGTGTAAATTTCTGGCCAATGTGCGAACAGTTGGCAGCTCACAACAATCACCATTGAAAAAGTATCCTCGAGTACTCTTTCTGGCTGTTTTACGAGATGATAATATGGACCTTTGATTCTCAAAGTGGCATTCTGTTATTGGTTGACTGATATAAACAACATCACATTGGTTATCATAATCATTTATCCTCAACCCTGAGGCCCTTTTACTCTTCCGAGCTGTCTTGATGGAGGCTGATATCATCTTGGTTCGTGAATGTCCATTAGGTGCTTTGTGTATAGCTGGCATGGGGCTGGAGGCTAACCAACCATCTTTGGAATGATCAAACTGGCCCTTGTCACTGGGATGTGAATGGTAACCCACTTTATTTCTTCCTAGTGAGTGAAGATGGTTCTCTTGCTTTGGCCTTGCATCTTGTTCATCTGCCTCTAAATCCTGGCACAAAGGTGTTTTTGAGCCACACTGTAAAGCATTCTCTTTGTCGGCAGTTCTAGATGAGTTCTCCATAAACCCTGAGTCCCATTTCTCTTCCGATAAAGCTTTGAATGAATTTCTTTGAGAAACAACATAGCTATTGCCCTCCTCACTATTCTCAGCTGCCACTTTTACTCCAAGGAGACTTTCCACTAAAGCTGAACTCTGCATATGGTCTTTACTGTCCTCACATGTTTTCATATTTGTGTCTTGCTCCTTTCCAGTGGTTTGAACCTCCAAGCTTTTAGAGATGTGGTGGAAGTTCTGTGAGGAAGAATTAGACACAGTGAGGTATCCCAGAGTGGAACAATCTGTTGAACTGCTAGAATTAGGTTGAGTGGCTGGAAGTTCAGAGGAATCTTTCTGGACAACAGTCAAGGCATTCTCTCTTCCATCTACAGAGTTTGTCTCAGGAGGAGGTTCCTTCAGGGTCTGTTCTGTGATATGCACAGAGCTGTGAGAGCCGGATGAGTCTACAAACAAATCTACTGAAGTAGGAGACTTCCTATCATGACACATAGCATCCTTTTCCCTATGGCTGCTGCTTAGCTGGGCACAGCCAGCGTTGCAAATGGATGCATCCATTGCTCCAGAATCCAAAGGTGGTAGGTCCTCGGTGCCTGGCTGAGATTCAGTGTACAGGTCACTCAGAACACGAATGAATTGCTTCTGATGATGAGTACACAGTTTGACCATAAACTTCTCCAGTGGGGACTTCGACTGATTGTTAGAATCTACTGCTAGAGTTTCTGTTGAATTCTCACTAGATGAACAAAGAGAAAGAATCAATTAGTAAGGTCATTTTCCAAAGCATCATTTTTACATTATGAATCTCACCAGATGTTACTCACATTGTAAAGAGAGTACAAAAAGAAGCCAAAATGGCTTCAAAGTCCACCATTTATTTTTGTATGATTCCATAAAGAATATTTACCTAATGATAAGGTCAGCCTGTTATAATCTCAATCTTTAAGGAACAACATATTTCATAATTTTAAGTGACCATACAGATTTTTTAATCATGAGAAAAAATAATGAAAAAAAAGTTCTTTAAAAAATATAATTTTGGGCTGGGGATGTGGCTCAAGCGGTAGCGCGCTCGCCTAGCGTGCATGCTGCCCGGGTTCGATCCTCAGCACCACATACAAACGAAGATGTTGTGTCTGCCAAGAACTAAGAAAAAATAAATAATAATAATAAAAAAAGCTACATCTCTCTTTCCTATCTTTAGAGGGCTTTTTAAAAAAAATATAATTTTGATCACACTATAATTTCTCTTGGTCAACATATTCAGGTTGCACATCCCTAATCCAAAAATTGGAAACACTCTAAAATATGAAACTTTTTGAATGCTGCATGGCAGCACAAGTAAAAAATTCTACACCATGAAACTATATTTTATGTACAAAATTATTAAGAATGTTGTATAAGATTATCATCAGACTATGTATATAAGGTATACATACATGAAACAAATGATTCTGTGTTTAGACTTGGGTCCCACTCCCAATATATCTCACATATACGCAAGTTTCCAAAATCTAAAAATATCCAAAATCCAAAACATTTCTGGTCCCAAGCATTTCAAATAAAGGATACTCATGTGGTAATTTTACTGGAGGCTATGTATTCGTGTTATGCAATCATTAAATCTACAATACTGACAAAAATTTAGATATACTATATTAAAAATCTTAGTTTAATAGTTTTAAAATTATCTCTTAGCAAAATGGACTGGGTAGATAATTAAGTGATGGTGGAAACCTTTAATCCCTTTCCTGGGTCATGGATGAACAGGAAACCAATAATTTTACATTTCAGATATGTTAAATGGTGGAATGACAAGCAAGTACTGATTAATTTCTAGCCTTCAAGTGAGAAAACAGATGTGAAACCACACGGAGTTATAAAGCTCTGTCAATGCAAAGTAATAGGACTGTCTTCATACACTCCTAGCTATCACATCTTAGTCCTTTGCTAAACATTTTTACAGTCACCCATAAGAAGTCACTCTACATTAAAGAATCCCTTTCAAACATTTTCCTCCTAAGTCATCTAGGATGAACTCTTAGAGCTTATCCCACACAGTAGGGATGTTGGGAAAGGAAGACACTGGACTTGAGACACTCCAGGCAGTGCTGCACAGACAGCCAAGGGTTTCGCTAGCTGCTCTGTGCTTCTAGATATCTAGGTTTTACTGAGCCTGTGCAGACAGAGAGCTCCAATGATCTAGAGTTTGACAGAGCAACTCTTAGAAGACTCACTTCTACCTTTAGTTAAAGTGTGTATTTCTACTTACTTGCTCAGAAACCATATCCCAAGTGCTAGAATGTACCTAAAATAAAAATAAATATCTCTGAATGAGGACTTTAGGAATAGTTTTATTATAGGTACACAGATTTTCTAATCTCCTTTCTCTTTTTCTGGATTGTGATTCCGCATAAGACTATCACTTGACTATATATGAACTAAGGGCATTTTATAAAAGATGTTTGATGATATCTCCTGGGGGGGGAGGGAACGGAGGGTGGGGAGAAAGAAATGATTCTTCTTTGTTCAAGAAACACATTCATAACCCAAGTCTTTGCAAAAATCTTCTGGATTATGCTTCATGCCTGTGCTCATGTTCTGGAAATAAGTTTTGGTATTTCAGTTTAACATGCCTAAAGATGAATGAAATCAAGGCATGTACCCAATGAAAGGACAAAGCACTTCCTGAAGGAAAGTAGTAAGGAAGTGTTTTCCTCTAAAATGATGGTCATATAGAATAAAAAACTGTATAACAACAAATCCACAGGTGACATCCAACTCCTTTATGATTGAGATTGAATCTGCTGCTGTCCCATATTTCAACAATTTAACCTTGTATTTTTATTACCCTTAACTAAGGTTTTCTAAAAGGTCATGCAACCAGGTGATGACTATAGCAATATGACTCAAGTTAATCCCCAATAGACAACTAAAGATACATATGTATGTATTTCATAGCCTCATGGCCCAACTATGTCTTCTTGACTAAGATACACAGAAACACTAAGACCCACTGAACTCTAACCAAGAACAACACAGTACAGTCTTCAGGTATTGAAAAACAGCATCAGAGAGGCTGACACATTCTATCCATGTCAACCTTAAGTGACATTTAGAGCAGTGGTCTGCAGAAGCCTAGGAGATGAAAACTGAAATGGCAACACTGACAGGCAATGATAATAAGAGTTCTTTGCATGTTTTCCTGCTAAGAAGGATTGGAAAAATACAGTGGTGAACCACAAGTCATCAGAGCAAGTAGTAGGCTGCTCTTACCAGATCATTATTGGTCCGCTCAAAACTATTCCCCCTGGGCTGATTATATCCTTTCCTGAAATCCTGAGTCACAATGTTCTATAAAGTTCACTGGCAATTATATGGGGTCTTGTATATTTATCCCACAATTTTTATTTTTTACTGACTTAATTTGTCTTAGCTTCCCAAGCAGACATGAACCGCTTGAGTGTAGGTAAGGACCACATTTCAGGACAAAGCACTTCCTGATGTGAAATCACACTGTGATTTATAAAGCTCTGGCAATGCAAACTAATAGGACTGTCTTCTCTAGCAAGAGGGAAGAAGAGAAAAGGGGTATCATGGTTGCTTCCGGCATTTTCTTCCTGGGCAGCAGCATTTACTGAGCCAGGAACGTAAGTGACACAGCTGGCAACTGGTGGTCATTAGATGTGCACATGATGAGTTCTGTTCAAACTGAGTTGTGATGTTCTTAAAGTTCTGAATCTGAGATGTCTGGTGGGCCATCTGGACACATAGGCACTAGCGCAACGGGAGCTGAGCTTAATTGCTGAGTTCTAACCTTTGTCCAGATGTCATTAAAGGGCCCTGTTGTAACAGCTAACTTTATAACTATAGTAATAAAACCACTTTTGGCTGTGCTTCTAAACTATCCAGCTTTCTACTTTTTTTCTAAAATTTTTCTCAATAGGAACTAGGCTTAGATGGATTTTAATTTCTTATCTTTTGAAAATTTAATCTTTAAATTAGAAGTTTAATTCTATTTTTCCATGGTTTAGAAAAATGGGTAGTAGCCAGTTCTACCCAAGTTTCAAACAGCTGGTCTTTACCTCTGCTTTTAAATTATTCACTTTTCCTCAGGTCTTTAGTGAAGCCTAAGGGTAGCACTCACATTAATTTAGTTTACTCTCTGGAACTAGCAGGGAGTCCAGAGAGGTGATTTTTCTGTCCTGTAGGCCATTTCCTCACCACCACCTAAGGAGAAGCACAATGTTTCAGTTCAGCAATTATAGTTTGTACTGTATTGTGTCCTTCATGTCTGACTAAATAGATCTTTACACATCACAGATGTAATCACTTGTGAGAGTTCACATTTCTTCTGCTCAACAAGAGAACTCTGTAATAGCTAAGTGAATTATTTATCAAGCGAAATACTTGAACACCACCATTAAAGTGTACTCAGATCAGAGGTATTGGTAAATTGGAGGAAGGGCTATAAAAGGGGGAATCTGACTTCCAACTACCTGAATTAGTTTTGAGTTTATCTCCTTGGTGAGAAATGGCTTGCATGACCTTGACAACCCAGTCTTTCTATCTTCAGCTTAATGCCTAATTCTGAAGGGTGTGGTAAAAGGATAAGATAATATTCATAAAAACTTTAAAAGGCACAGTTCAAGAGTGATGTGTTGTTTCACAACTGTATCTTTAATGATTTACTCAATGATGTTTTTCTAGATCAGAGGTTAGACCGAGTTGAACTCGCCTATTTAGTCAATATTGCAATACTTAAATTCCTGAAGGAAAGCATTCCTGTGGTTAATATAAATGTTGGATGGTCCATACTTATATTAGGTAAAAGACAGATTAAATAGAGAATATATGTGGCAGAGAGCTGAACTGACAAGTTTAAGAATCTAGAACTTGAGAGTGATGAATTCAGGTACTTTCTTTAATACCTACTGGTAACCTGTCAGTAAAACTGCTTGATGGGCAAATCAACATCACTGGGGACCTAAATATATTCTTGACTGAACAAGACCAACATCAATAGTGAAGGACACTGAAGGGGAGACAAAGTTTAGACGGATTATAGTTAAAAGTGCTAAATTAAGCTGGGTGCACTGATGCATGCCTATAATTCCAGCTACTTAGAAGGCCCAGGCAGGAGGATAATAAATTTGAACCCAGCTTGGGCAATTTAGAGAGACTCTTAAAAAAAAAAAAAAAAAGAAGGGTGGGGCTATAGCTCAGGGATAGAACTTTTGTTGAGAATGGCCATGAGTTCAGTCCCCAGATGCCTATGCCACAAATTGGTAAATGAATTTGGCTTAACTCTTTAAAGGAAACCTAAAACATATCCCCAGTCCCTGCTTCAAGACATACAAGTTGTATTTTTTGCCAGACAATAATCTAAATGATGCTTTCTACTTTTTCCCTACTGGTCTTCTAAGTCTACCCTTGGGCGAGGTGAGTGTTCTGACAAATTCTTGCTCTAACCTGGGAAGTACATCTGCATATTTTCCTTATAAGGACACAGGATAGTCCAGGGACTATAGCAGAACTGGGTATATATAGTAGAGAAGGTAGGTATGGATGTGGAAATGTTTTTTTTTTTTTTCACTCTCTACGAAACCATTGTACAAATAGAGTTGTATTTCTAAATCACTGACCAAGTCTTCTTTGCATGGTTAGGAGAAACAGTAAAAGGGTGGGCAACAGTGACACAGAAAAGCTAGAAACAAAGCTTATAAGGCCATAGAACAGAAAGGGATCTCTTAAGTTACATGCAGCTAAGCTACTCAAGTCTTTAAAACCTGCTTTCCAGGTTGTTGAAATCTAAATAATCTAAATTTGTATTTAGATAGAAGTAGACATATTTAGTTAGAAAAAAACAATTCTCAGATTAGAATTGAAGAGAATTAGCCCTTACTAAGATCAGAAGCTTGGGGGATGTGATTTGTGTATTGGAGTCAATCTAGGTTGTTTAATCACCCTGGAGTGCCACTCCAGGCAGCATGGTGTCTTTTGCAGGTGTGGTGGATTGAATAACAGCTGACAACTACTGATCTGAAACAAAAGGTATATAATCCTTTATAGCTTTCTAAAGTTACTTTATTCTTAACCAAGTTCACTGAAAGCAGGGCACAATAAAGTTCAACAATTACAAATTAATATTCTTAACTGGGGAAAAAAAAGGAGAGGTGAGGGTGCTTACAGGGCATAAAGTCATAGTTTGCTAGCTTTTCTGCATCTCAGGGGTAAGTATCCCTGTAAGAAGTTCTTATTCAGAATAATCTCCTAAATAAGATAGAAGCAGTTTAAAGCTTATATATTTTACCTCCTATTTTTCTTTATTTCAACCAGAATATGAAATTTACTAAATTAAAAAAAACACATAACTGTCAAGATTATCATGATCACTCTTCAGGCAAATGTATCGGAAGCCAAAATACCAGAGAGTTACTTTGGGAGTAATAAGTCAAGCAAGGAGCCGTTAAGCTCAATGCCTCAGTTTCTCTCCAAGAATGTAATGGTCTCACAAAACAGACAATTCTGACAAACTGTTTATTTGTGGAAGTTCTTTTGTTTTTAATCAGACTGCTTTTGTTTATAATTCTATTATCAGTCAGACTATAGTAAAATCAGATTTGAGAGAAGTCTAGATGTTAAAGATAAAATTCACATTTTAGGTATATATGAGAGTTCATAATGTCAGCTAGAATTTTTGTTGTTGTTTATTATTCACTTTTTAAGTCTCTCAGAGGAGAATTAAATCTATTGTTCTTTAGGAAAACTATCCTTTAGTTCCCAGTTTAAATAACCAGGGCAATAATGGCACCAGAAAAATACTACTGTTTAAGCAGAATACAAAAGAACTCATTCCCCAAACGAAAAAATGTGCATCATATGCTATGATGCTCCTTAAAAAGTTTAAGTGGTAAGTAACACCAGCTGAAGGGCCAAGAGGCAGCCAGTACTGGAAGCCTTTCCCACATTGTGTAGTCTCCCCAGAGTGGGAAAGTGAGAGGCAAGTGTCAGGACCAGTTCCCACTACAACGGCTATTACTTCTTTTGTGACCACAATCATAATCTGCAATGAAAATCCACACTACTACTTTGCAGGACTGTGTAGTACAGTGGGATCTCAATCTAAAGGAGATATGGAGAAGTAACAAACAAAAACAAAAGGATATTTAATAATTCTCATATAAAACTCAGTGTTTTTTCCTCAAGAAATAAATTTTTATGTGTCTGACAAATAATTTCTTTTGAGGTGAAAGGAAGACTAGAAGATCCTATATCTAACCAAGCAGATACTTAAGAGTAACATGAATTTTTCATGATTTTTATTGGATTTTTCTATATTCTAACTTTTCTCATGTTGTCTTGAGATTCTTAAGTCTCCATTCAGGAAATCTCTAATTTTAGAACCATATCTACCTGTGGTGTCCTAAAACTTCAGGCTTTTGCTGTATAGGAAGGACATCACTTAAAACTGACACAATGATAACACTCATTAAATAACTAATCATCATTATTTACAGGACTTAGACTACTATGTGAAATGTTAAACATTAAAAAACCTCCTAGGATACCTTATATAAGATTTAGTAATTTTTCTCAACTGTTCATCTAGGTGAGGTAGAGAGGAAGTATGTATTTTTTTAAATTTTAAACATAAGGATAAGCAGAATATTTCATTTTACTTTTAAAAAGATAGGGTCTCATTATTGCCACTCAGGATGGTCTCCAACTCCTCGCTTCAAGCAATTCTGCCTTAGTCTGTCTCCTTAGTTGCTGGGACTACAAGTGTGTGCTACTATACCCAGTCTGCAAAGCGCTTTTTGGTCTATCACTCTTGGAGTGCTCTAGGAATAGTTCTTTATAACCATCCGACACCCCACCCCTCTCTGGAAATACTCAAAGACTGCTAAAATATGGGGGACAGTGGTGAACTAAGTAAATTCACCTGCATATTGATGTTTTTACTCAGGAATATAGGAAGACAAAATTAACTATACACAGAGAGACATAAAACTGGCAAGGACATAAATATTTGATGTAGATATTCTACTTCAATTTACATATTTATTTTCTCTCAATCCTTATCACTATTCTTTCACTTCCCTTGCTTCCAACAAATTATCCAATTCAATCATATGGGTTTACTTTCCTTGGAAAATACAATATTAAAAGCTCCCTGCCACCAATTTCTCATTTTAGAGTTTGTTTCACACTATTGAAAACTGCCATCTTCCCAAAGCCCAAATCTGATCTTGTTACTTCTTTTTTTTTTTTTGCATAAAACTTGTATCAACTCCCCACTACTTATACTCTCTTTTTCTGTAAGGGCAATACACAGTTCTTTACTCTCATAGTTTGTTTCCATCCTATATTAAAAAGCACTTCCAATGCATGCGAACAGCTTTAATAAATCTCCGCTAGTTCAAGGACTCTATCCTTTTTAACGTAGTAGCTTTGGTGTTTAACATTTAGAATTCAGTTTATTCAGAGATTAAGGAATGAACTAAGTAAGTTACCATAAGTAAGTTAGTGAGAGTAATTTTCCTAATGCATTTCTCAAAAACAAGTTGAAACAGGCAGAGGAAACATGTGTGTCATTCAATAAGAAAGAAAAATATTTAAGTTTTCAATGAAAATGTGTTCAAATTGACAAGGCAAGGTAAGAGGAAATTTTAGTTACTGTTAAAAGAAACAAGTTCTGATGTTCTACTGCACAATAAGGTGACTATAATAATGTATCACATTTCAAAAAAGCTAGAATTCTGAATGTTTTCAAAGAAAAGATGAGGAAACATGTTTATCCTTATTTGAACATTACACAATGTATACATGTACCAAAACATTACATGGTACTCCATAAGTATGTACAATCTTTATGTTTCAATTTAAGAAAGGAAAAAAAAAGGGGGGGATTTTGAAGCTCAGAAGGGCATATATAAATGTCTAAGCACATAGTGGTTTAAAATATTTCCTCCAAGACATAAGGACCACAGGGATAAAAAGATACAGTTTACATTATGGCTTTCAAAAGCTGTATTACAAGGTTCCCCCCAACCACCATTCTTGCAGTACTAGGAACTGAATTTAGGGCCTTGCACATGCTAGACAGGCACTCTACCATAGTTACATCCCCAGCCCCATTACAATGTTTTACTTACAACCCGGAAAAAATATATATTACACAAAGTGACCTGGTACATATATCCCATTTTAATAGGGTTGTGTAAAATGACATACTAATTCAATGAAACAGCATTGATTCTTACTATATGCTACATCTTCTGATTCTATTCCCTTCCCACCCCCATTTTTTAAAATGCTGGTTAGGACCCACTAAATTGTTTTTACAACACATAAATGTGTTGCAATGGGTTGATCCAGTTTAGAAAATTCTTGGTCTATATACAGATCTACCAATCCTTAGCATTTCATAAGAATCTGCTATCCTGGTTACTTTTATCTTAATTCACTTGTATTTAGCCAAAGGTTTTACCAGATCTTCCTCATAAAAAATATCTTACGACACCTCTAAAGTGTATTGGCCATGATTATATCTGTTGGTTTGAAATGCACAGAGGTCCTACCTGAATTCACTAAAATCTAATTAAATAGGCAGAAGAATCCTCAAACTCCTTTATTGGAAAACCATAAAGTTTTTATGATTAAATACACTCCTCCGCACTCCTACATATAGCTTTTATATTGTTGCTCAAACTCTACTACCTATGTTTTAAAAAAATCAAGATTCAAACTATGTGAAATTTCAACCTTAAAAAAAGTATGAAAAAACTAATTCAATGGAAATGTAGTTAAATTGCATGTAACTTTATAATTTAAGCATCTTCTACTTTCAAATGACATCTACTGTTTTATTCTTTGAAACAAAGAACGATATTTTTATTATATTCTAAAACAGCACAATATGCAAAAAAGCAATATTCCTTTCAAATTTTATCACTGTTCCAACATTTTGGAAGAGAACAAGATTGGCAGTCCTATGTCATAGTCTAACATATAAACACATATGTCTCACCTTCAGTTCTAACCAATATACTCTTCTCCACAGCTTTCGATCTGATTTTCTTGCTCTCCCATCCCTCACACACTGAATTATGACACTTGTCAGGAGAATTCACTCCAACTCTCATTTAACACTTGCAAAGAATCTGACTCAGTGCTAAGTATGTTATACATAAGATTTCATTTAAGTCTCATATTAAATCAATGAACAGGTAGTACAGGACTCTTTTAAGGCAGGAAAAAAGAGGCTTGGAAAAGTTCTGTAATGTGTTCAAGATCTCACAGTAAGAGAGTATGAGGACTGGGATTTTAAGCCATGCCCATCAAATTCTGCCTTGCAAACTTGGGTTATCATCTGTCTCTCTGCTCTACCTACTTGGGCAACTAATTGTGTGAAGAGGGATATGTTCCTTAAACTCTCTAAGTTCCATGTTTTCCATCTTAAAAATTGAAGATCAGAATGGATTCTAGTGGGTTAACCAAAATTTCCTGTAGCTGTGCAATAATGTGAATATACTAAATATTACTAAACACTATTCTTGAAGGTGGTTAAGATGGTAAACTTTGTTTCTTTAACCACAATTTAAAAAGTCAAACCGAAAAGTCTCCTGTACATTGTCTTAAAAATATATAACATACTTAACTCTCATTTCTAAAAATGAATTAATTGGCTTCAGATGTAGGACCCAGGGATGTGTATTCCTTAAAAGGTGATTTGGACTGAAATGAATTATATCTCATGACTCCCCCAGGACCATGTGCACTCTCACATTCAAGGTAGAACTAGCCCAACAGGAAAAAGAAACTGGGTAAAACGGAGTAGAATAAAAGTGTTTGGGCTAATTTTTGAAAAAGTATCATTACCTTCATATACAATTCATGATAAAAATGAAAGAGTAGTTTTAAATAAAAAGAGATATGAAGATCTTTTTTTTTTTAAGTTTAGAAAACACTGTAATGCAAAGGTATGGCCTTATTATTTAATGAAGGGTTGCTATTGTATTTCCCAATGGTAGAACAGATTTGTGATTTGTCTCACACTTTAAAAACTACATTTTTAATAGATTCAGTGTTCAAATGACGCCGAAAAGCCCATTCAGCTGAACACACTTTAAACAAGTGATACCAAGTTGAAAGATAAATACAATTAATATTTTACAACTACTAGAAAATAAGAAGTTAAGTGTTCTTACATGCCTACAAAGTTTCAAACTTGGAATATAAAACTTATGAGGGTTTTAGTTTTTTGGTAATGCTAGGGATCAAACCCAAGTGCTCTAACATTAGACCACATCCTTAGCCCCAGTACTTAGGATTTTGATAGCTCTGTTTACTTTTCAAATTCTAGTTAAACTCTAACCAAATCAGGGCTTTAACTGTTATATGTTCATCAACCCTTTAATCTTTTTTTAAAAATAAAGCTTTGTTTTAAAAAATTTCTTTTCCACTAACCCCTAAAAGCAAACCTGTCTACTTCAGCTGTAAATGCAATCTGACTCTCATACTACAATATCCCCCTCACACACACACAAAAAAACTACCAAAAGTCCCAGAACCTGCAAGCTGAATATGATAAATAAAATTCTTGTGTTAAAATCCTTACCTTCTGGAAGCAAATAATAACAAGGACACTGAATTTAATAACTATCAAACCCTTACATAATTATTCACTCATTTCAGCAATAAAACCCAACATTATAGAACCTATGCATGTTTTTACATTTGAATACAAATGTCTGGAAGAAGAAATTCAATACCTTAGGGAAAAAAGTAAGAAATCTACATCTCGGAATCTGGCACGGTCCCTCCATTTCTACTTTTTCCATTCCATTTCCCTTTTGCAATTCCAGTTCTATCACATGAAATTTCCCTAATTCCTGTACTTGTTCAGACACAGGGATCCCTGAGTTATTTTCAGAATATCAGCTGAATCAAGAAAATAAAGTTCTAGTAGAAAAGAAAGAAGGGCTTTTCATTAAGTAGAATCATAACATTAAAGAGCCAAGTATCAATTTGAAAATAGGGGCACTAAAATAAAACAAATTCATTTATGATATTCTAGACTATAATCTTACTATCACCAATCTGGTTTAGAACAGACAACAGCAAGAAATGAAAAGAAACAAGTTGCAATAGCTTTGAAATTTACAAAAGAATAATAATTTGGTTTTCAGAAATAGTCTATAAACACATGGCATAAGTGAATAAGGGAAAATGAAGCCAATGTACACACTTGTAGTACCAACAAAAATTTTGATTTTTTTAAACATCACACCAAGACAGATATATCTAGCTAGTCTCAGACAAAAAAAAAAAAAATTAACTAAAAAGTAAGCTAGACCAACTATCCACAATACCTTCATCTATTGTAATTACATACTGAGCTTTAAAAGGCAGCTTTCTGAAATATTTTACTCTTATTTCTAATCTTTAAGAACCATAATTCAGTTCTTTTAATCATTTTACAAAAACCTCTTTATAATACAGAGCTTGTTTATACATCTCATTTTAAAACACCACAATATAAATGTTGATCAGCATCCTCCCAAGAAACAGAATAATTGTAACTGATTGACAGCGCTTTTGTAGTCAAGTCTCAAGAAAACAGTCAACAAATCAGCAAACTGGTATTCTTTTTTGACAAGCAATCCCAGCAGGAAGTTTCACTCTAAATAATTATGAAAAACTAAGTCTACTCTAAGATAGCATCATAGAAATACTGATATATTTTGTTTAGCCAACAGAATTTTTTAAAGTGAGAAATCCAATGAAAACTGAGGGAGTTTAGGGAAAGTATCAAATTAGTAAAGACACTGAGTTACAAGGCAGTATTGCACTTGAATTCTGAACCACAATTTTGTAGTGGCAACTTCTAGTAATCTGAGCAATTTCATCTGGAAAGAATTTACCAAGAAAGATTACAACATTGATTACCATGTGCATTTTACAGTACACTTTCCTTAGCCCATTTATAATTAAAAAAAAAAAAAAGAAAACTAAAAATGTAAGAAGTAGAAACCAAGCTTTAAAAACAGTTTTTCACAACAAAATTTATTAGAAGAATAGTGGTTTTGAAAGTCTAGCATCCAGTGAGAACTACCATACACAACATTACAGCTGGGAATGTTTCTCCAAAATGTCATGGTCAAATAATACAATGGAACCATTAAATCTTACACATGCACGAAAGAACTAGCGCTTTTGACATACAACGAAAAAAAAAGTAAGAAAGAAAGAAAATGGGGTGGGGGGACCACATGGATTAAAATTTTAAGTACTCATCACATACATTAAGACACAGCTTATTTTAGTCCAGTCAAAAAATCAGAACTGCATTAAAAAATTTAATGTAGTGCAATCAAACCAAAAATCTTAATTTGTGATCATAAGTGCTCTACTACATAAACATTAATAATAGCAAGGAACAAAAAGTTCAAATCACACAGTACAAAAAAATCTGTAAATAAATATAAACTACAGTACAAGAGAAATATTAAATTATACAATTCCGTCAAACTGTAAACAGTATATTGAAATGAGGTCCATAAGAGTTAAGGGGGTTCCTGTTGTGTTTCATGACACTTGAACTTCTAGAAATCTGAAAGATGCAATTTTCCATATCTTTGAAGGCTATGGGTATTATATATGGAGAGAATTTCTTTTAGATGTAAGATATCAAATTTCAAGCAGAGGGATAACCTATTTTGTTAACCACAGATAGTACTGTAGAAAACAAGAGTTATGAGACAAGTCTTAACATCAGAGATGTAAAGGACTAAAACACTGGAATTAGAACTTCACATCAGAAGAAACTTGTCACTGAGGTCTTCAAGGCTATAAAATACACTGACAAAATTGTCTGCTAATAAGCAAACCTAGACCTCTGCTAATTTTTTGACATTTTACATACTCATGTTAAAACACCAACTTTGGCAGAATCACTACTGATAAACTCAAAGCACTCCTGGCCCAATGGTTCCATCACAGTGGCCAGTGCACAGATTCTCTAAAGACATTGCATAAACTAGAATGTAGAGGTCAGACACCCAAGGACCAGTGCTTGAATTTAGTAGTAGTTATGGTGAAGAAGCAAGAGCCACATTAAGGAGGAACTGCATCTGTTATAGTTTACAGAGGCAGCTAGGAATGTCTTTTAATTGTGCTGGCTATTAGTGGCATTTAAAAATATATACTTTCACCGTTTGTGTGTGTGTATGTGTGTGTGAGAGAGAGAGAGAGAGAGAGGGAGGGAGGGAGGGAGAGGGAGACAGAGACAGAGAGTGATGTGCTGGCTATACATTTATGCACATTTTTAAAAAATACACTGTTAACAGGAACCCCCGCATTATCTGCTCAGTAGTAATAACTGAATATATAGAATGCCACTATAAGAGTGTGAGGCACCGTGTGCTGGAGAGTTATATGCAGCTTTAAAATCTGTTTGGCTGAGTTATACCTGGATACCTGAACTGAGTTTTTAAGTTGACATTCATCAAAGATGTGCTACCAGCACGTTGAAATAAAAGCAAAACAGAAAAATACAAGTCACTGTTAGGTTTAAGAATAGCATCAAAGTACCTGAATTGAGTGAGAAGAGTGTGTAAACTGTCCCTGAGGGTTTTTAAACAGTGTGTATAAGTTGGATTTCTAAGAACATTAGTTTTATTTAACGGTGTGGACTGATAAAATACCAATGTCTGACAGTTTAAAGTGGAGGTTAGAAAGAATTATACGCAAACGCTCCAAATGTATATAGTCTATGCATTTTTTTTTTTTTTAACGAAGCAGCAACAAGCTGCTGTAAAGTATACATCCCATCAGAACAAGCAACATGTAGGAGTCAGATAAAGGTTTCTTAGTCTGGTTTTCTGACAGCACAGCATATCAATATCCAATGACTATATCTTTCCTAGATCAGAATGTAACTAATTTCGACTAGCAATATAGGATTAGACTTTTAATCAAACACTTTGCTATTACATACTAAAATTCCTTAAACTTACTAATGCTGGTAATACTAACCTAGTTAATCATCCCCCCTCATTTTAGAAATATACCCTTCCACAACTTAAAAACATTAAGATCCATTTCAGTCCTCTGATGTAAAAAGCATGTAAGTGAATTAATATTAAAAATTTACACAGTAAAAAGGCTTGAATTTCAGCCAAAGATTCTAAATACTGTTCATTCCCTGAAGACTTAAAGGGGGAGAGAATCCCTACCCATTTTCCTAGTGGTTTATTTTTCTAAGATGGTCTGATATAATTTTTTCATTTTGGGGTATTTCCCCCTAACCTTCTCTCAAATTCCAAATTCTTAAGCCTGAAAAGCTTAACGAAATGGGGAAAATGAGGCAATCACTTACAATTGCTAGAAAGGTACAAAATGTTATTGTCTTTAGTTAAAATAAGATTTATATAAATGTGATCTGACCCCATATTATGTAGTATGTTTCATATTTTTAAATAATTGTCCTAAAACTTACAGTACCTAAGACTCTGAAGATAAATTAAGACTTTAGTGTTGTAACAGAAAAAAGTGCTGAATTATCCCTTTTCTAGTACTTTTAAACATTTTGGACAAGTGCTTTCCTAGTGACAGTAAAGTTCACTATATACCCTTCCACCAAGAAGGAAAGTCACCTTGGTGAAAGACTTTTAGGAGTGTAGCACCGGGTATTTACCAAATAGTAGGAGTTGTTTCACTCATTCTGAGGGGGTAAAAATATCCTAGATTGAAATTCTATTTGGCTATTGACTGTTAAAAATCCCTGCTCTACTGTGTCAGTGTCCTGTGTCTAACTATCCCTGGCCCCCCACCCACAGTCCCCTTACACACTATCCACTGAGAATCTAATCTCCAAAGAGATCATTTTAAAATTTATGTTTTCAGGACATACCTGAGAAAGGGTGCAATTATGCAGAACAAGGAATCCAAGACTGCACTAATACTGGTTATAGGTTCATACATTTTTTTTCCCCAAGACAAATCTAAGTTTAAGAGGTATGGATCTTCAAATATGTCTTACTGCTTTAGATTTTTTTTTTTTTTTTTGGTATGTGTGTAGGGTCATTTCCAGTGTTGAAAAGATCATCTTGCACCTATTCAAGAACAGTTCAAGATGAAGTAAATAGTTCATTTCCACATTCAAACAATAAAGATTAAATATTATGAGTATAATATTTGCTACATCCAATAAATCTATGGTTAACTAAAAGTGCTTGCTTTTCAGCATTTATGGAAACAGTTCTAAATGAACTGGAAACCTTAAAATTACTCTCCCCCCCCCAAAGAGTTTCAGAGTTTCTGATGTTTGTTGGTCAAATCAACATTAACTAGCCTTGATTCTCATTTTCAAACAATGTAAAGATTTTTCTAACAAATGAAGATGGCCCAACTTTACCACACTGTCTGTCCTGTGACTCATTTTTAGTGTAACAGGGCAGAATCTGTGTCTATGTACTTGCCCATCCTACCACCCCTTTCCTCCAATCTCCTTCATAACACTTAGTATACACAGCTACAGAGCTATGCTACAGGGCTACTGTCGGCTTTTGAAAAACATGACTGCAAGATTATCTGGAATATAGGAGGATACGAAAAGAATTCCTCCATTTCCCTTTCAGTCAGCATGTTTACAAATCCTACTCAAGTCTCAAGGACAGAATGAATCCAAAATAATTAATAAAGAAAGTGTCCGGAGGTCTGTATTCCTGTACCATAATTATACTTTTTTCCTCTTCAGTAGTTTTTGAAAGAAATTAGTTAAAAAAAAAAAATCCCTATGTAGCGTAACAGTCTCCTAAATGGACTGTTTGGCTAAAGCTGTCAAGTTTTTAATAATACTGGCCTGACCATAGTATTAATGAAGACCTAATTCTACAGCAAGCAACAGTGACAAGGAAACAATCTCCGATATTTTCATATAGGCCCAAATTTAACCTATGACTGTATCTCCTATAAAACATTAAGTAGGGCAATTTGATCTATTGCCATATTCTATCACCAATGACAGCAACCTGAATATATAGAAAAGAGAATTCCACATGAAAACTATCTCTGCATTTGGTAAATTATAAAACAAAAAAATGCAGTTTCAAAATGAAATCTACAAGGGTAACAGCTGTTTGAGAAAATGACACCAACTTGCCATACATCTGCTGTTAATGATTCAAAATAATTTCAGGTTCTGACATTGAGCTGACTTAATCTGTTTTATTAGCCACATAAAACCAAGCTTCACTATTATGTGTCAATGAAATATAAGAGAATCTACAAAGGATTAGAACCAGGCCTGGCATCATGTGCTTACTTGGGGATGGGGGAGAACACACAGCTCACTAGCAGCTCAAAGGTTGCTATGTACTGCCTAATGACAGAAGGTAGTTAGGATATGGGCCTTAACAGGTAGTCATTTTTAGTCTAATTTAGTGTTCTCTCCAGAAAATTGGGAACTAAACATCTCATTGTGCCTTCTTTTGTTTTATTATCTGATCCCATATAGCTCATATTATAGCTAAGGTAAAACACTGGGGAATAAAAATGCCAATTGTTTGAGGTAATGATTTATATAAGATAACCAGAATTCTAAAGCACTTCAATATTGTAAAGTAAAAGTGTACCAAATAAAGCTAATACACACTTCACACTTGTTGAGCTTGCGCACCAGAATTGAACAGTAATTAACTTCACATAAGGACCCTACTATCACACAAAGCCTTACTCATATTCATGATCTGCTGCAGCAAAGGTTTATATCAAGCAACATCTAAACTTCAGAATAACAACAAACTTAATATTAAAAAGTATTATACACAAATATAAATTATTTTTCCTGAAAGAGAGATCTTGTCCTTCATGGTATTTGAGGAGCAGAATAAAGTGTATAGCTCATCACAAATATAATTCAGTCACTTGTAAGCCTATCAAAAAAGTAATATAATATACTATATTACTATCAATTGATTTCTGTGCTGTCTCAGGATGAGAATGCTAATGATAAAATACCAACTAGATAGCTGTCCACAGAATTAGTGTTTTTGATTTTATAGTGCCATAGCTTATCTATAATATCAATGCTCTCATTAAAAATGCAAGAATTTATTTTTAAATACATTATTTCCTATCATTAGTTCAAATAATGTTATATAATTTGAGTAATGTCATCATCCACCTACCAAAAATGTGAGGAAAAAAGGCTTTTGTGACAAAGACAGTCATGAACTATACTTTCCCATACCATAAAAATGGTCACCTGTTGTTTTGAGCCACGCAAAACTCTGATAAGCAGAATTTAAGCATCCAAGTAGACCAATCTCTATTATACATTTATGAGGATGTCCCCAAATTAGAATATCTACACCAAAAGTGCCAATACAGCATAGTGGCAAATCAAGAGAGAAATTAAATATTAAGGGATCACTGTGGCATGAAGACTGATCGCCAGCCATGTGATGATGATGAGCCACCTCCAGGAAATACATGGTATAATGGAACTCTGAACACAAAATTTAACATTAAAAGTGCACCTGAATATTACAAACTAACTTTACAAAACCTACAATAAGGTAAAATATATATCTTTTGAAATATTCAGCAGCTTTTTGTTTTGTCTTTTTTTAAAAGGTTTTTTCTTTTTTCTGAGAGGCTCATGAAATTTAAAAAGGGACCACTATCTAATTTCAACCATGCTTCACGAAACAATAATGGCTATTTTATATTGCAGTTACCAATGTAATGCAATTAGTGCTTTAAAATAATCTACACTCAAAAAAAAACAAACAAGAGGGGGTGAGGAAGAGAGGAAGAGAGACCGACCTTTGGAGAAAATATGCTTATTCAAAAGCTTCTTGGAAAAGAAAATTTACCTGAATATCAAGTCATGACTGATCTCAAGTGTAATGTTTAAAAGCTTCACAGACATGAATATTACAATCTTCAGGTCTCAGGACTTTTAATCTGAGAAAGTTCAGAGTTTGGTTTGTTTTTAAATTCACTTTCTAACCAAAACAAATAATAGAAATACTCAAATTTGCACTATTTACAACTCTCAGCCTACAATCTGAAATGACACAATACAAGTTCTCTTATTTAAACTGCAGCATTAAAGGGTAGGCACACCATTCTTCTGCTGCTCGATTGTCATCCACTGAAACACACATAGAAAATATTTATGTTAGTAAAATGATCACTCCATGTACACTACAATGACAAAAATTACATAACTCAACTCATACATCACTTATATAGACTACCACATAGGATTAAACCTCTCTGAACAGTAAAACTCTACAAAACTTCAATTTTTAGGGCCAGATTTTTAAATGGGCCTTTAGTGATGTCTTTCTGAGAGGGGATAAAAAAGGAAGCACAAATTAATTTCTCAAAGGACCTTTTTGCAGCAATTTTTGGCTACTGAATACCCCAAACATTGTGCAAAAAGGCACCATGGCTGCAATTAATTGTGTGCTGAAAAACTGAATGTGAAACAAAGGAGGTGTTCCTTCATAAGCTTAGCCTTTTGCTTTCAGCAAACTTTCTGCCAAACTTCCTTCAACCGCAGATGAAAACCATACATTTCATAATGTATTTTTATTGCAACTTCCAGCTAGGCTAGAAATATTGCAGTTATATATTGTTACTTAACCCAAACTACCTTTTCCGTTGAGATTAGAAACCAAGAGGAAACAGGTTCAGTCACCCACTGATTAAATTGTTAAACAAAACAACCAAATCAAAAGAGAAACCCACGCCCAGGCTATGTCAAGAATGAGCAGTGTCTGTATTTTAATAACAGCAATGGTGTGCCTAACCTTTGAACACAAAGGTTGCTGAGGGAAAATTATTCTTAACCTAATTTAATTATCTGCTCCAAAAAGTTTCCAGGCAAGAATTTATGCCTTGAGAATACCTGGACCTACCACTCATCCTTGAACTGTTAGCATTCACCTGAAACTGACAATCTTAATCTAAACAACACCTCATGTTTGATTTTTTTAACACAAAAACTCATGATTTTTGTTTTTGGTTAAGCATTCAGAAGGGCCTGACCAATTAACTTAACAGCAGATTCAAACATAGGGTGTATGTGGTATGGATTTGATTTGCAGGAATAGTAATTTTAATTTAATCACAATAAAACTAAATTCCACAGGCTTTACTTATCAGCTATTCTTGCAAAAACTGCAGAAATATAAAACTTTCTAAACTTAATCAATTTTATAAGCCCATCTCAAAAAAGCTTAGGTGTTCTTCAAGGAGTGCTTATATAAACATGGTCTGAAAAGTCCTGAAATGTGTGCTAAACAACCATGAAAATCAGCTAAATATCAGAAGTTAAGAAGGGGATATTAATGTAGGATGCCAAGAAAGGGGGAGGTGAGGATTAGACCAACAAAATTAACTGTAACCTAAAAAAAAAAAAAAAAACCCAACTTCTCCCAATCTGGTACTATTATTTGAGAAACTAAAATGAGCTTAACTCCTGATTGAATTAGTTAAAACTGATTAGCAACCAAAATTATATTAGAATTGGGATTGTATTTTCTTTCTTACCATAAACTTAGATCCCCTTCATCAATGTAGATTTTGAACAGACAAGTGATGTTGTTTAAGTATCATTCTTTAAATATCACAGTTATACACATTTCTTTTCCCTATTTCTCCCACCCCCAATAAACAGATCTTGAATTAAACTAGGCGCTGCAACAATATTCAGTTGTTAGTTAGCACATGATCAATTCTTTAAAAGGGCTGAAAACTACAAAGAAACCTAGCTAAAATGAGGCATCCTCCATTGTTTTATGTAATGTACCCTGACTGCTCCTGAGTAAGAAGGGAGCTCGTCCTCCATGAGATAAGGCTATATCCTCACTTGTTGGTGAGATCAAATTCTACCCTTAGAAAATCTCAAATAAAATTACAGCAAAGGTAGTGTTCAAAGTAATTAACTGAAGCATTTCTGAAGGTAGTGTGTGCACATTTCCCACCTCCTTCCCCTCTGGGTGAGCACTAAGTAGATTGCAAATTTGAAGTAAATTAAGTGTAATTATATAAATGACCCAAATACATATTTATCATTGAATAACCAAAATTTTCAAATTCAAAGGTTCATTGTTCTTCTTAGTTTTTTCTTTAGTTTAATCCTTCAATTAGTTGAATAGTAGAAGAAAAAATGTGAACATTTTATAAGATGGCTTTCCAATTTGCAATGATAAAGCTCCCAATATAACTGAGGTGATTTCTAAAAGGGGGCTTTTTTCCTCTTCTTTTTCTTTTTTCTTTCTTTCTTTTTTTTTTTTTTTAAAGTAAAGGCAAACATAATTTAAGGGGAAAAAGAAAGAAAAGCATGCAGGCTCTACAGGCAAGGAGTCCACGTCCATGAATCTGTTCTCTGTGAGGTAACTCAATTCTCTTTTGTAGAGAAACATGCAAAAGGCCAAACAATATTCCGAGCCATACTGCACATGGAAATTTAAAAATATGCAACATTCGAAAGGCACCCTTCACCTCTGTATACACAAGTCAATGCAAAATTTGCAAAGAAACAGTGTCACAGGAATGAAGTTAGGTGCAACAATGACAGCTGAACAATGATGCAGTAGTGCTCACCCAGTTTGTACAGTAATTGGCACTCTACAGTATTCCTACTCGTTTTTTGATTCATTTGCACTTTGTGCTGCCTCTCCCTGGGGATCTAATTCAATCTTTACAGAAACATCTGGCCCCTCCGACCTCATTAATTTCATCTTTTTCTTTGGAGGGTTTTTCAAAGTGCCCAGCCTCTCCTTTACTTTGTACTCCAGTGTACTGTGGGGAATCCCATAAATACTCTGAGCTTTGGAAACACTCATTTTTCCACTCATAACCACTGAGATTGCTTCCTCCAGTATCTCACTGTTGTACTGTCTGTAACGCCCTCTTTTCTTCCGAGGCTGCTTGGAGCCAGGGTCTCCTTCTTGATCCGATGTGGGATATGGCTGTCCAGAGGTAGACTGCTCAGCATCTGAGCCCCAAGAATCAGGTCCAGCATCTAACATGCTTTTTCTATTTTGTTTTGGAAGAATAGCCCTTAATTTTTTACTAAGCGCGCTCTCCGTTTGTGAACCCATTACCAAAGAGCTATAGCTGTACTGATCACCAGTGCGAGACTCCCAAGAAAGATCCATTCCTCGAACTTGTGGTATCTTTAAATCTACAGGAGATGAATGGCTCACATCCTTTTTTCCATCTTGTTTTGCTTGAAGTGCCATTTTTGGAAAGGCAGAATTTTCTGCAAGAAAAGGAAGGTCACTGATGTTGCTGAGTGCACCATTTCCCCTGAACTTCATACGGCTGAGGTTGAATTCATAATGTGGTTTTGCCCAAGAGGCTTCCCTGGATAATATTAAGTGTTGTCCATGATTCTGTAATCCAGATGGCCCAAGGCTGGCAGCTGTGGACAATTGGTTTCTGCTCAGTAGTTCTTCACTAATCTGCAGGGATCGAGCCAGTGGAACTTTGAGTGATGTGGAGTGTCCAAAACCTTCCCTGGTTCCATCCTGTAAGCTTCTTGGAGGTACCCCATCACCACTCCGAAGTCCGTCTGGGCGGTACTGGCTGGGTCTCCCAGGTCGCCTAATTGGATGGAAGGAAACTGATGTGAGCAGGACTTGCACAGGTAGGGAGGGATGGGTGAGGGGACCACTCCTTTATTAGAAGGCCTTGCTTGGGTAACATCACTTTGTGTTATTTATTTATTTTTCTCTAAAATTAAAAAAAAAAAAATAGTCTCGGCAGTTAGTTTTAAAACTTGTTCACAAAAAGAAAAAGGAGAAAGAAAAAAAAAACCAGGAGCTTTTTGGGCAAAGAAAAATTAAACCTGTTGGCTGGTCTCTGGTTGGGTTCACAAATTTTCGGAGAAAAAGTTTCGCGCAACTGTCTGAAAATAGCACCTTAATTATTAATTACAGTGTAATCATCAGTCTCCAAAGATCTACACAGAATTGTGTTACCAATGTGACGTTACCACTAAACAAGTACAGTAATAAAAGAGTAAGCCAAATTACTTTAATGCAATGTATTCAACATTCATGACCACTAACTATAAAACTGGAACCATTTACATTGGTGGAACCCCCAGCTGATTGCTTATTTACTCCACAAACAAGCTAATGTTCATCATCAAAAATTAAACAATTCCAAATAACATTTCTTATTTTGCTTGGGAAAAAAAATATAAATGGAAACCAGCCCCAAGGGGGAGGGAGGGAGTCAAAACTAAAAGAAACCAAAAGAGCGACTTCTGCATTTAAACTTACCAAACTTCTTCATTGAAAAACACTATATGGTAGCAGATACATGAGTATCATGATTCTCTATTTATATCTTTTAAGCTTATGTAACTGCAAAGAAAATTATTCCTTACTTTCCCCCCAACTTTTTTCGTAAGTTCTATTCGAAGAAATTACTATTAGGTTTATAAACAATCTTGTAGCAGTTTTCTTTGGTTAAGAAAAAACTCCTCTTCCTGAAATATCAATTGCCTATTTTGAAATTTCAAGTGGATAAGCTTTGAGATCATATTTGAAATGTTAACTATTTATACAAAGTTAATTTACATGGTTTTGATATTCATAATACAAAAAGGTCATCAATCTTTTAAAACTGGCAACTGGCAAAGCAAGCCTAAAGGGGAATAATATTAAGTGTTATACATTAATGAGATCTAAAAATGAAACTCTGCAATAATGGTAAATCAGATATGTTCTCCAAAACTCTACAGGGACCAATATCATTATTATCATAATAGGAATACCACTGAACATTCAACTACAATATGGGCAATACCGATTGTGCATTTGTCTTCCATAAAACAAAACCAAAGAGAAAACACTTCCCATTCAGAGGGATAAGCAAAGCAACTTCAACCATATAATACATGGATCTGGTAGCAAAGTTTAAGTTGAATCTTAAGGGATTCATTTACTCCAACTGCACTTGGGCTTCTACTATACACATCCTTAATTATATAACTCACATGTTTTTGATGTATAAATGGAACCCAGTAATTTGGGACCTTGCTGACTTATATTTACAGTAATCTAAAAAAATGAATTAAGTTAATATTTTTAGACTGAAGAAAAGAAGGGAGAAAAGTAAATAATAAAAAAGGTGAAATGATAAAAAGACGAGAACATTTCAGAAGTCAGAAATCCCTCAGTTTGAAGAGAAATAAAAATTAGTTACAAAAGGTTAGTCCATTTAGTTCTCACCTGTTTTTTGTAAAAATCTAAACAATTTCTCCATGTAAATAGTCTAAAAGTTAAATATGCCTACATATAAACGGATTTATAAACTTATCAAAGGTATTTTCATATCTAGGTAAAGTTGGTTTTTGGTTACAACAGTTTTCTAATATTATGCCTAAATACTTCATTAATACCTGACTTTTCTAAATGACTACTAGATACACAGAGTAACAATTACATAGTATAATTCTTACACTACAAAATTAAATGATAAGAGAATTCGCTTTAGTCCCATATGAGTTATAAAACTGAGCATGTAATAATGTCTTGGCAACATAAGATGGTTATCCATCAACATCCAAAACCAGCCTTATCTATTAAAAAATCTAAAATGTATACAATCACATTTTTTGAACTGCTACAGAATTAAAATTGCAGTTCAAATCAACAACCAAAACCAAGTCAAAACAAAAATGAACATACATACACACGAGCACTCAATCCCCATTAGAGATATCAAGTGAAACCTAGAGCTCAATTTTCATTCAACAACTATAGCACACAAACACTGCCTTTACGTCTAACTTCCAGAATTATTTAGCTTGAGTTTCACACTTCACAACACTAAACAACAAAAAGCCCAAAGACATATATTCTTACTACATTCACGACTACTTACTACTTGTACTAAACTGACAAAATTGATCTATACTAGACAATTCTACATTGCACCAATATACTCTTATTTGATTGACAGCCTAAAGGTTATTTTATAAAAGGTCCACCTGTTACTCTGAAGGATTAAATTTTAAAGTACACAGGGGAAAGTGGCAAATCAATCTCTGGTGAATTATCTAGATAAAATTGTGGAAGGCTACAAATATTTTCCCTTACCCGTTCCCTTGAGTACTGGAGCAGCCTGCAGAATGGCTCAGGGAAGTGCTGCCAGCACACGGACTTTTCTTAGTAGACAGGTCAAGTACACCGTCTGCAGAGACACAAACATCTGAGGATATTAAAAAGTGAAGCAAATGTAGAATGAAAATACTAAACATGAAATGGCAGCAGGTTTAGTCAATCAGGCAAACACAACAGTCACATATTTGAGTTATTCAATATAAAAATCAAGATATTTTTCTCCTGAAATAACATAAATTAAGAAAAGTATGTGATATCAAATGTATCTAAGGATTCAATATTTTATTAACAGTGCAAAAGAAAAGGCAAAGCATATTATACACAATGTTTAGATATGGTGAAATATTAGAAATAGCAGTTCACACAGCATGATGTTCTGTACCAGACTTATACTTCATTTTCTAAATTGACCTTGATTCAAATGTAAGTTTTAATGTCCCATTAAAAAAAAACTGTCTTAGAAACTATAAAACCAAATTCCTCAAGATCTAAATCTACCTGAAACTTGGATCCAAACTAATTTAAAATTAGATAAAGACAAATTTAAATAACAAAATTATTTTAAAACATGAGTTTATATGATTAAATTACATGTACACACTAAACAAGATAAATGTATGTTTAGATTCAATCCTTTGAAGAATATACAGAAATTAAAAATTCAATTGCTGAAATTTATAAAGACAAAGGATTTTAATAAGACACTAAAAACTGGTGGTTTCTAGTTTAAGAAAGAATGAAACAATCTTGATACTAATTAGAGCCTAAGTGTAACCGAGAAGCTAGACCAGATCACATAATTCACGTTGCTAATAAATAAAATCAGGACACTTTCTTTTCCCACAAAGATACATTCCTTCTTATAGACTTATCTAGATACAGATCTCATAGACAGGACAACTTTTTAAGCAGCCATTCTGTCCAAAATAAATAGAGCAAGATAATACCCAATGCCTCTGATTTTTAGATGGCCAGTAGAAAGATCCTGCTAACTCATTATGTTAGAATTCACTCCACAATAGAACTTATCCAACTGGTGTCTGAGGACATTCTAATTCCCTATTACGGTTGTCAGAAATAAATATGCAATTAAATGTATAAATAAGAAAGTCAATATCAAGAGAAAACATTGTCCTTTAGAGACATTAACACTTCAAAAAATATAACTATAATCTAACAGAATCAAGTACTTTATTAGATATTTCATTTAATTAGATATCTAAAAAACAAATGCACTGCTATTTCCAACCAAAGACAGAATAATTTAGATTTCTAAATCAAACATGCAATTTATCTAACCCAATGAGAAAACATATTTAAAGTCTGCCACAAAATTATGTAATTAAACTTGAAAACACTAAAATTCAATGCAATAAGACATTTTTTAAAAACATTTTTGCTTCACTTGAAGTCCATACACTATAATGTTATCGTGCAGTTCAAATTCTCTTAAGAATGTGTTGCCAATACAACATACCTTTTAAGGGCAACACTAGCTATGAGATGTTAAATCAGACTAGTAGAATCATTTTATGTTAACCTTCATTACTAGTATTTTAAATATACCTCTATGCTGTCATTTTCCTATTATAAACCTGAAGCTTTGATGCAATATTTAGAGCAAAGTGATTCTTATTAAAAACTACCAATTCGTGGTAAAGAAAATGATCCTTAACAAAACAGAAAAGACACAACTTTGGTAACCAAAGGCACACCGATTGATGTGAACACAGAGTAATTTGGAATCCTGCCTGTTAATCTCTTGGAATTTAGATACTTTTCTTTGCTATTTACTATATCCCAAGAGGAAAAAAAAACAACAACAAAGAAAAACTACTCAAAAAATATATTCTTCAATAAGCAACTGAAGCCAGACCATCAAATGTAAAACCTTTATAAATTCTTATAGTAAGCAAAGGAAAGTCCTTTCAAAGATGTTCTTTTAAGATTTAAATTTATTTTCTTTCAAAATAAACTTATTTCTCACCAATATATTCACAGATCTTATGACCTTTCTGTATACTCTTAGAGGAGACTTCTAAAACAATAAAATCATTACTGTAGACATCACTGAGTTAAATTATTTATAATGGAAATGGCCAATTCATCTTTTGAGAAATTAAAAGGTCAAATGAGATTATAAAGCAAGAGGAATATTTATTCTACTTAAGATAATAAACTTTCTGAGACTCAAACATTTTCTAAACAAAACAGATAATACTCTTAACCTCTTTACTAATTTGGGTCCTCACTCACAAATTCCCCTTCAGAAATACTTTAAAAGTTAGTTCACAATACATTGTATGTAAATATGTATATATTTCTGTATTGACAAAACACTGAATACACTTAACTAAAGTGTGTTCTATTGTCTTCTTTTATTTCTAACCCTGGTAATTTCTTTTTTAAAACTGCAAATAAAAACATTTTTCCTTATGATCTCATTTGCAGAACAAAACAAGTAAAGGTGTATTTTTCAGGTACTAATTCTAAAACATTAAGAAAAAAATAGAAACGTAACTTTTCATAGGCGTTTTTAGAAAATGGACAGGACAACACTTTGGAAAGTGCAAAATGCTTGTATTAGTATCAAATAACTTAAAAATCAGTTACAACTATAAACCACCTGACTATAAATACCTAGGTGGTACATCAATCAAAACTATGAATTACTGACAGGTAAGGTTTTAAGAATTTTATCTGTACATATCTATCACTGCATAGTGAAGAATAATTTAAGATTCACATTATTGTTTTGTTTTTTAAAGAGACAAATTCTTGCTATGGTTCCCAATGTGGCCTTGAATCCCTAGGCTCAAATGATCCTCTTGCTCCAGCCTTCCAATAGTTGGACTACGGTATGGGCTACCACCCAGCTAGAATCACACTATATTTTATTCTATTATTAACTACTGGTCCCCTCATTGCCAATAATTTTTTTCTCCCCCGAATAAGTTTTCTGATTGGACAGAGGAGACCATGATTATCAAACCATACCTTGTTCACTAGGTTCTGACTGAGACTTTCTGACAGTAAGGTCCAGAGGTGAGTCTTGGTCAGCCATGAGAAGTTTGCTGAGCACAGGGTTCTGAGTAGTTGCAGCCGTGGGAGAGGTGGTGACTGGAGATGCTTTCGGCAGGCTTTGGTTCTTTGTGCTATTGGGCTGGCTGGGGTCCTGAGTAGAGCTATTTTTTGAGGTATATTCAGCAGCAAATTGTTGGATCATTCGCTGCATGATCTCACGGGCCACTAGGGGAATATTGGGGTCGAAGACCCAGGGACTGTCTGTAAACAAAGATTTATTCACTTTTAAAGTGGAAAATTGTACTTAAAAAAAAAAAAAAAAAAAAAAAACCAACCAACAAAAAAGACAGCTTTCACAAAAACATATTCATATTTTTCTTAAAATGCAAAGTCTTAAAAAATAGTATTTCCCTTGATTTATATTTTTAATCTCCAAGCTTTTGAGTTGCAGGTTTTTAAAAAATAAAATTTTCATAAAAATATTTCTAAACATTTCCCCCCAAGATTATGAAATTAAAGGGTTACAAATACTATCTTTTATAGGCTAAAATCACTTACCTGATATAGAAATCCCCAAATCTTTCTCTTAAGAGTTATTCCCCAGTTAACATCTACAGAGAACACATTGTTTCCCCTAGAGTTTTTTTCCATCAACTGTCCTCTCCTAAATTTCCAAAATTTGGACTACTGAATTCACGAGTGCTTAATTCATTTCTTGTTAAAGACTGATGGCATAACAAGATCATAAAATCAGATACTTAATTTTAAGTATTCAGTCATGATAGGCTAGAGCAATAGTCTTCCCATTTTAATGTTCACTGAAATCATTTTGAGGTCTTTTGACTGCTGGATCCTATCCCCAGAGTTTCTGATTCAGCAGTTCTAGGGCTCAAGAACTGGCATTTCTAACAAGCTGCTAGATGCTGCTTGTGTGAGGACAACAATTTTAGAAACTGTGGGTTAGAAGTTTAAATGTCAATTCTCAAAAGTTGGAAGACAGACCACATATTTTCCATGAATAATCTTTTATATTTTCCATTAAGAATCTTTAAGTATACTCTTCCAGATATTAACAGAACAGTTAGAAAAGTAATGAAAAACACTTAAGTTATCCATGTCTAGTCAATTTTAAAATAAAAACCATATGAACTCATTAATTTTTGAACCAGAAGGGACCTTCAAGTTCAAATTTGGGTAAGATGAAAGGTGAAATCTATATATTTTGTGTGTGTGTGCGCGCGCATGCATATATATACCTAAAAATAAAAGATTCTCACATCTCTATAATTACAACACTAGCCTATCAAGGAAAAGAAGCTTCTTGGGGGCAGAGACTAAATGTATGTATATATACCTAAATCTTGCCTGGTGTAAAGTGTGCATTCAATTTAGCTGAGTCATGAATGGAAGGAATCAATTTATACCAATTTTCTTTTAATAAATGTGGAAAAAGTGATAAAAAAGTAGCCTCTACAAATTAGTACAGATGATTTCTGATAAAACTCAATCTAAACTCTTTCCCTGATCTTAAATGTCTACCTGTACCTTTGACTCCCCACCACACTTCTAATGCATTTTTAAGATGGTTTTCAGAAAACCTGTTTCCTTGGTCTTTTGAAGATTAGCTATATAAGGCAAATACCCACAGTATCTTAGAGCTGTGAAGAATTTGTGAGATTAATTTATAAAGTACAAAGGCACAAGAAAAACTGACTTTATTACTAAAATCTCCACAAAAAACAAACAAAACGCTCAAACTTCACAGAACTCATAATAACAACAACACATTTTATATTTTCCCAAAAGGAGCACATTCAATACCTGAATATGCTCATGCAGTCACAATATTTATTTAATTTTCTGAAGTTTAATGAGGCTTGCTCTATCAATATCATTTTTGTCTCACTAAGGAGTATTTATAATCCTAAATTTCTTCTCTATAAATATAGACTATTAGTATTCCAGATAGTTTATGAAAAAAGATATTTAATTAGGTGAGGTTCAGAAGTTCCTATATTCACTGACAATGCTTCTTCAACAGTTTTACTAAACATTTTAGCCATATATTGCTTTTTAAATCTCTCTACTGGATTTTCTCATTAGTTATTTGACTTTCCAGTTAAGATCCATTTCCCCCTATATAGCATAAATCTATGTATGAAAGACTATACAATTTTAATATTAGTGGTACCTTTCTCCCCCTAGAAAACTGGAGAATATGTAATAAAAAATTTCCAAATAGGAAGCAAATGAAATATTAAAGAATTATCTCTGTGTTTAACTAATATTAGTAAATAAATATCCTTAAAAAGCTTTGTGATTTGTCAAAGATTTTAGGATGAAGATCATAAACTGCTCCTTACGCTTAAAATGCCTATAGTATACTTTGTCTTTTTAATGAATGAATGACTAATACAATCATGAGACAAAATATTCTCAATGTTTATGAATGACAACTCTGCCATTTAAATTTTGTTATCTTTTTTTTGAAAGTTTCATGAAAGCATTCATTTTCTGACTTATAACACAAGTTCTATATACATTTTCATGCCTAGGGAAATAGACACAATTGAGTCAAATAAAAGCAACAACTCAGATGAAAATAAAACTACACAAAAACATGTAAAAATTAAATCACAGCCACTGGTACATTTAAAATGGAAATCTAACTTCTAGAAAGGTATCACTTTTTAAAAAAAACAAAAAAAACATAAGTGACAAAGCAAATTAAAAAGGAAATGTGATTAATAGAATTTTATAATATTGTTCTAAAGTTAAAACTGGTTACAATAGAGTCCATTATCATAAAAGTCTACTTTCATTGCATCTGTATTTCTATTTAGCTATACAAAACCTTTGCACGCCTGATTATTTAAAATATATAATTTGTACTGCTTGGATACAAAGGGCTAAATCCAAGCATCTGAAACAAAGGCTGAGCATTCTTCATCTGGTAAAGTGTATGTAAATATTCGAAAATCTGAATTGAAATCTAACCCACTTCTGGTCCAAAGCATTTGGGATAAGAAATATTAAACTGATGTTTATGAAAACAAGGGATACTCAACCTATATTAATTTGAAGAGTACAAATGTTCATCTTTAAGATATATCCAAGAGGGTTTTAAAAATATCTTAAAAAAATAACACTGGTATATAACATAAGGGGAAGTAACTGGAATTCTTCCAATTCCAAATCATTCTTTTCTGAGTATTTTGTGCTAGTATAAAAACAAACATAAAAACTTAAGTTACATATATACAGTTTCAGAGGATTCTCATAGCTCTTGAAATGTATCTTAAGATCTAAGGTCAGAATCCCTCTAAACAAAACTGATAAAAATTTTAAGTTATTCCTCTATGACAAAGGGATGAGACTACTAGAAGTAGGACAGAATAACTTCTTATTGTCCCTAAACAAAGAGTGGATGAAAATGGGTTCCTCTATACAAATTAAGTACAAAAGCTTCTCTCTCTAGATAATAAAGCTTGCTGTCAGACCTTTGCACTGTATACATTCTAAAGAAGAGGAAATGTAAAGATATTTTATTTGGCTAATACACTCATAGAACTGGTTATTGTTTAAACCTTAAATATGAATTACTTTAATAAAAAAATCAAAAACACCCATAAAACTAAGAAAATGACGATTTTTAATATAATGTTGGAATTCAGGGAACTGTATGCAATGATGAGGTGAGCCTGGGAGGTTGAGAGATTTTTAAGTCAGAGGCTACCAGCAGGTATTAAAAGAGAATGGAGGGTATACTAAAATTTTTGAATTTACAATGGATCTTACTGAAAAAAATGGGGGAAAATGTGCCAGCCCAATAATCTCTACATTCCTTAACTTTATTATGATATTTAATCTTATACCATTATTTAAACATATTGATCACATTAAGAAAAAAGAAGCCCAGCTGATATCCAATTATACCCAACCCATTAGAACAAATACTCAGAGAGTATACAGTCAAAACTGTACACCCTTTAGAAGGGAAAAAGAAAATTTCCAGAGGAATGAAAGGTGTAAACCACAATACATAAAGAAAAGGGAATCACTAAGTGTCCAAGATTACATAGGACATTCAAGATTACCAGGAATTTGTAGGAAACCCTTTTTAGAACCTATCATAGTAACTTCTTGGAACTAGAGTAAAAGGGTAATTAAGCATACAAAATCATTCAGAAAGAATTTCTTGAAAGACTCTTGACTACAATGGTTGGTGAAGGAAAGTTTCCTGAAGGTCTTGACAGATGGCAATTATGCTTTGCAGATAGAGAAAAACAAAACAAAACAAAACAAAGGTCTTCATGAAGAATTTATACACCCCAAGCCTCTATTACAATTAGACAAACATTCTCTGAATTTTAAAAGAAATGTAAAACAAGCCTATCAAGTTTCAAGAAGAATCCAGCATGGTGGTGCATGACTGTAATCTCTGTGACTGGGGAGGCTGAGATAGGAAAATTGCAAATTCAAGGTCAGCCCCTGTTTCAAAATAAAAAATAGAAAGGGCTGGGGATGTGGTTCAATGGTAAAGCGCTCTTGGCTTCAACCTCACACCCTACTACCAAAAAAACCCAAAAAACAAAAAACAAGAAACCAAGTTTCAATGAGAAAAACAAACTGAAAAATCCAAGAGACAGAGCTATTAAATGACACCTCAAATGTAAGAAAAAATTTTATTATGAGTTTTATCACCCTAATTTTAATAATCTAAAAAACTTTAGTGAAATAAGACTATACCAAGGGGAAAATGTTTACAAATCTAATTGGTTAAAAAAAAGAAAAAACATCTAATTGGTAAAGGTATAGCTACATTTTCTTTCCAAATAAAATTTCAGGTTGGAATTACTAAAATATTATATAGTAGGTTTTATAGTTACTGATAATTAAAACAGTAACTGCTTATATTTAAAAAATTGCTCAACAAAAACCTAACTACTGAGACCTTAAAATTTTCAGAGTTTCATAATAATGGATTTAACTATTTGACTAAAATCATCACTTCAGAGATAAGGGGGTGGCAGGACAGGGATTGCGTTAACTCTGTTCCAAATTTACCTTGATCAAAGGAATACAGAAAAAAAGTGCATCATTAGCATAGAAAAAAATTACTTTTAAGAGTAACTTTAAAAATAACATTGAAACTAAGAAGATTAATGTAAGACAAGCAGATGCTAAATGTCATTCTTCACTGAAACCAACCTTTTCTATAAAAGACTGCATTGAGGAACTCTTCTGCTTGTCTCTCGAATCGAATGATTTTTGCTTGCTCTTGTTTAAGCAGAGCTTCCTGCCCAGCTCCCGAAGCTGGTTCATCCAGACGGACTAAGTGTCCCTGCAAAAATATTTGGTGAAATATTTGTACAAAAAATTTTCCCCATTCAAAATAAAAAACAGATGTATAATTATAAACAAATACTAATAGCATATTAAACAAATTAGTTAATATTATTAAAGTATTTTAAAACTTCAATTCAGGATAAAAATTATCTCCACAAAACTATAATAATAGTAAAATGAGTATAAACATACAGCTTGGGTAAACTTTATTCACATTTTTCAATTATGAGTTTTCCCCCACAATTTACCATAAACTAATTAAACAATGATTACTCTAAAGGGAAAATTTCTTTCAGCATTAAAATATATTGGTTCTCTTAAAGCAAGTGCTCACAGATAAATCCATTCAGATGGTATGCTTTTATACATTTTAAAAAATCTTTTTAAATTTCAGATCTCATTTAAGGATCATGTTTGTCCTCCTAGAATGGGATATTTTCTCCAGACACAAAACATTTTTAAAGGGAGTGAAACTGAACAAATTACCTTTCTAAATATATATGAAAATGGCACAATGAAACACATTTTTCTGTATAATCAATATATACCAATTTTTTAAAAAAAGCATTCAGGAAGGAAAATTCAAGAAGATTTTATCAAATTTTATAATTCTGTTCCTAGATTACTTAACAAACTATGGCTCTCAAACCTTCACTGAGTAGTCAGTCAGTCAAACTAACACTAGAAAACTGAGTAGGAAAAGAGTGTACTTCATATTCTAAATATAAACACTGCAGCATCTTTATTTACAATATATATGTGTGTCTAAACATGCTTACAATATAAAATATGGATCAAAACGTTTGTCTAAATGAAAAGTTCCAAAATGCTGTACTGAATTCAACCACGAGATGTAGAGCATCTGCCTCCAGACTTCAAGAACAATGGAGTAAACTGACAATGTTTTGCACATCTCAGTGCATGTAACTTACTTTATTTCACTGTAATATATCAATACATGCATTTACTTTAATCATGGAATCATCAAAAGTGTTCCAAATAAGAAAACAGAACGTACACTGGTATAAGGTAATTAAACAAGAATTAAAGGCATATTATAATCCACAAAATATTTCCTCAAGGCTTTTAAATATATCTACTGTTATCTGTAAAAACTTGCTATGATTTCTCCATTACCTGAATTGTGCCACACAGCATAACCAAGACACAGACACACATACATCTTACTGACACATTTAGAATTGATTATATATTGCATACAAATAGTTTAACAAAAAGAACTCACTTGCCTTATTCAAATTACAACAATGATTTAACATTTCTATATAAACAGTAAATTTGTTATATAATTTGTTTAAAGAATTTTCAATTAAGTATTCTAAGTGTTATAAACCATAAAAACTTTTTTACTATTAATGTTATTTGTCAACATTCTCTTCTAAATATATAAGTAATTTTGAAACACAAATCATAAATAATTATGATATAGATTAAACATCTAAAACATATTAAGAACAGGCATCAGTTGAAGTGCCATCAAACTCTTCAACTGTATTGTACTTCAGTGTCATTTCATTAAGTGATTTTTTAAAACATAAATTATACCTGGATTTCACTCCTTAGTTCTACATTCAATCAGTTGAAGTTAGATACTGAATGATGTATCTGTAGAGTACTTAAAACTTTAATGTAGTATTTAATGTAGCATTCAGACTCCTATCATATGTAATGGAACACAACACAGCAACTAGCCTAGTACTCATCAGGGAGATGCTATGTGTCCTTTCTTAAACAATAATCAATCCCCATTCCCACACCAACACTAGTAAACCAATATACTAACTACACTATGTTTTGTCTTTATAGATGTGCCTGTTCTGGACATCATTTCATCTAAATAAACATACACACATACACTCTTTTTTAAATGTGTGTGTGTGGTTTTTTTTCCCCCTGTGATGCTGGGGAGTGAACCCAGGGCCTTGTGCATTCGAGGCAAGCACTCTACCAACTGAGCTATATCCCCCAGCCCAGTGATCGACTTTTTTTTCTCCTAGAATAATGTTTTTTTTTTTAAATCTCAGGTCCACCTGAGACTGAAATGAGCTCTTTCTCTGGGTTTTCAGTCTCTCTCTCTCTTTTTTTCTTCTTAAGAGAGAGAATTTTAATATTTGTTTTTTTTTTTTTTTTTAGTTTTCGGCAGACACAACATCCCTGTTTGTATGTGGTGCTGAGGATCGAACCCAGGCCGCATGCATGCCAAGCGAGCGCGCCACCGCCTGAGTCACATCCCCAGCCTCCTAGAATAATGATTTCAAGGTTCGTCCACACTGTAGCATGTGTAAGTAGTTAATTTCATTTATTGCAAAATGAATACTTCATTGTATGGATACACCACTTTTTATTTATCTATTCTTCAGTTGATGAGTATTTGAATTGCTTTCACTTTTAGGGTATTATAATAATACTGCTATTAACTTGTGTACAGGTTTTCGTGTGGATGTATATATTCATTTTTCTTGAATATGTATTTAGAAATGGAACATCTGGATAATATTTTAACTATGTTTAACATTTTGATGAAGCGTCAAACTATTTTCAAAGCAGGTATACCACTTTATATTCCCAACTGCAGTTTATGAGACGAATACTCATGAATACTTATCATTTTGATTATACTCATCTTTAGTAGATGAGAAGCAGTATCTTGTTCATATTTTCTTTCTTTCCCTTCCTTTCCCTTCCTACCTCCCTTCCTTCCCTGGTACTGGGCACTGAACCTAGGGCCTCATAAATTCAAGGCAATACCCTTACCACTGAGGTACATCCCCAGCTCTACATTTATATTTTCTAAAAGACTAGTGATGTTCAATTTCTTTTCAGGTGCTTACTGGCCATTTGAAATCTCTACTCGGATCCTTTGCTCAGTTTTTTTAATTGGACAATTTTTTAAATTGTTGAATTATAAGAATTCTTGACATATTCTGACTTAATTCTATTATTAGATTCATGAACTGCAAATATTTTCTTCTTTTGTGTTTCCTCAGTGATGGTACTGTTAGCAGCACAAGTTTTGAATTTTAATGAATTCTAATTTAAAAGTTATCTTTTGTCCCTTCTGTTTTTGATGTCATAACTAAAAAATCTGTTTAATTCAAGATCATGAAGATTTATTCCTGTTTCCTTCTGAGTCTTACAGTATTAAAGCTTGCCTATGACTTATATTAAGTTAATTTTTGTGTATGGTAAATGTATACGAAAGGAGTTCAACTTCATTCTCTTGCATGTGGAGAATCAGTTGTTCTAGTACCTTTTGTTAAATAAATAATTCTTTCCTCCAAAGGATTGTTTTGGGATACTTATCAAAAATCAATGGTCATAAATTTTACTTATGGATACTTTAATTCTATTCCCATTATCTACATAGCAAGTTTTAAAATTAATAAGTATGAATTCTCTCAATTTGTTCTTTTACACATTATTTTGGCTTCTTGAGGTCTCTAAATTTTCTTGTGAATTTCAGAATCAGTTCGTCCATCTCTTAAAAAAGAAATCACCTGGGATTTTGATGGAGAATGCAATTGTCAACTTGGGGAGTGATGTCATCTTAACAATATTGACTTTTCTGATCAAATGTGGGTATCACTTTATTTTCAATGTTTTGTAATTCACAGTGTATAAGCATTACACTTTTGATATGTTTATTTCAAAGTGTTTTACTTTTTGATGCTACTATAAATGGAATTTTCTTAATCGTAGTACTTCTCATCACTAAATGAAAACAGATATTCTAAAAATGATGTTATATTCTGAACCTTGCTAAACATATTTATAAACTATCAGTTTTATAGATTCCTAAGACTTTTTATATTCATCATCAAGTCATCTGTGAACAGAGATAGTTTTACTTCCTTCTTTCAATGTGGATGACTTTGGTTTCTTTTTATAGCTTAAATGCCCTGATTAGAAGCTCCCCGACAATGTTGAATAGAAATAGGAGTCCATATCTTAGGAGGAAGCTGTTCAGTCTGTTATTAAATATGATGGTGTTTTTGTAGCTCAGGTCGAGGAAATTCCAGTCTATTAGGTGTGTGTGTGTGTGTGTGTGTGTGTGTGTGTGTGTGTGTATTTAGTTGTAGATGGACAGAATGCCTTTATTTTGTTTGTTTATTTTTATGTGGTACTGAGGATGGAACCTAGTGCCTCATGGATGATGGGCAAGTGCTCTGTCACTGAGCTATAGCCCCAGCCCAAGTGTTTTGTGGGGTTTTTTTTGTTGTTTTTGTTTTTTTTTAAAACCAGCAAATGGTTTCTGGTCTGGCCACATTGCTTCTGGAGAGCACCTATGGACATGATCATATGGTTTCTTATCATTTATTATATTAACACACATTACATTAATTGATTTGGGGGCATTAAATCAACCTTGGGATCCTGGGATAAATCCTACCAGGTCATGGTATGTACTTTTTATATGCTAGCAGATCTGATGTTGAGGGTTTTTTGTATTGATATTCATAAGTGATAATGGTCAATATTTTTTGTGATGTCTTTTGTCTGGTTTTGGTATCCATAATACTGGCCTCATGGAACAAAGAAGTCTTCCCTCCTATAATCTGAAAAAGTTAGTGAAGAATTGGTAGTAATTCATTAAATATCTGATAAAAAACACCAGTGAGGATATCTGGCCATGGACTTTTTCTTTAATATAAGTCTAAAAATTATTAACCCAATTTCATTATGGTTTGAATATGAGATGTACCCCACAAAACTCATATTAAACAATGCAGGGTTGTTCAATTGTGAGAGCTGTAAATTTATCAGTGAATTAACCTAAATAGACTACTGGTGTAAACTGTAAGCAGATAGAGCAAGGCTTGGACCTCTTAAATAAAATTTTTCTTCTCTTTAAGTTGCTCTTGTCAGGTATTTTGGTCATAGTGACAAAAAACTTAACACACTTGTTCTAGTCTAGTTTAGTTTTGTAGGGCTATTGTAACACATTACCATAAACTAAGTAGCTTAATACTGTGATTTATTCTCACAGCTCTGGATTCTAGAAATCTAAAATCAAGGTGCCAGTAGGATCATTCTTTCTGAATGATCTTAAGAGTTCTTCCACACCTTTTCAAGCTTCTGGTGGCTGCAGATAAGCCTCGGCATTCCTCGGTTTAAAACAATAAAACTCCAATCTCTATTGCCATCTTTACATGGTCTTCTCTCTGTATGCCTGCATCTCAAAACCTCCCTTATCCTTAGAAAGACCTCAGGGACTGGATTTAAAGCTCCTAACCCAATGTGACTTCATTTTAACTTGTTTACATCCATCAAGACCTTATTGCCAAATGAGGTCTCGCCCATAATTATCAGGGATTATCTTATTTTTTTCATTACATCTTTTTTTTAAAGACACAATCCCACTCAAAACATAGCTCTATTCAAGTTTTCAACTTCTTGTTACCTGTTTTGGTGTATATGTCTTTTAGGAATCTGCCGATTTCATTAACTATACAAATTGACAGCACAGAAACTGTTCACAATACTCCCCATGAAGTCCTTTTGTTTCTGTAAGATTGGAAGGGGTTTCCCTTTTATCATCAATGATTAACAATCTGAGTTTTCTTTTTTCTTTATCAGCACTAAAGTTTATCAATTTTATTGATGTTTTCAAAGAAAAAACTTCGGTTTTGTTGATTCCCTGTTTTTTTAATGCTATTTTATTTATATTTGCTCTAATCTTTATAATTTCCCTCTGCTTACTTTGGGTTTTGTCTACCTCTTCTTTTTCTAGTTTCTTCGGATGAATGGTTTAGGATACTGATTTGAGATCATCTTTTTTTAATATAAGCTTTTGCAGCTATAGATTACCTGATAAGGACTGTTAGGTAATACTGCATACGTTTCTGTTATGTTTTACATTTTAATTAATCTCAAACTGTTTTCAAATTTCCTCTGTGCTTTTTTCTTTAACCCACTGATTACTTAAGAAGTGCACTGCTTAATTTTCACATATCTGTAAATTCCTTACATTTCCTATTAACTGATTTCTAATTTCATTCCACTAAAGTTGGAAAACATACTTTATATGAGTGAAGTCCTTTAAAATATAGTATTTTAGTGGATTGGGGTGTAGCTCAGTGGTATAGTGCTTGTCAGAAGGCCATGGACTTGATCCCTAGCACCATAGACATACTATAGGTTGTTTTATGGCGTAGCATATAGCCTATCTTAGAGGATATTACACATATATGTGATCAGAATGAGTATTCTGTTCTTTGGATTATGTTCTACAGATGTCTGTCAGTTTAATTGATTATTAATGTTCAAATCTTCCACATCTTTGATGATATTCTCTCCAGATGTTCTTGGGGGCAGTACCAGGGATAGAATTCAGAGGCACTCGACCACTGAGCCACCTGCTGAGCCCCATTTTGTATTTACACAGAGTCTCACTGATTGCTTAGTGTACACTAAATTGGTGAGGCTGGCTTTAAACTTGAGATCCTCCTGACTCAGCCTATTGAGCCACTGGGATTACAGGCGTGCACCACAGTGCCCAGCTAGATGTTCTACTCATTACTGAAAGTGAGGTATTGACATGTCTAGCTACTACTATGAATTATCTATTTGCACGCTCAGTTCAGTCAAATTTTGCTCCATGCCTTTTTGCAAGCCCTTTGTTACATAATAATAATACGTTAAATAATATTATCTTCTAGATTTGACCTTTTATCGTTAAGAAATGTCCCCCTTTATCTCTAGTTCATTCAAGTTTATCTCCCCTGAGAGATGTAGCTTTAGATGTCTATATTTGACCATGCAGTGTCCCTGCTCAATAGGGTTATTGAACATTTTCCTTCTCTGTTCCTCTAAACTCTAAGCTGATCTGTCTATAATGATGTCTCACATCGACCTTTTTAACCTCCACTAATTGTTAGTTGATTTATGTACTGAGGGCATAAAGTGCTGCATTGTTTCTCCCAATAAAAGTGGAGCCCCTTCACAGAGATAAGGTGTCGCCAGTGTTTGAGGCTTGCTCTAACTCCAGGAGGGTTCTTCTTAGCTCTTCTTTCGATTCTCTCTCTGTTAAACTTCTAGCTTTAAATGTCTATATTTCAACTCTGGCCCAGTGCTCTTAGCCTGCTGTGCCTGGAAAAGAATTCCAATCTGAGTAAAAGGTTATATGGGAGGAAGGGAGCCCCAGTTCTCTTAAAACTCACGTGCCTGGAAGAGAGTATCTATAATAGGATGCAAGAAGGTATGGTAGATGCTCACTACCTGTCCCCTGTTCAGAGTGGAAGTTCCTTTAAGCTAAGCCAAGGGAGGTGTGTGAGTGGGTCACAAGGCTCATTTGTCACAGATTCTTGCTGCTCTTACTGAAATCTGAATTTCTTAAAGACATGTTTCTCCATTTGCTGTATGGCCTTAAGAGAATTATTTCTAGAGTTTAAATGGTTATATTAAAAGTTTTTATCAGTTAAATGTTTGTTTCACTTATTCATCTAGAACAACAAACAGCAGAAAACCATATACTTTTTCCAACTGCACCTGCTCATCATGTTAAAAATTTATAGCAACAATGTAGAAATAGAAAATATCTTATCTTTCTTCACTGTACATACATATGCCAAACTGCAAAGAACAAAAAATTTAAATGACATACAACATAGAACTAATTGAAGATGGAGGGCAAAAATAAAGCCAATTCATGTCATCTCTCCATTTCTAAATTCAATGTACTATGTTTGATATGGCAAAGAGTAACAAAAATGTGAGATATTCTTCTATAACCCAAAAGCCATTGTTTTCTTTGCATTTATTATCTCTACCTATTAAGAAGCTGTTGTCCCAGAACTAAATAGGAATAAAACTGGAATCTGAAGTAGAATTTATGTTTCTTAGAAGATGCTTCCTTCGGCATGCAAGAATTTGTTCACCTACTGGTTGGTTCAAACAGGTGGTTCTGTCATATCAAAATTTTCTATAAGCTTCTAATAATTTGACAAGTTGGCCACCATTTTTTCCCCTAAGAAAACATTTAGTGGCAAAACATGTTAAATGCAAAAAACTACAAACCGCAAGAAATTAGACCTGTAAATTGTTTAGTCAGAAGTCTTTTGAAAATGAATTATCTCTTCAACTATCGTAAGTGAAAAGAATCAACCCTGAAAAATCCAGGTGTGCCTTTTTAATTTGTTCTTTCAATCTATCAAATCTTTCCACCTCAAAATTGAAACCAACTCCATATTACAGTAAACTTTATGTTAACTACACTGGGGACATGTAACTCTTTTACCTTGCATTCCTGTACACAAATAAAGGTCCCAAAATTTACCAACAAAAATTTAAAAGATACAATCATCCTTATTTTCATTTTTCTTAAACAAAAATATTTCACAGAAATCTTACTTAATGCTTACTTTCCTCACTTACTAGAAAACCTTGAGAAAAAACTTAACCTGTACTGAAAGCTACAAAGCAAATGAGTAAAAAAAAAAAAAAAAAAAAAAAACTTATATTACAACAGATAAAAATCACCAATAATTTGATATTTTCTCTTTAAGCCTTAAAAAAATTCAAACGTGAAATTTCAAAAAATTAAAATCGAATTTATACATACTACTGGGACATTTTCATCCCTTTCCCAATATTAAATTATGAGCACTGTAGAAATCAATATATAGTCTTCAAAAACAACTGTCTTCATAAATGTACAAATGTTTTTAGCATAATTTGAATTTATGCTACTTTTTTGCCACTATACGTTGTATTTTAATGAATTTGCTCCCAATAGTCATTATTTCCTCAGGATAGATTACCAGAAGAGAAAGCATGAATCAGAAAGAAACAATTTTTCTTCCCTAAAACACATTAACCCCCAACTTCATTTCACAAAGATTTTAATTTATATTCCCACTATCTTGAAAACACTGGATTTTAACAGTGAAAATTTTTTTCATTGTTTGAATTCACACTTCTTTGATTATTGGTAATGATCAATATATTTTCATGGTTTACTGTTATACAGGTTGGGCAAACCTCATCTGAATATATGAAATCCCAAATGCTGCAAAATCCAGAATTTTTAATTGTAACTATAACTGTTCACATAGGTGGATAATAACGGCTTTATTTCCTGATGGTTCAATGCACAAACTTCTCTTGTGCATAAAAGTACTTAAAATATCATGTAAAGTTAGAATAATTATATTAGGCATATATGAAACATAAACATAAATGAATTTTGTGTTAAGATTGGATTCCCATGGGCAAGATACCCCATTAAGCCTAAGTGTATACCACAAAATCTGAAACATTTCTCAAAAATTTTGGATATGGTAAACCAGCATGTTTTTTTTTTTGAAATATGCTATGATATAATGATTAACCAAGAATTCTAGCACCATTTACCAAATAATCCTTAAATTTTCAATCAATATTTGATAGTATTTTTTAAAAATCACATGTTAATATTCTACGGACAGTACTTTTTTTTTCATTTTTATGGGTCTTTCTGAACTCCACCATTATATCATACTTTAAGAATTACTATGTATTTACAATATATACTAGTATTTGGGAGGCAAATTCCCACTCATTATTTATATTTTTCAAATTGTCATGGCCATTCTAGCTTTAGTCCTCCATTCTCCAACGCATTCAAAATCACTTAGCTCCCTCCAGCACCACCAGCTCCCCAAAGCAGATATGCTTTTGATCAGAATAGTGTCATTACACCTGGAAAATAATTAAGTAGTAGCATCCCTGAAATATTCAGTTTTCTCTTTCAGTAACTGCTTTACACTTATTTATGTGAGTTTGCTTTAATGGATCTCAATTAAAATACAGTTCCCATGTACTTGGTATTTTACCCTTCTTTTTTTTTTTTTTTTTTTAAGGGGCACTGGGGATTGAACCCAGAAGTGCTCTACCACTGAGCTACATCCACAGGTGTAGCTTTAAACTTTATAAGTTCATCCTTTAACTTTTATATTTTTAAGTCTAAGTTGTCCAGGCTGGCCTTGAACTTATGATCTTCCTGTCCCAGTCCCCCAAGTCACATGTGCCACTGGAACATTTTTATGAGAATTAATTGACATAATTCTGTATAGCTTTAAAGGGAAAGTACAGGTCATCTACCTTCAGTTGCCATGTTCTCTGGAAGTTTTACTAATTTATACCAATCTCCAATATCCTTTTAAGGTAATTTTTTTAAGGGAGTTGTAAGCATGGTACAGAAAGAAAGGGGGGAGGGAGCTACAGAAGTTGCCAATGCTTGTGTGGTCTGACCATCCATCATCCAAAGCAGGGGATGAGATAAAAAATGGAATTGGGGTCTTCAACAGGAAAGACCTCAAGATCTTTAAAAAAGGTTTAAAACCATGCCCTTTTATCACTTAATGTTAGCCTTTACTATTTTGGGGGAAGGAATGGCAATAAAATATCCAGCAGATATTTTCAAATATAGAGTCTTAGTCTATTTTGTGCTCCTATCACAAAATACCCAAGACTCAGTAATTTATGAACAGGAATTTATTATCTCACAATTCTGGAGGCTAGAAGTCCAAGATCAAGGCACTGACATTCAATGTCTGGTCATGGTCTTCTTGTTGGGTCCTCTCAAGGCAGAAGGCATATACATACGGCGTAAGCTAAGCAAGTAAACAACTTCCTAACACTGAGTGAAGCTTCTTCTGTAAGGGTCTTAATGCCACTAACAAGAAAGGAGCCCTTATGGTCTAATCACCTCTTCCTCTTCACCTCATCCCCTTCTCTCTGAGCTGCTAAAAATGCCAAAGGAAGTTCTTCAGGTTAAGAAGAAATGACAACATAAAAGACCACTAAGAAAATTTAAAAAGACAAATGAAAGTGAAATAAATTACTAACATAAATTGGAAGAATACTATTAAGTGGGTGATTTTCTCCACATTGATTGATCTATAATTTTAATACAATCTTAAAGTCCTAAAAGGCTTTTCAAAGAATTTAGAAGTTGATTTTTATAGTTATATAGAAGAACCAAAAACCTAATTAGAAAAACAAAAAGTTGAAAACTTATGCTACTGGATATCCAGATATAGATATAATAATCAAGACATTGTGGTATTATACATAGATTAATGAACACAGTCCAGAAATACACATACTCACATTTATATAAAGGCACAAGGTAATTCAATACAGGAAGACATTTCTTTTTACCATATGATTCTAGAACAACTGGATTTTCTTATGAAATATAAAACCTCAACTCTTACCTCACACCATATAGAAAAATTAACATGTATCAGAGAAAAATGTAATAATTAAATTTATATGTGAAAACAAGATATTTTCTATATTTTACATTGAATTAGGCAAAGATTTCTTGAAAAAAGCATGAAAAACTGCTTCCCGCCGCCTGAAGCTGTGGCCTTATACATGCTAGGCAAGCACTCCCAGCTATACCTTAAGACCGAAAACATGAAATAAATGAGGAATAAAATCTGGCAAAATGAATTTCACCAACATTTAAATTTTTTGCCTTTCAAAAAACACAATTAAGATAAGGACAAGCTACTGCCTAGGAGTTTATAGCGTATATAAAAAACTGTTAAAACTAAGTTTTAAAAAATGGACAAAAGTTTCTAACAAATACTTCACTCACCTACACCATAATATAACAACATCACTAGTCATCAGAGAAATAAAAATTAAAACTACAATGAAGAAAGGCAAATGTTAACAGAACTGGCAACACCAAATACTGGCAAGACATGGAATGCTGGCACTCTTCATATGTTGCTGCTAGAAACACAAAATGATTCAGTCACTTATAAACCATAGATTAGGGGTTGTGGCTCAATGATAGAGCACTTGCCTAGCACATGCAAAGCCCTGGATTCGTATCCTCAGCACCACATAAAAATAAATAAATGAAATAAAGGTATTGTGCGCAACAATCAATCAATCAATCAATCATATACACTAGTATTAAGTTAAACATAAATGTACAATACCATCTAGTAATTCCCATTCTAGGTATGGATCCCAGGGAAATAAAAATATATGTACTCAAAAAAGATTTATAAATGAATAAGTCACAATAGTTAACAACTGGAAACAATCTGGATGTTCTTTTAAAAAAAAAAAATGAAAGTCAGGCATGGTAGTGCATACCTGTAAATTCCAGCTATTAAGTAGGAGGCTGAGGTAGAAGGATCACAAATATGAAGCCAGTCTGGGCGACTTCATGAGATGCTATCTTAAAATAAAATAAAAAGGGCTGGAGCTAGAGCCCTATGGTATAGATCCTGTTTTATCAGCATTTAAGAGGCTCAAACTTTTATCCTCAGTTCCCCTCCCCTCAAAAAAAAAAGTGGTGTATCCATGCTAAAAAGAACTATTCAGTAACTAAAAGGAACAAAATATACATAAAACAAGTATAAATCTCAAAAACATTATGCTAAGCAAAAGAAGTCAAACATAAAAGACTACATATTAATGGATTACATAAAATTCTAGAAAAGGTAGAACTATTGTGAGCATGGATCTGGGAAAGAAACTGACTATAAAGGGACCCAAAGAACTATTTTTCGGGTGAGTAAACTATCTTTTATCTTTCACTATGCTGGTGGCTAAATAACTATATATTTTTACAAAAATTTATCAAACTGTACTCTTTGGATGAATTTTACTGTATGTAAATATTACCTCAATTAAATAACATTAAAAAGAGGTTCAGAATATTTACTCCAAATTTATCACTGACTTTCAACTCTTGAATTAGTAACTTGAAATCAAAGATGATTTTTATTTGTATTTTCAGTGTCACAAGAAATGTGATATCTATTTTCAAAACCTCAGGTGAATTATCTTTTCCCTAATTAACAAGCATACTTTTAATAAAAACCATAGCAATGGTAGCAGTATCTTTTTATTTACTATCCACTTCTTTGCACAGTATTCTAAAAAGATACACTGTAAGTGGCCATGAACTAATGACACATCGAAATTTAAGAGGCTACTATGGTTTGGATGTGGTTTGATCTTGCTAAAACTCATGTTGAAATTGTAATCCCCATTGTAAGGTATTAAGAGATGGGACCACGTGAGACTTTTGAGGTGAGTAGGTAATGAGGGCTTTGCCCTTATGAATCAATTAGTCCATTCTTGGATTACTGGTTTATCTTGGGAATGGGTCTGTTTTAAAAGCAAGTTTGGCTTTGTCTCTTGGATATGCCCTTCTAGCTAGGTGATACCCTGTGCCACCTTAGGACGATGCAGTCTCTACCAGTAAGAAGTCCCTCACCAGATGTGGTCCCTAACCTTCCAGCCTCCAGAACTATGAGCCAAATAAACCCTTATTGTTTCTTATAAATTACCTAGTCTGTGGTTCTCAGTTATAGCAATAGAAAACAGACTTAAGACCGAGGCTGACCATTGTCCACTCGCTGATCTTTGTGAAATCAAGTTAAAACAGATTGGCAAAATATTCCTTGGTAAAGGATCCATATTCTTAGAAAAATGAACCCTAGTGTACCAGGGAAAGGATAAGATAAACTTACTACATCTTGAATCACAAAGTTAAGAAAGTGTTTATTAAAAGATGGCCACATGTCAAAATAAAATATGAAAGTGGCTTGAAGGGGCTCCCACTGACCAAATCTGGACTATGAGCTGATGATTCATTGAACAAAATAAGAATCCTGAGTCCAGGACTAGGGTGCAGTTCAGTGGAGGTATATACTAAACTAGCTTGGGAAAGGTCTTGGGTTCCATCCCAACTGCTACTCCCATCCCACAAAGAAATTCTGACTCCAAACTTTGAGAGGAAAGGGGAAAACTCTTCTTCATAATATGAAGCCAACTAAAAAATGCAGGAAAAATAATGAAAAAATCATTATAGAAAACATCCGATTTAGACAATTAATAATCATTAATACTAAAACCAAAATGGATGAAACTCTGAGGAGCACAAGATATTGACATGGTCTCAAAGCATCTTCCTACAAATTACTTATTACAAGGAGGAAAACAATAATTACAGTGGAGAAACCCAGCAGACATGTACCTCACCAAATTATCACAGTTAAAAGCACCCATTAAAATGACATTGTGTGCTTCATAATGTGATGTACTAAGGACACACATCATCACTTATTTAGTATTCTTGCGAACACATCACTTGAATTTAATCTTTAATAAACACTGAAAGAATCTAAATTGAGAGACATTCCATAAAACAAATTGTCCCTACTCTTAAAAATGTCATCATCACTAAAAAATGAGTAAATAAAAGCTAAGGAACCACTCTGGATTAACGGAGACTGAAAAGTAGTAAAACTCAAACTCAATGAGTGATCCTGAATTGAACTTTAAATTAAGGAGAAGCAATATATAAGATCATTGAGACAGGTGGTAAAATCCGAGTAAGGTTCACAGATGAGATAATGTTATATCATACAGAAGTCAACATTCCTGATTTTGGCAATTGTGTTGGGTGGTTAAGTAAGTGGATTTCCTTATTATTAGGAAACAAGGAAATACACACCAAAACATTTAGGAGTAAAGTGGGTAGGATGTCTGCAACTTAATCTCAAGTGTTTCAAGAAAACATGTATGTTGTTTGTAGTGACTATAAAAGAGAAAGATCAAGAAATGAATAATAAAGCAAATGTTGCAAAACTGGTAAATCGAGATTAAGGGTATACAGAAATTTTATTTTTGTACTATTCTTACAACTTTTCTCTAAGTGTAAAATTATTTCAAAATAAAGTTTAGACAGCTGAGAGTTGTGGCACATTACTATAATCCCAGCTATTTGGGAGGCCGAGGCACGAAAATTGAAAGTTTGAGGCCAACTTGGTTAAAAGACCCAGTCACAAAATAAAATTTTAAAAATGGCTGGAGTGCAGCTCGGTGGTAAAGTGCTTACCTAGCATATACAAAGACCTAGGTTCAATACCTATTAGTCCAAGGGTGATTTGGAGGGTGGACTATTCTCTGGTGTCATTTCTCTTCTCCACTCTTCTACATAATCTCAGTTGTCTTGCCATTAAATTCTATTTGTGTTAAAAGCATGAAGAATATAAGTAGAAAATAAAAATTAACAACTTTAAGGCTTCTCTGAGTACTTCAGTGATCTGGTGAAGATATTAAAATCAGAGTAAGAGGACCATGTTTGTAGTTCAGTGGTAGAGTGCTGGCCTAGCAAGCACAAAACCCTGAATTCAACCCCCAATATGGGAGGTAAGGGCAGACAGATAAAGAAATTCTGTGTCAAGGGCCAGACAGTGTTTTAGATCTTGCAGGCCATGCTCAAGTCTCTGTTGCACACATGCTCACAATGTCTCTCTAAACAAGTGTTTAATTTCAGGATATTAAAAAAACAAGCTGTGGGCTAGATTTAGTGATAGGTCATAGTCTGATAAAACCCAATAACATAGCTCCACTAGTCCCTAAAATAGCAAAGACACTGAATAAACAAAGCAACAAATTACATCTGCATGGAAGTTAATCCTCAGGACAATAAAAAAATAAAATTTAAACAATTAAGATGAATATTTTTAAAGTTTCTTTTGTAGTTTTAATATTTGTCACTTTATGTGTTTAGGGTAGTTAAGGTGGAGGAGGGTGCTTACAGTTGCTTATTTTCTGAAAGAAGGCAAAGAAAGGAAATAGAAGACTGAATGACAAGTTTCATATGGGAAGCGTAAAGAAAGAGTAGGGAAGGCCCTGATTCCCTCATCAAGTTTTCCTGCTGACCAGAAGCTGCTTTCCAAGAACTGTTTCCACCAATGACCAGGTTCAAGAGCTACTGACTCCTCTCCCAAGTATTCCCACAACCTCCACAAGCATAACAAGCCTGCACTTGGCCAATATGACCTTTCTGGTGGCAGTAGTGAGCACCTCTGCCAGCCAAACCCAATGTACATGCAAAGATGCAGTGTCAAGTGCAAACCTGGGTGCCAATAGCAAAGATGTGCAGAAAACCTGAGATCTGCTGCAAGAGCTGACTAAGTCTGGGCAACCCTGCCCCTTTTGTGTGTGTGGGATAGGGTGTCAATTTAAGCTTTGCTCCTTGCATCCTCAGCAAGCACTTCAGAAGCTACTCCATGCAGTTTCTCTTGTGTTTGAGCACAAGACCCAGTAAAGCCTCATTTGAATGGTACTGCTTGCCTCTTAATGATTTCTGTCTTAAATTGACCAAAAGAACCCTCAGATGAGCTGGTAACATCACAATTAGCTATACTTAGCCTATATGTGATTTCTATCCCAAACTGACAAAAGAACCTCATGCTGATTTGTAGCATCATGATGGCCTAGATTCTTAAGTATAATAAAACTGAAAGGATGACATTTTAAAGCCACTTCTGTATAAATGCCTACTGTGTCTAGATTCTCCGAACTTAGATAATATTGTTTTATATTTATTCCATAGGGTAGAGAAAGTCCAAGAATTAAAAGCATGTGTACACATGCAAGCTTTATAATAACTATGTTAGAAAAGCCTTCCCAAGTCATAAGCCTATAGCTACTGTCATGATGGCTACCCGTGGCTTACTGACATTTCAAGCAATGAGCTAAAAAGAGCTGAAAAGATGCAACTCATTGATTTAAATGCCATTTTCCTACATCTTATTATTTTAAATGCCAGCAAGTCTTAGAGAAAACGGTTCCACAATTTCACATGTCCATCCACTTTAAGGTCAATTATCTATCAAGATATCTTACATGTCCCTTAAATTATTGCTCTTTATATAAACAAAGTATCAATTGTGCTTAATGTAATTTTTACTGTATACCAACATTACCTTCAATTTTGCCAAGCAGATTATCAAGTTAATGAATGGGAAAACAAGTAAGTTTTAAGGCTAAAACACTTCAAGAGTTAAGAGTTCTGTGGTTTTCAAAATATATAACAAATCTACCAAGAATAACTTTTATCAGTGTATATGTAATTATTACTGCTATTCTTAGACATTAAGCCTAATGATAAACAGTAAATGGGTATTATTACTTGCTAACCACCAGCTTCTATAAATCAGCATTTGCTGTTACAATTTTCTTCCATTATATATATATATATATATATATATATATATATATATATATATGCAGGTTTTAAAAACACTAAAAGACAAATATAAGACATCCCCACAGGGTTTCTTTTTTACTCTTTTCTTTCTTTTTTCTTTTTTTTTTTTTTTTTTTGGGCAGAAGAGGAAAAGTTTATTTGGGTTCATGCTTTCAGAGGTTCAGTCCATGGTTGGCTAGTTCCACTGCTCTGGGCCCGAGGAAAGGCAGAAAACATCATGACAAAAGGGCATGGTAGAGAAAAGGTCGCTGGGAAGAATGGGGATTGGGGAGAGAGGGGTAGGGGGAGAGAGAAAAGCTAGGGACAAAATATAATCTGCAAGTACATACCCCAGTGACCTACTTCCTTCAGCAACACCCTACCAGCCAGTTTACCACCCAGTGGTCCATTCAAATTATTAATCCATCAAATGGATGTATTGAGTCCATGATGAATTAATATAGTTCTCATGATCTAATCATTTCACCTCCAAACATTCCTGCATTTTCTATCATTTGAATTTATGGGGTTGGGGAGACAAGGGGGAAATCTCATATCCAAACTGTAATGGACCTTTTAGAAGTGATTAGGCTCTGCTTTCACAAACAGGTTAATGGGTTATCGTGAGGTTAAAAGTCAGTTGGAGGAGGTCTCAAACATCCTTGTCTCTGCTATGTCATACCTGTGTCATCTCAAGATGCTGCCAGCCAGCTGCCAAAACCAAATGTGGCTCCCCAATATTGAACTAGAACTGTGAGTCAAAATAAGCCAATTTTTTTCTAACTTACCCAGTCTGTGTTACTAGTAGAAAATGGACATAGACCAATGACCTATGTTGAGATTTTAACAATGAAGAATATTTTTATATGACAAGCCTTACCTGACCCTATCATAGCTTCAACTTGTTCATCCAGTCTCTTTGTCAAATGTTCAGACTGTGATCTCTTTTTCCTTCTTCTTTCTTGCTTATCTATAGCACTGATCAGGGTACAAAACTTTTGTTGATTCTTTGACATCCCCACAGAGTTTCTTATGTTTCTACTTGTTGGAAATTCAAAGTAAATACTATCCCTTAATTTTCATCCATAGGCTCAACTTTATCAGAAGGCTTCCTGAACAACTTCTATCTGCTCTCCACAATGACTGTCATATCAGTCATTAAAAATTCAAGGACATCTAACTGCATATTTTAGGCAAAAGCATTATAAAGTTTGGCTGGGGGAATTTTGACTTTTTAAAAACTCCTACAGCACTTCACACATCCATAGTTTTATAACTTGATTTATCTATTTCTTATAGACTATGAATTCCTTTAAAAATAACATCTTTGGTTACCACTTCTTTGTATCACTCAGCACTTGTGTATTTCTTATATCACCAGAGGCTTTTGATAAATTACAAGTATGTAGTTACTGATTTTTAACTACAGAAATAAGGAGCTTAAGAAATTTTATTCAAAAAAAAATAGTCAAAGACTTAATATTTAGATGTTATTACCCCAACCAATCTATAAATTTAATGTCATCCCTATAGAAATTTCAATGACGGGCTGGGGTTGTAGCTCAGCGCCAGAGCACTTGCCTGGTATGTGTGATCGACTGGGTTCGATTCTCAGCACCACATATAAATAAAATAAGATACCCTGACAACTAAAAAATATTTAAAATTTTTTAATGACTTTTTTCAGAATAAAAAACTGGATCCTAAAATTTAATGGAATCTCAAGGGACCCCCTGAATGGGCAAAATAATCTTCCTGAGAACAAAGTTCTTAATTTCAAAATTATTACAAATTTACAGTAATACCCTTCCTAAAAGGCAGTGTGGGCCGGGTGTGGTAGCACATGCCTATAATCCTAGCTGCTCACGAGGCTGAGGCAGGAGGATTCTGAGTTCAAAGCCAGCCTCAGCAATTTAGCAAGGCCCTAAGCAACTCAGTGAGACCCTGTCTCTAAGTAAATACAAAAAGGGATGGGGATGTGGCTCAGCGGTTAAGCGCCTCTGGGTTCAGTCCCAAGTACCCCCACCCCACCCCCCACCAAAAAAAGGGCAATATTGTCATAAAGACAAAACAACCTAGACCAACAGAACAGAAACAGCCCAGAAATAAACCCTCATATGCATGGTGTTATAATTTGGATATGAGGTATCCCCTCAAAAGCTCGTGTACAGACGGCAATTCAAAAATTTTCAAAGGTGAAATGACTAAAATGAGTTTTAGCATCATTAGTGGGTTAATCCACTGATATGGATTAACTGGGTATTAACTGAAGGCAGGTAGGGTGTAGCTGGAAGGAATAAGTCACTGGGAGGATGCCTTTAGGTATATTTTGTTCCTGGTGAGCAGAGCTCTCTCTTGCATTGTCTTGGGCCATTCTCCTCCTCTATACCCCTCAACCATGATGTTCTACCTCACCTCAGGCCCAGAACAAGGGAGTCGGCTGTCTATCAACTGGTATCTCTGAAACTCTTAAGTGCCACATAAACTTTTCCTTCTCTAAAATTGTTCTTGTCAGATCTTTTGGTCACAGCAATGAAAAAGCTGACTAAAACACATAGATATTTTCAACAAAAGTGACAAGATCATTAGATTGGGGTAAAGACACATTTTTCAACTGATGATGCTGGGAAAATGAATATTCACATGCACAAGAAAAAAACTGAGCCCTATGTACCCTATATATAAAAATTAATCTATAATTAATCAAAACTCTGAATTTAACAGCTAAAATTATAGAATTCTTAAAAGAAAACAGGTTAAAGCTTTATGATATTGCATCTGACAAAGGTTTCTTGAATATGGCAGGAAAGAAAAGAAAAAATGCAATTTGTATTTTATCAAAATGAAAACATTCTGTGCATCAAAAGATACTCTTAACAAAATGAAAATCAATGTATGGAATGAGAGAAAATATTTGCAAATCAAATGTTCACCATAAACTACAATTCAACAAGAAGAAACAACCAACTAGATTCAAAAATGGGGAAAGGACTTGAATAGACATTTCTCCAGGGACAATATACAAATGGCTAACAAGAATAGGGAATGAATGAAGAGAAGCCAAATACATATAAGTTCTCATAATAGAGAGGAGACAACAAAGAGAAAGCACAAAGGGCAAATAGCAGTTCATGAAGGGGAAAAAAAGTGAGACCTACACTCACAGGCAGGCAGGAATGACAGATTGACTCCATATAAGACACTGAAATGAAACAGAGGAACAATATAATAACTCTCTAAGCTGGGGTACAGTGTCTCAGTGTGTGAGGCACTGTGTTTGATCCTTAACACCACATAAAAATAAATTGAAGTATTGTGTCCATCTACAACTAAAAAATATTTTTTAAAATTACAGTAACTCTAATTCAATTTTTGTGTATGACTTGGGATATTCTAAATTTATTCATGGCACTGATTAATTATAAGAATCTCCAAGTAAGATATCAAAAAATATTTTTTTTAGAATCAGAAAATTTTACTAGAGTTGAAAGGTACCTTAATGTCTATCCAATTATCTGATTTTTTTACACTGACATAATGCAACACTGTTAAGAAACAAGATCTTGTTTATTATCTAACTTCAGTAATTTTCTCCTGCTTAAAAATGCAATGCTGAACCAGGCACTCTTAGTACTTTTCTTGAAACTACCTTTTTTTGTTTCTGGTATAAACTGAAGTTTCTGAACAACAAATCCATACAAGATTTATTACTACAGTCTATTTTCCCCTTATTATGTTTATAAACAAAATTCATTATATAAAAGTTTCTCATTATTCTCTGCTCTCACCTTGGATGTGTCAATCCGTGAGGGTTCTTATACTGAGGCATTCTTGCCTTGTTTACCAAATCCTGACAATTTTAAGATCCTCAGTTACACTGACTATATTCTAATTTTAACATTAATCTCCTATCACTGTTCAGTAACTAATTTCTTGTTGGTTTTCTTACAATTCTGCCTCCTTCAACAGTTCCTTCTTAATAGCTTTAATTTCTTCCTCTCCTATGGCTTCTTCCAAGAGTATAAATATTACTTAAGCTCCCCGTGCCTCCTAAATCCTTTTCTTATTCTTTCTATGTTCCTGTTTTCATCATCACTTCTTTCTCTAACAACTTTTCAAACTATTAGTGTATATCCTATTAACTGCCACAACTCCTACTTTATGTCAGACTTATTGTCTGGCTCCCACAATGAGTAGTCTTGAGAAACTATGCTTTCAAAATATTTTTTAGGGTACTTGCTCAATTCATGTAAGGTTCATTCTATGAAATGGTACAGCAAACATTACAATACAACCCCCTAGTCATTTCACAGCATGGCTCCTGAAAGATATCTGATGCAAAACAAGTATCTTATTTATTCTATAATTCTATTTTCTTTCCAATCTGATTCTTCTTCTTCCTACTTTTGAAAATGAATTTCTTCTGTGAGTCTAGGTGTTTTGTACTTTACCCCTCAAAAATTTCACTTCCTTAGATATTCTCATTATCATAAGTATTTGAAATTCTGCAAATAAGTATTCATTCTAGACCTTGTATATGTACTCAATTTACACATCCCTGTTTACTCTATAAAATTGGCCACCTCACCTTCTCCCTTTCTCATAAGCCATCTTGGATTCAAAGCCTAGAGTCAGTAACAATTGTCATTTTCTAATCTCTTATTTATACAATCATGCAATCATTAAGTACAGGCAATATTTTATTCCAGATTCACTACATACATCTCTGTGCATAACAATCACTGTCACCATTGTAGTCCAGGCTCATTTTCAGGATTATTATAAGAGCTTCCAATAAATTCTCACTATAAATGCCTCCTGCATTCTACAAACAATGAGCAAATCAATCACTCTATTTTATTTTATTTTTTTAATAACTGGTGTTGAACCCATAAGCATTTGACCACTGAGCTATATCCCCATACCTTTTGAGATAGGGTCTCATTAAGTTGCTGAAGCTAGCCTTCAACTTGCCATCCTTTTGCCCTGGCCTCCAAAGCTGCTGTGATTACAGGTTTGTGCCACTGTGCCCAGCCAGATCTCCTTTTAAGGACAACTTGTGTTTCACCTCCTGACTAAGCAACTTGGTTGGTATCATCTTTTCATCTTTTGCACCTCTTAACTGCTGTAACATTTATATTTTCTTGTATTATCCACTATTTTCTAAAATATTATATATAAAAATGAAGGAGATTCCATTCTCAAAGTTTCCTACATACATGAGAGTTTTGCTGAGTGAATAATAAGGATGAGTTGAATCTCTTGATGGACTATAGGTTTAGCTGCTTCAATCATCCATGGTCTCCTCAACATTCCACAAACAAAGGCAGATCTGGTCTTTGACTTCTGTTAACCTCTATGGCCAATTACAGAACCAAATATTTAATAAATTGCTAATTACTCAGTTAATTAACTCTAATCATATAAAACTGAACAAAGTAGAGTTAATTATCATTTAATGGCTTCTCTAACTCTATTTGCTCTGTAGAATGGAAGAAGGAAACCCTCTTGATATTTAAGAAAGGAGCTTTTGGGCTAGGCATTAATTCACTTTGTCAATTTTTTTTAAAAATAATATACATGAAAGTTCTAGAAATTGAAGAAGATGAGGTCCCAATTGAGATATGTACAATTAACTGAGGAACTCATTAATCATGTACTCATTTGTACAATATGTTGTTACTATTTTGGGTTTGGCAGTGCTGGGGACTGAACCCAGGTTCCCGAGGATGACAGGCAAGTACTCTTACCACTGAGCTGTACCCTTAGCCAAGTAGTATCTGTTTAACTCGTATCAACTTAAATCTCATATATAAATATTACTTAACTGTCTAATATTTGTTTCTTCTTTCTCATAGTAGAAAGCAATTACATGGATTCTTCCACGGTTCCCTGCATACAATAGGTACCGTGAATACATACTGATTTTTGGTACTCCAGGACAACATAAAAGGCAAGCCACACCAAGCAGGATGGAATACACCCCAAGTAATATATTCAATACAATGAGAAAATAGCTAGAATTAGTAACTGCTACTATAAACATTTGTGTGTGTGTGTGTGCGCGCGCACTAGTGCTTTAGACTAGAACCCCAGCTTCTCTCATGCTAGAAAATCACTCTGCCACTGAACTTTATAACCCCAATCTTTTTCTTACCCACCCCCTACCCTATGTGGACTAAACCTAGGGGTTCTCGCCTACTAAACTATATCCCCAGTTTTAAGTCACTCCCTATCTATCCATCCATCCATCTACCTACCAACCAACCAAATGACCAACAGGTTTCCCAAGTTGCCAATGTTGTCTTTGAACTTGTGATCCTCCTGTCTCAGCCTCCCAAGCTGCTGAACTATAAGTATGTGCCATCATGCCCAGCATCTTATTATAAACTTTCACTGTACTAAAAAACAGTAAACGTTTAGATGTTAAAATGATATACCTCCACTTTTAATTAAAGCATGTTCATGAATCAGAAGAACTATGAAATGTTCAGTACAAACATGCACAACATGATGAAATAAGAACAAACATGAAAAGGATCTAGTTACATGACTGATGAGTTAGCTGGGCACTGAAGGATATGTATAATCTGGCTCCATCCATGTCACTGGTTACTTTTTTTTTTTTTTAAAGAGAGAGAGAGAGAATTTTTTTTAATATTTATTTTTCAGTTTTCGGTGGTCACAACATCTTTGTTTGTATGTGGTCAATGGTTACTTTTTAAAAATAAATGCTCTGCTCTATCCACAATGTAGCCATTCTCCTCTCTGTTTATCCAGAACTATGCATTCTTCAAAAACACAGCTCAAGTTCCTAACTTCTTATTTTGATATGCCAATCAAAACATTAAACCTACTAAAGCCTTATAATAAACTAATTTTATGTTTTGGTATAATATCTTACTCTCCCATCATCCTTAGGGAATCATCCATGTACCACTAAAATAGCTACCTCTTCTCTGTTTTAGCCATACACAAGAATAGGTTATTCACTTGGAGTTGAGTCCATTTTTAGGAACATTAAATACTAAAAGAAATTTCTTATCTTTTCTATCTTTCCAGCATACTTTCATTACTACGGTTATCAGCTCATCATACCCACTTCAACACAATCTGCAATCAGTAACCATTTCATGAAATGGTTTTTAATAGACAGCAAAAATACAGATGTAGTGTATTTCAGTAACATACATCCGGAGTACTCATGATGCCAACACCTTACATTTTTATACAATTCTTCAATTAAAAGGAAGTAGGCTCCTTGAAGAAACCCAGGGCTGGGATAGTAAAGGCATAGATAACTCCAGGGCATTTTTTGGTGCTAACAGTGTATAAGTGCTGGGGTTGCGGGGAGGAAAGAAAAAAAAAGAGAAACGGGTTTAAAAAAAAAAAAGTGCATGAAAGGACTTTTTTTTTCCCTTTTAAAATATTTTTCAGTTGAAGATGGACATAATACCTTTATTCTATTTATTTATGTTTATGTGGTGCTGAGGATCAAATCCAGTGCTTTACGTACTAGGTAAGTGCTCTACCACTGAGCTATAACTCCAGCCTATGAAAGGGCTCTTAATGGCCTGAAATAATTTGAACTGCAAAATACACAAAGATGGTATTGAATTATAATTTTTAGTATAAAATAAGAATCCAAAGTTCATACTGAAAGATTAAAAAACAAATACATAAATGGGAGGAAAAAGCAAAGTTCTTCTTTCCAATAGAATGCCAACTAATAAAAACAGAGGAAATAAGGTTTTAAAAAAAATCATGATTTTGTCACATATCACAGTAATATTTTATAAGGTTAGTATTTATCAATGGATGCTAAAATTACTGTATGATGAAAAAACTAGTATTCTAAAAGAATATTTTAAAAATTTCATGGTATTTCTCCATAAATATATTAAATAAAAAGGGAAAATAAAAACCTTTTAGTACAGAAACTGACAGATAACACCTTCACCAAGTGATCATAGTAAACATGCTCACATGCTTTCTGACATGGTCTACTAAGGATGACACAATATCAGTATTATGGAATTCCTGCTGGAAATGTACAGCTGAATTTCAGTCATGAGGACTTTTGGGTACAACCAAACAGAGAGGTAAAATCTACATACCAACTTGCCAGTATTCATCGTAAGTATCAACATTAAGAAAGGCAAAGTAAAACTGAGAACTATAGCAGGCTAAAGAAGATATGACAACAAAATATAAAATGTGATTCTAGATTGGCTCCTGGACCAGAAAAGGGATATTGCTGGAGTAACTGGTTAATTTTTAAAGATGTGCAGAACATAATAGTATTGAATTAATGTTAATTTCCTGATTTTTATAATTATACGGAGGTTACATAAAAACATTTGGGTATCTGGCTAAAGGGTACATAGGAATTTGTTGTATGATTTTTGCAACTTCTTTATAAGCCTACTATTATTTTTAAAAGAAGCCAAAAAAGTTTAAAACCCTGATGACTAGGTAATAAACAAGAGAACTGTGAACATATACTTGGCATGTGGAAGCACTCAAAACAGCTATTAACATTACACTTTGCCAAGTTTATGAAGCCTTCCAACTTCTTAGTACCTCACCTATTATATTCTATCGGGTACCTACATTTTGCCCAATTAGAAGGAAAGATGCAACCAAACAAGTCAGGCAGTCAGTGAAGCATACACAGATTTCTAACACAGCTAAGATTGGACCTTTTAATATGGTCAAGCTCAGTTACTTTCATGTTCTCTCCCTCTGTCCACCTAAGTAATGCCAAATCCTGTTTTACCTTGCTCTCCACTTCCCCCAATCCTGTCCCTAATGTTGCTATTAAACTGTATGAACTCTTAAAAACAAATAAAATCCCAGCTATGTGATTCTGCCTATAACAATCTCACTTCCTGACCTTTCCCATTTCTTTTTTTTAAATATTTTTTTAGTTGTAGATGGACACAATCCCTTTATTTATTTTTATGTGGTGCTGAGGATCAAACCCAGTGCCTGACACATGCAAGGCACACGCTCTACCACTGAGCCACAACCCCAGCCCTACACTTCTTTATTTATAAAACTGGGATACCTTTAACCACTTCATTATAAGTTGTTTTGAAGATTAAATGGTAACATATAAAGGTAATTGGCACAAAATAGATGTTCATGAAATGTTAGCTACTTTCCCCTTACAAATTATATCTCTAACCTCTGTAGGATCTTATATGCCACAACTGTTTTACTGCACAATGTGTTGTGTGTGTATACACACATTAACTGTCACATAATCACAGTAATATTTTATAAGGCAATATTTATCAATAGATGCTAAAATTACTGTATGATGAAAATCTAGTATTATAAAAAGAATACTTACAAATATTTACTGTGATACTTTATATATATATATATATATATATTAACTCAGAACAACATCGTTCATTTTCTGGTTGCTTTCAAACCAAATTAAATTTCAAAACTTCCTCATCAATTCAATGAAAATACACTATCTATATAGATATATCTAGATATATATGGTTTAATACTAATATATCTAGATATATATTAGTGGTTTCAGACATCTAATGGGGAGGAGTTCTTGGAATGTATACCCCCCAAATAAGGGAGACTACTCTAATCTTTAGACAATCTCTGTTCAAATCTCTGAAAGACAGACTATTTCGTATCTTTCACCTACATGTTTTATGAAGAAAACAAGTAATGTATTTATTTTACTCATTCTAACAGTCTCAGTATTCACTGAAAATCCAATTAACTAAAAAATACACAAAACTTCCATCTCCTACTCAAATATCAGACCATTATTTCTTACTGCTTTTCCAAACACTACCTAAATTATGTCATCATTCCAACCTGAAACTCAGGATTCCAATATCATGCTCAATACTGCCATCTATTGGTTATTACCACACTTTCCAGATATTTCCCTTTCCACCCCACCCCTACATCTGCTTTTTATTTTTATTTTGTGGTACTCGGAATTGAAACCAGGGCCTCATGCTCTACCACTGAGCTATGTTCCCCAACCCTTTTTAAACTTTATTTTAGACAGAGTCTCACTAAGTGGACTTCAATGGCCTCAAACTTGGCAGTCTCCTATCTCACAATCCCAATTAGCCAGGATTACGAGGTTGTTCCACTTGTGCTCAGCCTGATATTTTCTTCTTCTCCAGGTTTTTTTTTCTTTCTTTTCAAGTTTAACCTTTATCCCAATGGATACACTTAATTTCCAGATTCCAATCCTTCTTAGTTGAGATGCTCTTGATTTGCACAAAGAATCCCACAACAAAAAGATATATACATGACAATTCACACAATCTAGGCTCTTTCCTACTCTCCATTATAGCTGTATGGGTCTCTGTGAAAACAATAAATGACAAAGAAAAATAGTATAGTATCTAATGAAGAAAAACAGTGTTCTCTGGAGTTGTCAATTGGAAATATATTTTCTACTCAGAAAACTAGTTAAAAACTGTAAAACTTCAAACACTTACAAAAGGGGGGGGTTAAATGTTGTAATGTTCCATAAATTTCTATTTCAGCATTTTCTCCTAATATTCATATAATATTTTAGCCTCATGCAGCAATAGAAAACTCTTAAATCATATTACAAGAAATACTGTATTCAACTGCCAAATAGAATGGCTGTCTTCTCAATCCTAACCTGTTAAAGACAATCGCTCTTTCTTCTACTCTACCAAAATTCATATTAAATGATTTACTCAATAAGAGCCAAGATGCACATAATACACACACAGTTTACAATGATGATTTTCAACTTCATTGGTAGTCTAACTCAGAACAACATCTTTCGTTTTCTGGTTGCTTTCAAAAGAAATTAAATTTCAAAACTTCCTCATCAATTCAATGAAAACACACCATTTCAGAGAGTCACAACTTTTTCATTCGGGGGGTGGGGGTGGGGGACAAGAAAAAGATGCCACAAAAGAATAATATTAAGAAACTGTTAACTGGTGGCTTTAGATTTTAAGCAACTTGCCAACAATCAAACAGTGTTAAAGTGACTACACTGAAGGGAACAAAGAAGAATATGGCATGTTCTAGACTTCAGCAGTTGACAAATATAACCAGGAACGACAGAAAATTCAAACATAGAAAAGGATGAACAGAATAAGGCAGAATATTAAATGTCAAATAATTAGTTGTATAAAATTTATAACAACTGCATGAAAGCCAGGCACATTGGTGCACACCTACAATCCAGCTACTCGGTAGATTGAGATAAAAGGATTGAGGCAAGTTTGGAGGCTGGTCTGGGCAACTTAATAGACCCTGCCTCAAAACAAAATTTTTAAAAAGGTTGGGCATTTAGATCAACTGTTTGAGACTGGATTCTCAGTAGTGAAACAAAACAAAACATCCCATCAAAAACAAAACAGCTAGGTGTGATGGCACACATTTGTAATCCCAGCTGCTTAGGAGGCTGAGGCAGGAGGATTGCAAGTTCGTTCAAAGCCAGCCTCAGCAACTTAGTGAGGCACTTAGCAACTCAGCGAGACCCTGTCTCTAAATAAATTAAATAAATAAATAATCTAAATAAAAAGGGGGCTAGGGATTGTGGCTCAGTGGTTGAGTACCCCTGAGTTCAATCCTCAGTACCAAGACCAACCAAAACAAACAACAAAACCAGAGTAAAAGATGAAACAGCATTAGAGCATAGATATACAACATATGGGGGGCGGGGCGCTTAGAGTAAAAGCAAGAGACTTTCAAGTTAGAGAGAACAAGTATTCAATGGTACAGTCCAAAGACTAGTAAAAACATGTTGTTTAATACAAATGATCAGACTAAATTTCTCAGATTTTTAGTTTAGTTCAAAGGAAATTATATAGAATACTAGAAAGAAAATCAGACTGAATTGTGTTAGGTACTGAGTCACACTAAGAATTGGGTGGTGGATCCAGAAGACAATGAGAAAGTGACTGAAAACTGAGTACAGGGTAATACTTCCACACTATTTGAGGGGTGATGATTGGGGGTAAGGAGTTTAACTTAATAGTAGTATTGAAAAGCCTGAAGAAAACTGAGAAGGACCAATCATGTTATTTCAGTGGTCCAGAAATAGTGACTGGTGTCTAAACTATGGTTACTACTGTTTCACAGTAATTTCACTGTAGAAATGAAAAAGAAGGGAATTCATTAGAGGGAGAAACTGAGAGAACCTGGTCAAGGATTTAAATTCAGTGTACACAGAAGGAGGAAGACTCAAAATGTTTCCTTGGCTTTAAAATAGGAAACACAGGGCTGGGGTTGTAGCTCAGTGACAGAGTGCTTGCCTAGCACATTATGAGGCACTGGGTTCAATCCTTAGCACCGAATAAAAATAAACAAATAAAGGCATGCTGTTCATCTACAACTACAAAAAAAATTTTAACGGGGGGGGGGGGGTAAGTAGCATGAAAAGAAATACAAGACAGTAAATCATTATCAACAGTTTCAATAACCGAAATATTTCCAAACCAAAAGCCTGTTGACACAAAGCAATACAATGATAAAAACACAAAAGTTCAGCTAATTTCTACAACTGAATACAAACAGCATTCATGACCCCAAAAGAATCTTACTTTAAGGTATAAACCACAGTATATCATAAATATATGAATTATTAAATACTTGATCAAGATCTATGTTACTGTTTTTTTTTTGTACTAAAAGTGAATCCCATTTCTTGAATTGTCATATAACTTCATATCAGGATAAACCTAATTATTCTGCCTAATGAACTATATAAATAAATGCATCCTGGGATACAGATTTCTCAGAAGGATAACCAACAGACAAGAAACAGTTTAAAATGCAAAGTTACTATCAAAAACCCTTTAAACACTTTCCCTTTCCTATAAATCCTCTAACAAAGTGATAAGTTTTTTTTTAAGAAACTTTAAAATATTTTACACAAGTTTCACAAATTTCTTGGTTACCTTTACTTTATCTCTTCTCAAGCAACAGAACAGACAATTTTCATCAAAAGTCCAATCAGAAATGCCTTCAGGTTCACACTCTAAAAATAAAATGAATGACAAATTAATAATCATGAAGTTGAATTTTTAAGAAAATAAATCAATTTCAAAAACACTGTTTATTGATTGGGTTATTTGTTATCTTATTGTCTAATTTTTTGAGTTCTTTGTATATTCTGGTTATTAGGGCTCTATCTGAAGTGTGTGGAGTAAAGATTTGTTCCCAGGATGTAGGCTCCCTATTTATCTCTCTTATTGTTTCTTTTGCTGAGAAAAAACTTTTTAGTTTGAGTAAGTCCCATTTGTTGATTCTATTTGTTAACTCTAGCGCTATGGGTGTCCTATTGAGGAATTTGGAGCCCGATCCCACAGCGTGTAGATCATAACCAACTTTTTCTTCTATCAGATGCCGTGTCTCAGATTTAATATCAAGCTCCTTGATCCATTTTGAGTTAACTTTTGTGCAAGGCGAGAGATAGGGATTCAGATTCATTTTGGTGCAAATGGATTTCCAATTTTCCCAGCACCATTTGTTGAAGATGCTATCCTTCCTCCATTGCATGCTTTTAGCCCCTTTATCAAAAATAAGATAGTTGTAGTTTTGTGGATTGGTTGCTGTGTCCTCTATTCTGTACCATTGGTCCACCCGCCTGTTCAGAGGAGGACATACAATCAATCAACAAGTACATGAAAAAATGCTCACCATCGCTAGCAGTCAGAGAAATGCAAATCAAAACTACCCTAAGATACCATCTCACTCCAGTAAGACTGGCAGCCTTTAGGAAGTCAAACAACAATAAGTGCTGGAGAGGATGCGGGGAAAAGGGCACTCTTGTTCATTGCTGGTGGGACTGCAAATTGGTGCAGCCAATTTGGAAAGCAGTATGGAGATTTCTCGGAAAGCTGGGAATGGAACCACCATTTGACCCAGCTATTCCCCTTCTCGGTCTATTCCCTAAAGCCCTAACAAGAGCATGCTACAGGGACACTGCTACATCGATGTTCATAGCAGCTCAATTCACGATAGCAAGACTGTGGAACCAGCCTAGATGCCCTTCAATAGATGAATGGATAAAAAAAATGTGGCATTTATACACTATGGAGTATTACTCTGCATTAAAAAATGACAAAATTATAGAATTTGGAGGGAAATGGATGGCATTAGAGCAGATTATGCTAAGTGAAGCTAGTCAATCTTTAAAAAACAAATACCAAATGACTCCTTTGATATAAGTGGTGTAAACAAGGACAGGGTAGGGACGAAGAGCTTGAGAAGAATATTTACAGTAAACAGGGATGAGAGGTGGGAGGGAAAGGGAGTGAGAAGGGAAATTGCATGGAAATGGAAGGCGATCCTCAGGGTTATACAAAATGTCATATAAGAGGTAAGGAGGGGTAAGTCAAGAGAATACAAATGGAAGACATGATTTACAGTAGAAGGGGTAGAGAGAGAAAAGGGGAGGGGAGGGGAGGGGAGGGGGGATAGTAGACAATAGGACAGACAGCAGAATACATCAGACACTAGAAAGGCAATATGTCAATCAATGGAAGGGTAACTGATGTGATACAGCAATTTGTATACGGGGTAAAAGCGGGAGTTCATAATCCACTTGAATCAAACCGTGTAATATGATGTATTAAGAACTATGTAATGTTATGAACGACCAATAAAAAAAAAAAAAAAAAAAAAAAAAAAAAAAACAAAAACACTGTTTAACAAAATCTTCACTAAGAGTAGACATGCTTCTTATGTCTTAAAATTCTTTTATCTTAAATTTTTAAACCCAGAGCCTTGTATATACATCTAAGAATGTTCTCTACCACTGAAAACTGGGTACAGGGTAATGAACTATACCAACAGCTAAGTCTTAAAATTCTTAACTCAAAATTCTTCACCAAACTGCTCACTGGTATGTGCTAATCATGCATATATTAACAATATCAACTAAACACACCTCCCCCCCCCACACGCAAAGCTTACATGAAGATAGCTCTAACCCTCATAAAACTGCAAATAAAAATGATGAGACATAAAGCTTAAATTACCAAGGTACCATATTTGTCACCAGGAATAATCTGAAATACCAAAAATATTTTGAATACCTTTAAATAAACTGAGATCTTTAAATAATGCAGGTCCAAACAGCCCTTCAAGAATACTTTCAAACCCTAAAAAGGATTTAAAAAAAAAAAAAAAAAGAATCCATCATCACAATAATATAATATCCACTATGGTAATACTGATTGGTTACAAGAAAAATGATGATGTTTTCTCCAGTTCTCAAGAATCCCAGATTATTATTATTGAAGGGATGCTAAAGAAAAAGTGTCAATGACAAATGTAGAAGGAGCATTTGCATTTGTTAATGATTAATAATCAACAAAAATTCAGAGCACAATCAAGAAAGAAAAAAGACACCAGAAATAATTAATGGAAGAATGTAAACTGAGTTTCTCTTGCTTGTTCTACAAAATTTTTACATTAACTCTCAAGCTCCATTTTAAAGGGCAACTTTCTCACTGAAGAGTGAAAGTATTTGAGAACTTCCACAATGTTCTAGAATAATCTAGAACATTATTATTTTTCTGAATACCAATTGAGATCATAGACTTTTTCAAGTTAATAGTTTCTTAAATGAAAATCCTCACTGAGAACAACTTTCTCTCTTTCTCATATGCACACACAATATTTTAGAAAAAAGAACTCCAAATTTCATATTGCCAACAAGGTGAAACTATTTGTTAGTTCCTTTACAAAGATAAAATCACTAATTATACATACAAAAAAGGAGAAAAAAATTCAAATATACCTGTACACAAATATTTAGAACTCTCATATCCTTCTACATCATGAATAAAATAGAAAATTAAAAAATAAGCAGTTTTTCTAACTTTATTACACAAATTTTGCTGGTCTATTTAATGAAAACATCTTGCTAATTTTTCTGGATTGTTGAAGAAAGAATGAAGAGACTAAACGGAAGGGAATTAGATTATAGTTCTATACAATATACCAGGAATAAAGCTTTAGAGCACTGGTTCCCAAACTATGTTTCAAAGACCTCACTGTGGGCTCAAATACTTATTACATAAATCCATATGCACATTAACCATGATCTTTAAAGAGAATTAGTATGTCTTGCACATGTGGTGTACATAATACTTTTGAAATACACAGATATTCTATTGTAATTAATATAAAAAGAGTTAAATTAATTCCTAGTATTTTCAGGAACGGTGTATTTTGTCAGATAATCCATTATCATCTGAAGCCTTGTAATTTTTTTAAATTGTTAAACAGCACTTTTATATTCAGGATAAAGGGAATCACTAATAATATATAGGCTACTGGACATTTTTGAGGCTCAAATATATAAGCCATTTATTTACCACAAACACAACATATTAAATATAAAACAATAAAGTACTTGAAAGATTAAGGGGGTAGACAAGATGATCCCTAGAAATAGTATCTTGTTCATCTGGCTATAAAAATAACATTGTAAGCCATCATTTTCAACAGAGTAACCTCCAGAGTTTGTGTCATCTACATTGTAATTAGAGAATTGTTTTTTCTGCACTATTTTAAAACTGTAGATTTTTTCACTTACTATTAGGGGAGCAAATGATTTTCAATCCTCCTTACTTCTTCCTATCCAAAGATATTAGCAAACTACCCACTCCAACAAATGAGAGGTACTTATGCCTGCTTATTATTTACCTACTATACTTAAAATGTTTTCCATTAAATTACTATGGTCCTTTGCTCTTCCCCACATTAGGGAGGAGAAAGTGTTGGGGTCAGAGGTTGTACAGGCAGAGGGCTGGTGGTGAAATAATGAAAAGGAATTGTTCGATGCTATCTATCCTCTTAGCCCTGGAACCAGATCTCAGCAATTACTCCAAAATAAGTCTCATAGCTTGTCTCCAACTCTTAAGCATTCCTACTTTTCATCCCTGCAAAAAGGAATTCTGATTTCACAAATATAAAGTGTTTAAATATCTAGAAATCATTGAACACACACTGAAAATATAGCTAAGCAATTACTGGCAGCTCTTATCCTAAAGAGCAAGTCTATATTCTTTTACCTGTGTTTATTATAACAAATTCCAAATATGCATTCTAAGCATAAATTCTCGAAAAGGAAAAATGTAAATATAGCAAGAAATAATACTACAAAGGAAATGTGCAGAAGATGACTATGGAAGAACAAAAATTTTAAATTATAAAGAATGGAATATGAAAAAAGATTGAGAAACATCATAGATTACACAGACACTTAAAAAATCATAGATCAAAAAACAGTGAAAAAGACCAAAAGGAAGCAAATAAAAACCAAAAGTCTGGTCATAAACTCAAAATATTTAACCACAACTAATTCTGCTCAAAATATTAACTATAAACAAGCCACTCCTCTTTTGCTCATATTTATAATACATCAAACCTTACAAATATTATTGGATCTGTAAAGCTATATTTTGCTACCCTCTGTTCACTGGATGTTAATACCACTCAGTTTTATTAATAATAAATATTGAATTTAGCAGTTGCATAGCAACAGGAAATGTCTTATATGCTATGCTTGACATTAATAAAAGGCAAATAAAGGTAGAATAAATACATTCAAAATTTATACCATGATTTCATAGAAAAGCCTCGAAGATAACAAAATGCCATGGAAAACCAAATACTGAAAAAGACAAGTCATATCATTATGTTCAATCAGTAGAGTTCAAAAAGTACCTCTACATAACATAGTACATATAAAAATATTTTATTTTTTCCAAAGAATTTCAAGCCAACATAACAACTGGTCTCAAAGCTGCTCTCCAGTCTCTTCCTTACTATAACCTACAGTATCATCAAGACTATTTCTTGTCAGGCACAGTTGCCCATTCCTGTAATCCCAGCGGCTCAGGAGGCAGAGGCAGAGGCAGAGGCAGGAGGATCTTGACTTCAAACCCAGTCTCAGCAATTTAGCCAGGTGCTAAGCAACTCAGTGAGACCCTGTCTCTAATAAAATACAAAATAGGGTTAGGGATGTGGCTTGGTGGTTGAGTGCCCCTGAGTTCAACCCCTGCTCCCCCCCCCCCCCCCCGACAAAAAAAAAACATTCCTTTTGTTGTTGTTTTGTTTTTTTAAAGAGGTGGGTAAGTTTATTTGGAGCTCACAGTTTCAAAGGCCTTAGTGCATAGATGACTGACTCTTGTTTGGGTCCAAGATGAGGCAGCACATCAATATAGGAAGGACCCAGCAGAGGAAAACTGCACAGCTCATGGTCGGGCCAGGAAGCAGAGAGAGCTCATCATACTCCTCCTAAAACACTGCCTAAACAATGCCAGAATTTCTTCAAAATATACACTGCTTAAAGAACAAACTTCAAATTCTCAAGTCTGGCAATCAAAGATGCTTTTAATTTGATCCCAATCTCCCTTCAGCAAGCTTTTTTCTCAGATCTTCCAGCTCATTCCCACAGATCTGGTCAGGTAGGCTTTCTACTGTGTTCAATAATCATTTCTATCTCCTAATATTTTCTCAAATCTTTGGATCTCACTTTTGCCCAAATCAAGTATCTATCTCTTTTCAACTTGTTTAATAAAGATATTCACTTATTTAACTTGTATTAACTGAGAACCTGCCAGAGACAGAGGTGACACTGAATAGGCAATGGTGAAGACATGGTGCCTGTTCTCATACAGCTTTGGTTTATAGTTTTCTCATTGTCAGAATTCTCAGATTCCAGCCCCCTTTAAATAAAACTTAATTGCCTAAGGTCTTATTTCCCTTCTGCCATATGCAAAGCATTGAGTATTTACAAAATAAAAATTGTCATAGGTTACCCAAACCCTGTGGGGTTTTTTTTTTTTTTATGTTTATATTTTTCTCCTTAAGGAGACTTACAGCTCCAGGAAGGCCAAGAAGGTCTTCCCATTTCCTATTTCTCTTATACTAGGACTTTGTAAGTCTGATTTTTAACTTCTGATATAATCAGGAAAACAGAAGATAGAAGATTAACATTTCTAACAAATGTCCTCCTTCAATCTAAATTACAATCTCTACTATTTTTATTTCTAACCAAAGGATGGAGAGCAGGTCATGAATAGTAGCAGCAAGACAGGAACATCAAATAAACAGCCAAGTAAGGTTAACAATATAGCCTGTTACTTTTGAGAGGAAGAAATACAGTATGAAGAGAATGAAAAAATGGTTCATAAGTCTTGAGAACCTCTCCTCTGAGATTAACTTGTCTAGAGACTCACAGTATGAGAGGGCTGAGGAGAAATATAAATACTTCTTTATTTTCTGTTTTTATAATAAGATCATAAGACTGGGTAGGTTTTAAGGAAAAGAGGTATATTTTGGGGACTGGGATTGTGGCTCAGTGGTAGAGCGCTCACCTAGCATGCATGGGGCACTGGGTTCGATCCTCAGCACCACATAAATGTAAAATAAAGATATTGTATCCACCTAAAACTAAGAAATAAATATTTTTTAAAAAGAGGTCTGGGGATGTGGCTCAGCGGTAGCTCGCTCGCCTGGCATGCGTGCGGCCCGGGTTCGATCCTCAGCATCACAACCCTCAGCATCACATACAAAGATGTTGTGTCTGCCGATAACTAAAAAATAAATATTAAAGAAATTCTCTCTCTCTCCCTCTCTCTCTCTTACTCTCTCTTTAAAAAAAAAAAAAAGAGGTATATTTTGGCTTATAATTTGAGGCTCGGAAACCCAAGTGCACCATACTGATATTTGCTGAGCTTCTGGTGAAGACCTAGTACTGCTTTACCTCACAGTAGAAAGCAGAAGGGCAAGTGGGCAAGAACAAAAGAGGGAAGGATGGATATGCTTTATAACAAATTGCTCTCATAATAACTAACACAATCCCTTGAGGGAGGAACTCAAGAGTAAAATAAAGGCATTATCCATTCATGGGAGCTCTGTCCCTATAATCCAAACACTTCCCCTAGATCTTGCCTCCTAACCTTGCTGCTTGAGGAATTAAAGTTCCAACACATGAATATTTGGGGTCACCTCAGCCACAGCACAGTATACCAGAAAATTTTAGCAATTTTTACATTAAGTCTCCCTGGACTCTGTACTCAAGTTTATACAAAGTTTGGTGCTCAGTATTAAAAAACCTCCATCTCTAATAAAGTATTATTTTTGTAAAGTATCATTTCAAAGGTATTTGCTGGTTACAATAATCAATGAATATATTAATAAACAAAGAGCAAACTGACATTATCTGTAGTTCTTTCCTTAAAATTCAAGAGTCTATGGCTTGCTGACACCAGACTGAACTTAATATAAGTGAGCCACAAAATTAAAGCAAATTAAAGGCACTAGATTATAATCTTTTATATGTTAACCAAAATAATATAAGGTAATTAATCCCTTTTAATTGATATTCTAGCTATCTCAGTATGTCATTCAACCAAAAAAGTCTTGATGAACTTCTTTGGTAATGAACAATGTTCAGCCACTCTTTCCCTCATTGCTCTTAGCAGTTCATCCCACTGCTGAATAACTATATTCGTTAACAATTTTTCCAGGGCTGGAGATACAGTTCAGTTGGTAGAGTGCTTGTCTCACACGCAAAAGGCCATGGGGGTTCAATGCTAAGCATCACACAAAAAAAAGTTTTTCCTCTCTCCCTAAACTTCTGCTTCCAGCCCAAGCCCTCTGATTGCCCCTATCTGCTGGTCCAGTAGTCACTTTTAGAATTACCCAGCACAAGAATGATAACAAAACTTGACCAATATACTGGAAGGGAATAACTTAATCACAACTAATAACTCAAATTGAAAACAGAACTAATGAAGAAAAAAGTACTAAATTATAAATAGCATTTCTATTGAGACCAGGGAGCTTTTTTTAAAAAAAAATTGTTTTTAGTTTTTTTCCCCCCCTTAAAGAGAACAAATGTCTTGGGAAGAGGAAAAAAAATAAAATTGTCAAATACAGTTCTGTACCACCAAACATTTCGGTCAACAACACATTGCCTATATGACAGTGGTCTAGTAAGAATATAATGAGGCAAAAAATTCCTGTTGCCTAATGATATCATGGCTGTTAACACAAAACACTGTGTGTGTAGTTATTTCACTGGTTTCTATTTCCTATATAGTCAGCCCTTGATAATTGGGGGTTAGGAGCACTGCCCTCAAAGCCCAGTGGAGAAAATAATTTTTGACTCCTCCAAAACTAATATATGAGTAACTTACATAACTTATGAGTAGCCTACAGTTACCTTCCTGGTAATATACTGTGAAACATGTGTGAAACCATGAGATCACTTTTTATAGAAATAAAATTTATCAGAGCACTGAAGTACTCTCCTGGAGATTATTAGTATCATATGGCACATAAAGAATCCTTGTAACTTTGGAGCTCACCACAATAGCAAAACTACTATAGTAGTACAGTATGTACAACAGTTAACTTTATACAGTTATGATTTAATACTGCATCAAATACTTATTTACATCTCTAACAAATGAGATGTAAACTGCAAATAGCACAATATATGGTATCTGTAGGCATAAGTTTTGATCATTATTAAATTTCTATAATAGACTCCTGTATATTTTATGGTACTAAATGATAAAATAGACTACTCTCTACATGAATTTAAGCATTCATAATGCTACACTTTTCTTTAACATTTATTTCCAAGCCATGTAGTTTGTCTTTTGAGTGTTTTTTAAGTGTCATAAATCTCCAAAAATTAAATATATAAATAAAATTGACATATAAGTAGACCCATGTAAGTTCAAACGTGAGTTGTTAGAAAATCATTTGTACATTTTTTATTGTTATTTTAGAGTGTACTCCTACTTAGAAAAGCTTAGTGTAAAACAGTATTTTGTGTTTTATCAGCAGCAGCTTCCCATATGTTGTGCTTACTACTTCTCAACTGCACCAACAGGCCACAGCAAGTAACTCATCTATACTATTTTTGTTAATACTCTCTATGATGCCATAGGCTAAGCAACATGAGACTGTAAAGGTAATTAAATGGAAAAAATACACAATAGAGAAAAGCAGCTTAAGAAATGCCTTCACATAATGTGTAATAAGAAGTCAGAGCTCAGTGATGCGTAGGTGGCCAGAACATTCTATATCTGTGGAGTATGATTTACTATAGAAGAATAAAGGGAAAGAATGAAAAGTTTAAAAACTTAAATCAAAATAAACTTTTAAGGGAAGAAAAAAGAAGACAAAGATTTCCTACTGAATGATAACTGACTTGAATCTTTGTATCTAAGGGACTCCATAAAGTGTGAGACATAATACTACGAGCGGGGTATACACATTTAACTCTCCTGAGAAAATGCCTGAATTAAATACCTGAAAATAAAAGTATAAAAGCTCAAAGTAGGGGGAAATTTTAATTAAAATAAGAGGAAAGAGATTTAAAACTGCAGTCATTTAACTAGTAGATATAAATGCTAAAAGCCTAACGAACTGTTTTACAAAATTCTGAGGGGACAAGTGTTTTGTGTAGCCAATCTATTATTATCTGTGCATACTGGCAAATGGACGTTTCTAGATATGCTCTAATTTGGAAAGTGAAACTACCATTCATTCTGGGGGTGAGGGTTACTCAAAGTAGTTTGGATAAATAAGAAATTATTCAGATTAAAGACCTGACAGCACTGTTTATGTGTTAAAGAAATACAGGTCAGACTGCTCATTTTTAAAATCTTTTCTTTAACTGCAGTCTTCATTTTTGTAGTATTTTTATTCGTTCCTTTTTATCTTGATCAATATTACCAGATTTCTCTTCTTCTTCTAATACCCACTCTTTACCTTTTTAAATCTTTTCTACTGTTTGTTCTTTATTTCAATAAATGTTCCTATAGTTTTTTACCTTTTTTCATTATCTATTTTCTTTGGAAAGAATGAAATATATCATATGGCACATGAAGAATCCTTGTAACTCTGTTGTATTTTTTTTAAAACTTATGATAAAAAATTTTTTTCACTTATTCTCAGGCTTTCTTTAAAAAACAAGAATGGAGATGACTTAAGAGAACCAGAATTTTATTCTATATAAAGAAGTAGTCTAGGATACACAAAAAGTGGTATAATCCATATAATGGTATAAAATTACAATATGGATGAATAAATCTTTAAAACATTTTACTAAATGTAAAAGGACAGACATAAAAGACCATAGTTATGAGGCCATTCAGGCAAAATGTACAGAGACATTGCTGGTTTAGGAGTGAAAAATGCAAATAACTGCAAATGGGCACCACAATTCTTTTTGTAGTAATGGCAACATTCTAAAAATCAAATTGCAATGATGGTTGCAAAATTCTGTGAATGTAATAAAAATCAGTGACCTATATACTTAAAATGGGCAAAAGTAAAGGATACAAATTATATATAAATAAAACTGTCAACAAAATAATAAGTACTTTTATATATTTCTGGTAAAAATTTATCATGTTTTAAGAAACAGGCCTATGAAAGCCAATCTTATGACTGACTCTAAGATGTATGGATGAACAGCTGACTTACTTGTGATTTTAGGCTGAAATGTTTGCATACTATATTAAACACTTACAAAATTCAATAATCCCATAATTTTAAATTATTACAGTTACAAGATTTATTTAAGTTTGTAGAAGTTTTAAGTCAATATCTAACAATAAATAGACTTTTCTAGTTTTGTTTTATGAAATTATCAAGTTTGTTAAAATTTGCTATAGAGTACAATGTACATTTATGAAGAATTGTTTTATATTTACAAATTTAAATAATTGTGAACATAAATTAAAAAATCAAACACGCTATGTGTTATCTCCTCTATATACAAAGTCACCCCATAAAAGAGATTACTTATAAAACCTCATATTTAATAAGGACCAATAAAATGTTTACACAGAGCCCAGCAGTGTGAGAATACAAGAGATGTTTTTAAAAATATGTCCTGCTATAAAGATATTTACAATTCTAGTTAAGAAGTAAAAATTAGTACACATTTCTACTATTATGCAGAATAATTTCTTTATCTCTTGCACCAGAGCATATTTCTAATAGCCTACTTCATATTAGCCCCAGATATCCCAAATACACCTCAAAAAGCAAATCAATATCATTTTATTTCTTTTCCTTCAACTCAACCACTGGTTCCTGAACTTCTTTCCAGGAAAATGACATCATCAATCCCTCATCCATTCCAAGTCATTCAGGTTAGAAATCTCTATCAGTTAATGATTCTGTTAAGTTAGGGAGTCTTCCAGTCCTGTTCGTTCTACTTCAGAAAGATCCCTCCAAATCTGTTCTTTTCTACCCCTTAACTTAATCCATCACCATCTCTTACCTTAACAATTATAATAAAAATCAGTTTTGTTAATAACATTGAAGTTATCATTAATTGAGCCCTTATGTGATATCACGCAAACATCATGGTCAGGTACATGTATTCAATTTAACAAAATCTTCAGAGAGTGAAACAATTATTATTGCCACTTAATACAGGTAAGAAAACTGAAAAGTAAAAGCAGCTAAACTATCCCAACTACAAAGAGGTTTAAAAACCATGCCTATGATTCTAAAAACAGGGTCTTTTCACTTTATTCCATTACCTATTTATGATATCTTTGAACTTCTAATTCATCTCACTTTTTCAGCATTCCTCTATACCATTATCTCTACCAGAACAACACATTCTTCACACTGCTACTAAACTTCATTCTTTCTAGATTTTAAAAATATTTGATGACTTTCCACTGACAATATTGAAGATTTCAATTTCCTGGATGGCTTCCAAGATCACAGATCTGATTTTATGCTACCTTTTTTCAGTCTCCCCTGCCATCCTTTTCTACATAAAGTATGCTCCGGTCACACTTACCAGTCATTACATACATTTCACTGCTTTTACATATTACATATCAATGCTTCCATACCCTTTGAACACAGCATGTCCTCTGCCTGCAATGTTCTTCCCACAACCCTCAATCTAGTAATTGCAGTGCATCCCTTTTCTCACCAAGCCTCAAGACCAAGTTAGGAGCATCCTTCATCAGAATGAAGTTATATTATTGATAAACTAACTTTATTTATTTATTTATTTGACATTTAATCCACTAGATTTAGAGCAAATATCTGACGCTTATTCATATTTTAACATCAACCTGTTCCGTAATACTACAGTCCTCAAGGATGTATGTACTCTGGGCTGGGGATGTGGCTCAAGTGGTAGTGTGCTTGCCTGGCATGCGTGCGGCCCGGGTTCGATCCTCAGCACCACATACAAACAAAGATGTTGTGTCCCTTGAAAACTAAAAAGTCAATCTTTCTCTTTAAAAAAAAAAAAAAAGAATGTATGTACTCAATAAATGTTGGATAAATATAAACACTTTTTCTAGTTCCTATATCCTTATATTTACTGAGTGGTAGAAATTTTTCTGAGGACTCCATTTTGTGTGTATAGTATGTTGAAGGCTTGAAGGCTTGAAGGATAACTGATATTTGATGGGAAAAGGATGGCTTTCTGTTTCAGCTCAACTAAGTTCCCTGTAACTGTGAACTAAACCCGTAAACCCAGAATATAAGTAAAGGCTCTCTTTGTTCTTTTTCCAAGAACAGAGAGAAAGGCAAACTTCTTTTGCACAAAGCTATAATCACAGCAAAAATAGAAATAGGGCTGGGGTTGTGGTTCAGCGGTAGAGGGCTCACCTAGCATGTGCGAGGCCCTAGGTTCAATCCTCAGCACCACATAAAAATAAATAAAATAAAGGTATGGTGTCCAACTACAACTAAAAAGTAAATATAAAAAATAGAAATAAACTGGAAACTATACAGTACTAAAAAATAGTATTAATATGGAAAAAGAATACATATTCAGTCGATAGAATATTTCCAAAATAATTTCACTTATTCATATATATATACACATATTGCCATAAGTGGCATTCCAAGATGCTAAGTAACTAAAATCACAAAGATAGTAAGTAGGTAGGTCAGTTGGAAACCTAACAGCAGTTTTGATTCTTTTTTGTTGTTGTTGTTGTTGTTATATCAAACTATCTTAGGTGAAGTAATTATGCTTAGAAAGAAGCCATTTAAATGCAAATCTGAAGCTGATTAGGAATGAGTTAATTATATCAGCAGTTCACAATCTCTAGGCTACAATCCCTTAGAGGACCTCAGTCATTACAAGGTCAGTAAATCCATATGAGCACTGCTTATAAATTAAATAAAAATGTGCTTGCATACACAGCTACTACTTTTTGGAACACATCTTGCTGTGAACAACAAGATACATATTTACTTAAAAAGCATTACTTGGGCTGAGGATGTGACTCAAGCGGTAGCGCGCTCATGCGTGCGGCCTGGGTTCGATCCTCAGCACCACATACAAAACGAAGATGTTGTGTCCGCCGAAAACTAAAAAATAAATATTAAAATTCTCTCCCTCTCTCTCTTAAAAAAAAAAAAAAAAAAGCATTAGATGGGGATATAGCTCAATGGCAGTTAGTCTAGCAAGCCCAAGGCCCAGGGTTCCATCTCTAGCATGGAAGGGAGAGAGGGAGGAAAAAAGCATTACCGAATTCACAATAGCCTTCTTTCATCACATATCTTCTCAACAATAACAAATGCACAAGTACAATGTGTGATAGGTAAGCAGTTTCTTTTGGTTTCCTGCGCTTTAAATGGAAATTTGAAAGGAGACCTCATACTCAATGGGAGTTATGGAGTTAATAAAACTAAAAGCTCAATGATTTCCCTCACTCTAGGCAAAATGGGAATTTCTTAAAAACTGAACATTTTAAGGTTCTTGGGGGGAAGGAGTGTTCCTTTTCTCCCTCTCCCATCCTCTATTCCTTTTCCATTTATTTCCTTCTTTCCAGAATTAGTCCCACCCCTAGATCTAGCATGCTTGTGGAAGCTTTATGCTGTTATGAGATTCACTTGTTTTCAGTATATGGATCTCAATGTCTCTACACTATGTTAAAATTACTCATATTTCCCATTTCCTCACAAAAAGTCTACTTAAGACAAGCATTTCAGTTTAATACTTTTTTTATTTTTTAATTTTTTTTAGTTGATAGGCTTTATTTTATTTATTTATATGCAGTACTGAGAATTGAATCCAGAGCCTCACACATGCCAGGCAAGTGCACTACCACTGAGTCACAGCCACAGCCAGTTTAATACATTTTTGAACAACAAAAAGAATGTAACATTAGGTATGCCTGAACAATATTCCTTTCATCTCTCACACTCCTTAAGTATCAGAAATACCATTAACATCCAAATGAGTGCTATTGCACATAGTAGTCACCTTATGATAAGTCACAATAAAATGATATTGCTGAGGGTACTCATACTGTAGTCTACCTCCCTGCCCACTGCCACCCGCCTCACATACAATAAAAGAATACTAAAACAATGCTACAGTTTGAATGTAGTTGGTGTCCCCCCAATGTCCATGTATTTAAGCTTGGTCCCCAGGGTAGAACCTTTAGGAGGTAGGGCCTAGTGGGAGATTCCCTATATCATAGAGGCATGCCCCTGAAAGTGTGGGATCTCACTAGTCCTCTTTTGCTCTGCTCCCTGGCTCACAAGATTAGTCATGTATTCTGCAATATGCTCCTGACATGAGATACTGCCCTCACCAAAGACTTAGAGCAAGAGGGCCCCTGGATCTTGGACTGGAAATCTCCAGAACCATGGGCCTAACCTTTTTTACTTTGTAAGTTAATTGCCACACACAGTTCATTGCAGTGATGGAAGGCTAGTATATAGTTTTAGGAAAAATTAGCTTAAATAAAGTAAAAAGCTTTTCCTGTTTCTGGGTCTCTTTTTTCCTGGGGTATTTAGATATTTTCTGAGTTTCTATTATAAGTCAGACACTCGAGGTGCAGCTACAAACAAAAAATATGAAGCCCTTATCTTGGAAGGGGGAACAAATGACATAAATGTTGATGATGAGGAGGAAGATGGTGGTAATAGTGACAAATGTGTAGCTTAGAGTAAACAGAAGTAAAAGTAGGAAAACATAATAAAGTCAGAAGATAATTAAACCCTGGTAAACCTTTACAGATAACAATGAGAAATGTTAAGGAAGTGCTGAGTGAGGAAGAAAGTATTTAAAATGGTCATGGTTTTGATATAGTTTGAGTGTGCCCAATGCCCCCAAAGGGTTCATGTTCTGGAAGCTTGATCCTCAGTTATGAAGATGTTGAGATAGTGAAATCTTCAAGAGGTGGGACCGAGTGGGAAGTTATTAGGTCTTTGAAAGGAACTAATGCTTTTCTCATGGGAGTGTATTCTCCTACAACATCAGAGTGTTGAAGGTAAGCTTAGCATCTCCCCTGAACAACTCTATTCCATGCTTGCAGACATGCTTCTTCTGCATGCAGCTGTTTTCCATTCCATTTCTCTACCATGGTGTATGTAACAGGCCCTGGCCAAGGTGCAGGTACCATGCTGTTCTGACTCTTCAGTCACCAAAATGTTAGAAAAATAAGCCACTTTGTTTCCACGTTACCCAGCTCAGATATTTTGTTATGCAATATGAAACAGACTAAGATCGGGAAGAACATTTCTTTTTTTTTTTTTTTTAATATTTATTTATTTATTAGTTATTGGCGGACACAACATCTTTGTTTGTATGTGGTGCTGAGGATCGAACCCGGGCTGCACGCATGCCAGGCGAGCGCGCTACCTCTTGAGCCACATCCCCAGCCCAGGGAAGAACATTTCTGAGCATTGAATGAAGTGAGGAAACACACCACATTCAAAACAGAAAGTTCTAGGCAAAGGAAACAACCCTGAAGCAATCAATATATGGTCTAAAGTATAATATATGTGAGGGGAAAAGTGGGAGATGAGGTCAGAGATCTAGAGGCCAGATCATACAGGCCATGGTAAAGGGACTGGATTTTATTTATTAGAAATCCACTAGAGTTTTATATTTGGGTAATAGTGGAGGTAACATGAATAGATTGATACTAAGATTACCGGGTGGCTACACAGAGAATAAAGGTAAAGCATTATAAGGAGAGTATTACTACAACAGGCTTGGCAAGAGATTCGTGGATTCAACTGTACCAGTAGCAAAGGTGGTAGAGAGTAACTGTACATAGGATGTATTTTGAAGATAAAATCAAATTGTCTTGATGATGCACTGTTGTAGAATGCAAAGAAAAGGCATTTTAAAATGACACTTAAGCTTTGGCCTGTGGAATAGGTGAATGGTAGCGGAATTTCTAAAATGAAGAAGACTGGAAGAAACACAGGTTTGGCAGACAGAGAGTTCCATGTGAGACAAGTCTCTTAGAAATCAAAGTGGGTACATGAAGAGGCATTAGGATACAGAAGTTTGAAGTTAAAGGGAGAAACTGGGCTATAGATATAAAACTGGGGATCAGCACACTATTGACAGAACTTAAAGCCTTGAATCTAGATGAGGTCCTATTAAAAAAATGAAGACAGATAAAAAAGAAAAGGAAGGAAAAAAACTAAATATTGGAGCATCCCATTCTTAAGAATTCATCCCAAAATCTAAAAATTAGGACAAAAAGAAAGTGAAAATTAAAATCAATCCTTAATTATGGATTTATCCATGTAGCGAACAACTTAATTTTAAAGTATTCAAAAATACTAACTGATCTGAATGAATAAATACACATCTCACTGAAGAGTGTGTATTTTACCCCATCCTCATTCCACATCTAAGAGATGATTTGAAAGCAAATACATTCCTTTTAATATAATCAAGCACATTTTAAAATAATAAAATACATTTAAATATATGTAACTTATTTATATATTAAAAACCATTACTTTATACCACACTTCCAAAATAATATGTGGCCATACAAAAGATAAAATCTCAATATAGACCCTGTTGCAATAAGCTTCAGAATGTTTTAGAAAATTTTAAATTGTACCAAGATTTAGTTATCTCTGACATATACTTACCTATATAAACTTTTCAACACACTCTAAACTTCCAAGTACATTCAATCCAAGTCTGTCTCTCAAATATACTTTGCTTTTCTTTGTTCTGATCCCTCTCTTCACTCTTTTGCTTCTGCCTAAAATATTCTCTGAAATCTCGATAGTACGATGCTGTTGTCAAGGTCATAGTTTAAAAGTCCCTACCAACTGTTCTTTCCTCTCAGCTGATTTCCTGCACAGTATCTTTCACTGTATTCCTCCCTCATTTTCAACATGAATGAACATGTTTTATGTATTCAAGTGAATTTTTATAACCAATGCTGTACTATAATAGAAGGAGCGCTATTATTTCAGGAAGTAAGAGATGTAGTGGTTAAGAACATGAACTTTAGAGCCACATGACTTGAACTGAAAATTTTGACTCTCCCTTTTAAAAGGTTTTTAGCTTTGAACATTTATTAATCCTTTTAATGCCTTACCTTACTTGGCTATAAAATTTCTAAAAGGATTAAACAAGTATTTGCTAATTGCTTAGAATTGCATCTGGAAATACATTTGAAACACTGTATTAATGAAGAGTTGAAGGAAAAAAACAAAGCAGAGAGGTTGAATTTGTTTCATAACTCCTCTTTTGTTCCCTATATGATTAAAAAACATGCACTACATGTGCATACAACAATAACTGTAAACCTACATTGGTGAGTAAACAATGTATAAAGATTTATGAAAGATGGGGCTGGGGCTCAGTGGTAGAGTGCTTGCCTTGTGTGGGTTAGGCACTGGGTTCAATCCTCACACCACATAAAAATAAATAAATAAAGATATTGCCATGAAAGAAAGAAAGAAAGAAAGAAAGAAAGAAAGAAAGAAAGAAAGAAAGAAAGAAAGAAAGAAAGAAAGAAAGAAAGAAAGAGATTTAAGGGGGGAGAACTACATAGGACCAAAGTATTTTGCATGCTATCGAAACCTAATTGTTATTCATTCAAAATAGACTGTTAAGAATTAACATGTCAATTACAATGCTCAAGGAAAATAATTTAAGATATATAGTGAAAGAAATGAGGAGGGAATTAAAATGGTAACTAAAATATATCTATATGACCCCAAAAAAAGGTAGTCATGGAGGGCTGGAACAAAATCCATTAAAGACATGCAGGGGAGGGGAGTAAAATGGCATAGGCACTTCTTTATCAACAATTCCATTAAGTGTAAATGGAGCAAACTCCATTTAAAAGGCATGAAGGGGCAGAGTAGATTTAAAAACATGATCAAACTTTATGCTTTCTATTAGAGACTTGCTTTAGAGCCAGAGACACAAAACAAGTTGAAAGTGAAAGAAAAAAGCCTATGCACACTATAACCAGAAGAGATAGAGTGACTATATATTAACCCCCCTTTCAACAAAGGACTAATTCTAAGTCTTCTAACAAAGGCCTGAGTCTACAAATTATTACTGAGTCCTATGTATACAATACTTTTTCCTACACATACAAACTTATAATTAAATTCAATCTATGAATTAGGCACAGTAAGAGACTAACAAAAACTAATAAAAAAGAACTACAAAAGTGTATTGTAATAAAGTTATATGAATGATCCCTCTTAGTCCAAACCTATTCTTGAATCTGTATAATCATTCCTCATTTGCAATAAATGGCTTAAGTGCCACTCATTTCAGTGTCACTCATAATTTGCTGAAGTCTTCATACAGGCTCAATACTTTCTGGCACAACACTTTACCGTTAAATGAAAATCATTTTCTGTTCATGCTTTCTACCCACAAATTTAATGCCTTTTCCATTTTTAACTAAGCATTATCAATGTGCACTGTGACTATAACTTTTACAGTTCTTAGTGATGATGGCAAAACTAGCACCAGTTTCTTGTTACTGCTTCACAATTTCACATATATATCTATTGTTTTTATTGCAGATCCTAGCAACCTTGGCATATTTTTTTCTCTTTCTTATTAGTCAAGAAATTTCACCTTTTCACCTAAAGGAAGCACTCCATAGTTTCTCTCTGGCATGCTAGAATTGCCAGAATCACTACCCTTGTGTTTGGGGGCCATTATTAAGTAAAAATAAAGTTAACTTGAACACAAGCACTATGAAACTATGATAATTTATGTGACAACTGAGATGGCTCCCAGGTATCAGACAGGGAGTGTATATAGCATGGACATGCTAGACAAAGAGACAATTCATGACCCACCAGATGGTGAGAAATATCATAACACTACTAAGAAGGACACATAATTTAAAACTTATGAATTGTTAATTCTAAAATTTTCTATTTTATATTTTTAGATTATAGTTGGCTTCAGAGAACTGAAATTATGGCAAGCAAAGCCTTGCAGAGGGAAGGAAGGCTACTGTATTAATATCAGATGAGGGCTAGGATATAGCTCAGTGGTAGAGCACTTGCCTGGCATGTGTAAGATCATGTGTTCAATTCCTAACACCACAGGGGGAAAAAAGGTGTTAAAAAAAAATCAGATGAAACAGATGTTGCTATGGTCTGAATGCTTGTGTGCCTCCTGCCTAACCCTTATATTGAAATCCTATCCCACCAAGTATTAGGAAGCAGAGCCTTTGGAAAGTAATTATATCAAGGGGATAGACTCCTCATGAATGGGATTAGCAATCTAATGAGAGACCATCATGAATCAGAAAGTGAGCCCTCACTAAACACCAACTCTGCTTCCCAGTCTCCAAACAAAAACTGTGGGAAATAAATTTCTACTGTTTATAAGCCATCCATCCAGTCTGTGGTATTTTGTTATAGCAGACTGAACAGACTAAGACTATAAATTGGCAGGAGTAGGTAATACTATAACAAATGCCTAAAAATATGGGAGCTGCCTGCCCACTCAGTATTGTGGGTTGAACTCAGGGGCTCTCTACCACTAAGATTATATCCCCAACCCTCTTCATTTTTTGTTTTGGGACAGGTTCTCACTAAGTTGCCTAGGCTGTCCTCAAACTTGCTATTTTCCTGCTTCAACTTTCCAAGTTGCTGGGATTTACAAATATGTGCCACTTCACCCAGCATGGCAGCTGTTTGGGGAGTGGATGGTAGATAGAGCCTGGAAGAGTCTTTGAGATGCATACTTTAAAGAGTTCTGTTGCCAAGAACAAGTTGTTATATGTGATTCTGGTGAGGACTTACCAGGAGGAGAACAGAGCTAAGAGAATGCCTCAATCTTCTTAGAGAATACCTTCTGAGCAGTAATGAACAAAATTTTGCTAGAAGTATAGACAGTAAAGGCCTTTCTTAATGCAATCCCAGATAGAAACAAGGAACATGTTACTGAACAATATAATTGTTAGTCCCCTTGTTATAAAGTTGTTAGAGTCTGTAAACAAGTCAGGATGGCACCTGGCATTTTGCCAGAGGGAGTGGTTTGTGAAGTAACACCAGCGAGCCATTATGTGTGGAGATTTCTTATTGGTTGACTGCTGTATCTAGTTTATGTTAATTAAGATAAGCTGTGTGAAATGTATAAATACCTCTGTTGTCCTACAATAAACGGCTCCCACTCCTGCTGTATCAATCTACACAAGTTCCTCGCCACCCCCCCCCCCCGCGGTTATTTTGCTGCAGCCGGACTGTGGCATAAAGTTATTATGGTTTAGATATGAGGCGTCCCCCAAAAGCTTATATGTAAGACAATGCAAGAACATTCAGAGGTAAAATGATTGGATTATGAGAGCCTTAACCCAATCAGTGCATTAATTCCCTGATGGGGATTGACTGAGTAGTAAGTGAAGACAGGTAGGGTGGGGATAGAGGAGGTAGACCTTGGGGGGCTTGCCTTTTTTATTTTTTTTTTTATTTTGTGTATCTCTGCTTCCTGAGGTGATGTTCTGAGCTGCTTCCCTCTACCAGACTCTTCTGCCATGATGTTCAGCCTCACCTCAAGCCCCAAGGAATGGAGTCGGCCATCTATGAACTGAGATTTCTGAAACCATGAGCCCCCCAAAAGCTTTTCCCTCTTTAAAATTGTTCTTGTCAGGTCCTTTGGTCACAGCAACGAAAAAGCTGACTAAAACAAAAGCGGAAAAGAACTTAGCTAAACTGTATTCATGTCCTAGTGTTTTGCAACAAATCAAACATGTGAACAATGAAAATGAATGTTAAACTGAGGAACTATCTAATGAAAGTGTTGAAGGGAGGCCTGGTTCCTCCTGACTACTTAGGTTTATCAAAAGGAGAAAACAGACGAAAAATTAGGTAAATTTTCAGTTCATCCATATATTCAGTGTAAGGAATGAGAAACATGTTTCATAGAGAATTCCAAGGATGTGGCCAAATAACCATCTGATAGAGACATATATAATCAGCTAGTACCTACCATTCAAAAAATTAAATTGTGAAGGCTCTTCAGAAAACCCAAGCTACCCTTTCTCACAAGATCAGGATGAAAAGGCCCTAGCTAACACAGGACTACCACAAAGAGCTCTCAATAGGGCCTGTAAAGTCATCCACTCACACACAATTCCATCCTTGAAGAGCAATGGGTATGTGACTCATGTACAGACCTGAGAAGATGTTGGCCTGTGGGGGGGTGGGAGAGAACATAACAACCACCCTATTAGGTCCAAAAGATGGTATCCTCCCTACCATCTTCAGTGAATGTGGAAGGTTTTATATTGTCTGCCCTACTAGGTTTTAGATTTGCTTGGGGCCTATTACCTCTTTCTTTGTTCCTATTTCTCCTTTTTGAAATGGGAATATCTATCCCACCAATATACTTTGGAAGTATATAAAATGTTTGATATCATATCAAATGTTTTTAGAGGAGGGGCAAGCATGTGTGCTATGGTCTGGAATTTGTGTCCTCCCCAAATTCCTATGTTGAACTCCAAATCCCCAGAGTGATAGGATTAGGACATGTGTCCGTTAGGAGACAAAAGTTTATGAGAGCTACTAAAACATCTGAGTAATGCCTCAATAAAAGACTCCCAAGAAAGATCCTTCACCTTTCAACCACATGACAACACAGTGGAAAAACACTCACTAGGAAGCATGCTCTCCCCAGATCCCAAACCTGTCACAACCTTCATGTGGCATTACCAGCCAAAAGAACTGCGGAAACAAGTTTCTTTTATTTATAAGTACCTGATCTATGGTATTTTGTTACAGAAGTCCAAACAGGCTAAGATAGACATTAAAATAAAATCTGTTAAGAATTCTTGACAAAGAACAGTATGTCATGATAAAACAATCAATCCATCAAAATTTAATATTTAAAAAACATTTTGGGCTGGGGATGTGGCTCAAGCAGTAGCGCGCTTGCCTGGCATGCAACATCACAAGAAACTATAAACCAACATTCCTCACAAATACAGATACAAGTATCTTCAAATAAATACTAGCAAACCAAATTCAGCAGCATATCAAATGGACTGCCCATTGCAGTTTTAGCCTGGGAAGCCAAGAGTGGTTCAACACAAATATCAGCTGGGGGTTGGGGAAATCTGTCACCATATTAATAGAACAAATAGGGAGAAACCAGAAACGGATTATCTCAATTGAAACAAAAAAGTAAACAATTTAGGAGCTTTCACAACCCAATAAGAGCACCTATGAAAAACTCAGAGCTAATATACTTAATGGTGAAAGATTGAAAGCTTCTCCAATCAGGTACAAAACAAGGATGTCTGCTCTTACCACTTCCTTTTGACGTTGTCTAGACATTCTAGCCATAGAATTGAGAAAAAGAAATGGCATCCAAAATGAATAAGAAGTAAAACTACCTCTTTTCACAGATGACATGATTTTTAAATTTCAGTAGTGGGGACTGTACTCAGGGACTTGCACATGCTAGAAAAGCACTCTACCTCTGAGCCATATCCCCAGACCTTTTTAAAAACATGTTTTGGGGACAAGACCTCCCTCAGTTACCCACTTTGGCCCGGAACTTGTGATTCTTCTGCCTCAGAAGTTGTGGAATTACAGGTATGCACCACCATACCCAGCAACATGATCTTATATATAAAAAAATCCTTTAAAAAATCCCACCCAAAAATCTATTAGATCTAATAAATAAATTCAGCAAGGCTGGAGCATATAAGACCAACATCAGGTAAGGTTAAAAAAAAAAAAAAACCAACTGGAGAATCACAATTCCTAATCTCAAGCCTATTACAAAACTATGACAATCACAAGTGTGGTGACTGCACAAGGATACATACAAGGACCAACAGAACAGAACTGACAGGCCAGAAATAAGCCATATGGCCAATTCACTTTCTTTCTTTTTTGGGGGTGGGGTGGGGTGGGGAGTGTTACTAGGAATTGAACCCTGTGGCACTTTATCATGAACTATATCCCCAGTCCTTTTTATCTTTTATTTTGATATCCTCCAGCCCCAGTCTCCCTCATCATGAGATTACAGGTATGTGCCATCAGGCCTGGCTTGGCCAATTCATTTTCAACAAGGATTCCAAGGCAATCCAGTGGAAGAAAAACTGTCTTTTCCACAGAATGTGCAAAAGAAAGAAGGTAGAACGATTCCTCACACTGAACACAAAGATTAACTCAAACTTTATGGAGTGAATACTATAAAACACTTAGGAGAATATATATGTATAAATATTTATGACTTTGGACCTAGCAATGGATTTTGAGACATGACACCAAAAGCACAAACATCAAAAGAAGAAGGAAAATCTGAATTTATAAATATTTTAAAACTTCTACAAATCTGAAAATGTTATTAAAAAAAGTTAAGACAACCCATAAAATAGAAAATTTTTACAAATCATATATCTGATAAGAGTCTACATTCCTGAATAAAGAACTCCTACAATTCATTAAAAAGGATAACTCAAATAGAAGTGAGCATAGGGTTTGAATAGATTTTCTCTGAAGATTTATAAATGGCCAATGCATGTGAAAAAGATGCTTAATAACAGAACCAATATGGAAATGTAACTGTTATGGTTTAGATGTGAGGTGTCCCCCAAAAGCTCATGTGTGAGACAAAGCAAGAGGATTTAGAGAAACAATTGGGTTATGAGAGCCTAAGCCTAATCAGGGCATTAATCCAGATAGGAATTAACTGGGTGGTACACCCACCACTTCACAACCACTAGCATTGCTTTAGGGCAGGCAGGGATGGGGAGATGACCATCTTTATTTAAAATCATTAAGGGGAACATATATCAAGAAATATTAGAGGGCTGGGGATGTGGCTCAGCGGTAGCGCGCTCGCCTGGCATGCGTGCGGCCTGGGTTCGATCCTCAGCACCACATACAAACAAAGATGTTGTGTCTGCCAATAACTAAAAAATAAAATATAAAAAAAAAAGAAAGAAATATTAGAAAAGGACATCCTTTTAACAAAGACATAGAATAAATTTTAAAGTATCCAAATGTTAAAACTTTAAGCAGAGCCTAATCAACACAAATTCACCCCCCAAAAGAATCAAAATAATGTATTTTTGAACTAACATTCTAATACTAAGAGAAACAAATGACAAGTCAACAAACTATTAAGAATGCCATTTTAAAAAGATTTGATTTACTAAGCTCAAAACACAGTGAGTCTAATTCTTAAAGATTTATATTACTGTGCAGATATTCAAATGAGTTGTGATATTCTAAGTAACTGTAAAGCATGTGTTTCTTTAAATTAATTACTGAAGCCAGGTGTGTAGGGCACGCCTGTAATCCCAGAGACTTGAGAGGTTGAGGCAGGAAGATTTGAGTTCAAAGCCAGTCTCAGCAACTTAGCAAGGCCCTAAGCAACTCAGCAATACCCTGTCTCTAAATAAAATATTTAAAAGGGCTGGGGATGTGCGTCAGTTTTTAATCATTCTGGGTTCAATTCCGGGTACCCCCCCAAAAAAATCAAAATAATATAATATGATTTCAGGTTGTTTTCCCACAAAGTCTATAAAGATTTACAGAAAATTTCCTGTTGAACAGTGACAGATTTCTAGGTGGGACCAAACTATTCAGGTTACATATGCCAAAATAACTTAAAAGTTCTGAAACTACAAAAATATCTGTATATATTGGATAAAAACTATATATGCACACATGTCACCCCCAAATACACATATTCAATGCATTGCTAAGCTCAAAAGGTAGGTGGAAAATTCCTCAAGTAAAAGAAATGAAGAAGAATCTGGAAGTCACAGCTCAGTGTGCTGATACTCTGAGATTATATATGGATAAGCTAGGAACTCTGGTTTTAGCACTTATGCAGAGATACAAGAGGTGCCTTAGGAAGCTGAAACAGACTCTTAGAAAAGCCAGGACCCTAGAACAATGTTACCTAAAAGTGTGCCATGTTAGCAACTGGCACTTGGTTTCCTAGAAATGCAAACTCCTGGACCCATACTCAGACCTACTGAGTCAGTATTTCTGGAAATGGGTTCAGCAATCTTAAAGAAGCTATCTGGGTGATTCATATATTTACTTACTCAAGTTTGAAAAGTGTTGTCCCAGAAACACAGCTCCTTTAGGTGCAGAAAGGATTGAATGTAGGTGGAAAACTGCTATCCACTGACAAAACAGATTATTTTGTTGCTTCTCCTAAGAGGAGAAAAATGACATTTTCCTGAAGAAACTGAAGCCCTTTGCTTGTGCCTTATGTAAGTTTCAGAATCCAAATACATACTATTTCAGCAGTTTTCAAAATGTTTTGGTTCCAAGATTTCTTAAAACTCTCCAAAATTATTGAGGCCCCTAAAGAGTTTTTGTTTATGTGAATATTATTTCCTGCTATTTGCTGTGTTTGGAATTTAAAAAGAAAAATTTAAAACCCCCAAAACAGAAGAGTCACAATACATGACCCCCAAATACACATTCAATGTGCTACACTTTGAGAATCACTCCACTATCTGAACTATCTAAGAACTCCTAACTCTAAACATAACATAAAGTTGGCCCTTTATGTTACCAAAGTAGATGGAGGGTGGCTAATAAGACATTAGCTCTTAGAATCTGCTCTCATAGTATTTCTATGGGGATGGAAGGGAGAGACATTTGGTAAAACACAACCCTCCCACAATTAAAAAACAAAAATTAAAATTTACAGAGAACAATTTGTCATAGCGATAGAAAACAACAAACAGAAGTACCAAGAACTTAATGTTGTAATTCTATAAATTTATAATTATTATTAAAAATATTATATATTTAATAGTATGGCATATTAGTATGTTTTGAAATCATACGTTATATGGGTATGCTTTCTTTTTGAGGTGATGAGGATCAAACCCAAGGCCTGAGAGTGCTAGGCAAGGGCTCTACCACTGACTTACATCCCCAGGCTAGATTCCACATTTTCTAATATATTTTTTTAATTGTAGTTGGACACAATACCTTTATTTTATTTATTTATTTATTTATTTTTATGTGGTGTTGAGGATCGAACCCAGTGCCTCATGCATGCTAGGCAAGCTCTATGCCACTAAGCTACAGCCCCAGACCTCCACATTTCTTAACCTTTAAGAAACTCTTCTATAGATTTAGCCATTCTACAATGTACACATATATCAAAACATGTTGTATGCCACAAATACATGCAATTTTCATAAACTATAATATGTAATAATTAATTTAAAAATAAACTACCACTTCAGAGAATGAGAAGACAAAGCATAAAGTGGGAGACTATCCTGCAGAAGACACCTGATAAAGGACTGTTATCCAAAATTATACATTAAAATTTAAAAAAATCCAATGCAAATGGGCAAAAGACTTTTAACAGACACTAAAAAAAGAAAACATACGGATGGCAAATAAGTATATGAAGAGTTCAACATCACATATCAGTAAGGAATTACAAATTTTAAAAAATGAGATTCTACCACACACTTTTTAGAATGGGAAGAATATAGACATCAAATGTTGGTGAGGATATAGGGCAATAAGAACTCTAATTCATTATTGCTGGGAATGATAAATAGTAGTCACCATGGAGGACAGTTTAGCAGTTCCTTATAAAATTAAACATACTCTTATCATACAATCCAGCATCACACTTTTGGTATTTACCCAAATGAATTAAAAACATACCCACATAAAAACCTGCAAATGCATGTTCACAGCAGCTTTATTCGTAACTGTAATAACCTAGAAGCAACCAAGATGTCCTTCAGGAAGTGAAAAAACAAACTGTGGTATATCCAAATAATAAAATATTATTTACTGCTAAAAAGAAATGAGCCCTTGTGTCATGAAAAGGCACAGAGGAAATTTACATGAATATTACTAACTGAAAGAAGTCAATCTGAAAAGACTACATACTGTGTTTCTAACTGCATAAAACTCTGGAGACAGTAAAAGATCAATGGTTGTCAAGAGTAGTGGGAGGGAGATGAACTGGCAGAGCACAGAGGATTATTTTAGAGCACTAAAATACTTGAATGATGATATATGTATGACACACACACACACACACACACACACACACACACTCTCTCTCTCTCTCTCTCTCTCTCTCTCTCTCTCACACACACACACACACACACACACACAATGCATACGCAGAGTGAACCCTCATGTAAATAACAGACTTGGGATAAGAGTGATGTGTCAATGTAGGTTCATCAACTAAAAAAATGTACCACGATATGGGATATTCAAAGAGTGGAAGCTGCACTTGTGTGGGGATGGTGGAATATAGGAATGCTATACTTTCTGATCAATTTTGCTATGTACTAAAATCATTCTCAAAAAAAATATATATTTTTTAAAAACTTGTAAAGTATTATACTCAAAGAAAAATATCAACAATTTTCTGAAAAATTGTTAAAATATTCCTCTCAACATTTCTGAATTAGGCTGGATTTTCTTCACATACTTCAACCAAAATAATATATGGAAGAGCTGAATGAAAAAACAGATATATAAGGATCCAGTCATCTTCTATTAACTCAGACATTAAACAAATTTGCAAAAATGTAAAAACAGTGGCCCTTTTATAAATTCTTTTTTGTTTTGGGAAACAGTGATTTTCATGAAAATGCTGTTTAAGTGTAATGAGTTAATTTTTATTTTCAAATTAATTGTTAGTCAAATAATTCCTCAAAGTGCTCACTAATTTTTAAAGGGTCCTCAGACCAAAAAAAAGACTGAGAACTACTTCTCTAGGACTCAAAACTCAAACCAAGGCTGGGTGCACATATTCGTAATTTCAGTGACAGGAGCCTGAAGCAGGAAGATTAAGTTTGATGCCAATCATAGGAACTTAGCAAGACCCTGTCTCAAAATAAAAAATAAAAAGGGCTGATGTAGCTCAGTGGTAGAGTGCTCCTGGATTCAATCCCCAGTGTGTGGGTAAGGGGTAAATAAAAATAAAACTCAAACCAACAGCAACAGCAGGAGGCTACAAGACAGAACTCAGCACAAAGACAATAATTAAATCATGCTATTCATAGAATAGCAAATACTGAAAATGGTTTTTTAAAAAAAGGAAAATGTCAGATAATAGTTTTTAAAAGGTTCATTTCTATCATAAGAATCTACAAAATATCACAGTATTGGTTAATATTCTCAACCGAAATACCACTGCTTCATATCACAACAGGAAAGTATACTTTGTATCTGTTATATACTATACTCATAAAGAAATATCATTTTATATTCCATACTAAATATACAATGGTTGCTAAGATTCATTAAACTGTTTTTTAAAACTTGACACTATTTTATCTAATTTTTCCAACAAGATAGGTACTAAAACTATCTCCTATTTAACAGTTCAATGAGGTCATGCAGTAAAAAGAGATTTTGAGATTCAAATCTGAGTGCCTTCCCCTGAATAAACCTTTTCTATAAAAGACCAGATAGTATTTCAGATGTTGCCAGCCACATACAATCTGTCTCTATTTTTCTTTTTTTAAACAGCTCTTTATTTTTAAAAAAATCATCCTTAGCCCTTGAAGCTCCCAAAAAGAGATGACTGCCCGAATCAGCCTTTCTTAATCAGGTTGCCAGAGAGAATTAAGCTCAAATACCTGCAGGCATTTGCTGTATACAAAGAATTTACTTTTCTCCTATACATTCCAAATAGTATTACTTATGTGATCACTGGAAGAATTGATATTCAAATAATCTGTGTTGACTTGCATTCAATATAAGAAGTAAACACAAACTACAGTATCTTGACTACAAGAAAAAAGGGGTTTGTTTTGGTTCGGATTTAACTGTATTGATGACTCATTAATGCCTACAACAAGAAACACAAACCATACAGTGTTGCTCTGAGCTTACATGGTCCCTGTTAAGAATATTAGATGCTAAAAAAGATGGCCTTAAAATATTTGCTGAATGCTACAAAACCACTAATATTGTTACCTTTTAAAGTCTGACTATGCCCTCCAGGAAAAAACAAATGATAGAAACACTTTGCAAAGTTGTAGCATTTCAAACCCACAGCTCTAAAGGTCACTGAGATTATTAAAGAGAAATGTGAACTAAAAAGCTACACTCCCTTTAGGGTAAGGTCAGTTTAAGCCAAACAGAGCAAAACCAATACCTGAATGCAAAAAGGCCACTAGCTTCCTAAGGATTTTCAATATTAACAGCGAAGCAACTAAAGCAACATTAAAAAGGAGAAGATAATCACATGCTGTGAAAAGATGTTTCAGTCAATGTCAGACCTCATATATAATGGTGGTTCTATAATATCACTTATGATGTTACAGTCATTTTAGTTTCTATAAGAACACAATAATGTTCACACAATGATGAAATTTCTAACAATGCATTTTCAGAAGATATCCCCATTGTAGAACAACATACAACTTTACACAGAGTGCATAGAACATCATCAAGTTCACAAATCCCAAACCAATGCTTTCTGCAACATGCCAGACACGTAAACAGAATCATAAGGATATACTACTAGTAGTTACTTTCCAACTTAGATAACCAGAAGGTCTCATACAAAACCCTTCCCAGGGCTGGGAGTATGGTTCAGGGGTATAGCATTCACCGGCTATGGGTTTGATTTCCCAGTTTTGAGGGAGGGGGGTGATCCTGCCTAGGTTAAAAGCACCTCCAAATACAATTTCCACAGCTTTCATATCAGCAATAGCAGTCATACTGTTCCTTTTTATATTATGAAAATAACACTTATTTTCTTAAAGTTATGGAAATACCCATGAGTTACAACCTCTCTGTGAGTAAATGACATGGAAATAAGTTTCTGATGTTATTCTCCATTCATGACCACAATAAAGTCACAGGGAATTAAAAAAAGGAAAAGCACTATTGCATAGTAGTTTAGAACACAAACTCTGGAACCAAGCTGTTATAGGTTTGACTCATAATTTGTAGGTTTGACTCTTAATTCTACCTTTCCTAGATGTGTGACCTTGAACAACTTCCTTAATTCCTCTGCTTCATCTGTAGCACAGGTGTGGGAAGAATAAACTTACTTTAATAAGGTTTTTATGAGAATTAAATACATTGATATTTGGAAAATTAGGTAAAACAACACCTGGCACAGAGTGAGTGCTGTGTACACACATAAATGGGAAACTAAAACCAAAACAATACAAAACTTCCACAAATAGCATAGAAATAACATCAAGCTGATGAAGTGAGAACTCACATGGTTACTGAACAAGAGACTGACGATGAAAGGTCCCCTCCTGTCAGTTTTCTCATATCCTTGATTTATAATATCAGTGCTATATTCACAGTGAGTATCTACTAAATTCTTTACCTTCTTCAAACCTGTTCCACCCAAAGTCTCCCCCTTTTTGGTTAAGGGCAACTAAATTTTCAGTTGCTTGAATCAAAATCGTGAGTTCTCCTTATTTGCTTTCTCTCATTCCCGATAGGAAAATTCTGTTGCATCTACTAATCCTCTACCAATCTAACACATTCATAGTCTTAACCACTTCTCCCTTCTCTACTAGCACATAGATGGAGCAACCTTCATGTCTCACTTGCATGGATGTAACAAAAACTTCCAATTTATTATCTATGCTAATACTCCTGGTTTCTCTACACCTACCACAACTCCTGGCCTATTTTTAATAGAGCTGCTGGTTAGGTTGCTAAAACTAAACCAGATCATTCTGTGTCATTCTCCTGTTGAAAAGCCTACAATACATACGATTTTACTCATAGAAAAAACGAAAGTACTCACAAGGAGCTGTACAGGTTGAACATCCCTAATGTGAAAACCAAAATCCAAAACTTTTTGAGCACCAACACCATGCTCAAAAAGTTTTAGATATGGGGGCATTTCAGATTTTGTATTTTCAGATTAAGAATATTCAACAACTGTCTATACAAATGTTCAAAATTGAAAAAACTCAGAAATATGAAACACTGCTGGTCTCAAGCATTTTGGATAAAAATACTTTACATGATCTACCCTCTGTTACTAATTTTTTTTTTCTTGGTACTAGGGATTAAATCCAGGGGCAGTTAACTATTGAGCCACATCCCCAGCCCTTTGTTTTATATATATATATTTTTTTAATTGTGTATTTATTATTTTTTAAATATGGAACAAAATCAGAGATCTGTAGCAGAGACATAGAGACTATAGATGATAAGGTAACAACATAAGGCAACAAATTATAGTTTTTTTGAAACCAATTTTATATACTAAAGAAGAACTGGGGTGGAGACAATTAAACAAGCAAAAAAGATAAAAAAATAATGATGGACAATTATGCACACAGGCACAGGAACATACATACACTATTCCTCAAAAGCTTTGGAGTGATTATGACTCCAAAAGTTAGGGAGATGATCTCACTAAGTTGCTTTAGGGCCTCACTAAGTTACGAACCACCACACCTGGTTCCTGGATTTTTGATACTTCCAATTCAGCCAGCACAACACTCAAAATATTTTACCTTGCAGATTAAATTATTAAGTATGTTTAAATGTTTATTAATCCCTTATACTTCTTTGTGAACTGCTTATTCATTCCCTTCTCCCTATTTCTTGCCTCATGTCTGTGGGCCATGTTTTCAACTATATGGTTTGAGGAAGGCAGTGGTGGTGATGAAGAATTATAAAACTTGTTTCTTCTGCTCTTAAACTAGGGCAACTCAGTCCTACTGAACTACTCTCTGCAGGAAAAGGGGCCATACAGGATGAAATTGAGGGAGAAACTCTGTGTTCCACTTGTGCGAGACATTACATATTTTAATGTCATACAAAACAATCAGTACATGTTGCTCTATGTTTATGCAGTGCCCTAACATCTCACAACAATTTTAAGAGATGAGGGTTTGGAGTACAGAATGTGAGTATAGGAATTCAGCTTCTAAGAAGTGATTGAATGGAGTCTCAAAAAACAAGTATTAAAAAACTGATGAAGAATACTCAAGTAATGGAATAGAGAATGAACAAGAAATATAAAGTGAAATTACATGATCTGTTTGCTGAATTACAAGCAATTATTATGACTGTTTAGGTCAGTGCCTGGCGTATGAAGTACTATATGAATACTCTAGCTATTTTTATGCTGATATTGGGACGTGGAGATAAACTAGGTAAAATTAAGCAGTAAGCTAAAATATGCCTGAAAAGCCATGTTAAAGTCTGAATTGTGTCCTGAATATTATGGGGAGCTGATGAAAGATTTCTGAAAGAATAATGGCATAATATCTTAAAAAGTGACAATGACAATTTGAATCAAAGACTAGATGAAATACAAATAAGTGAGAATTGCAAAGAATCTTTAAAAATGGTGTACATAGAATAAAAACTTTCATAAAATAGAGGAAATCTGAAAATATTCTGCAAGAACCCTTAGCATACTGATCTCTACTAAAAGGCATTAAGTTTAACATGTAGTTATTAGTTATTAACTAATTATTAACACTTTCCATTTTAGTAAAGACCCACAATCAGTGAAGTAAGTAATTTTCAACAAGTCTTCCAGGGTCACAAAATGCCCCATGTCCTCTTTTCCACAAGCAAGAAGTTGGTGAAAGCGTATGAATATTCCTTGAGCAACCAGAAGGATATTTTCTAATGTCTCCATGATGCTATTTATCCTCCTCCCATCCTTTAATCCTAGAAGAATACTTCAGTCATTATTCATTGAAGAATTAACACCAAAACAACTTATCTAGCATTGTGTGCATTTAAATACAGAATCAATTTTATACAACTATGAAAATTCGGATTAAAACCAGAATATAAGTGGATGCTAACACACAAAAAGAGGGAAGGGGAAGAAGAGAAGTTCTGTTGATTAGATAAAAGGGAATGGAGGGAAGAATAGGAATAGGAAAGACAGTGGAATGAATCTGACATAACTTTCCCATGTACATATATGAATACACCACAGTGAACCTCACCATCATGTACACCCACAAGACTGGGATCCTAATTAGGATAAGACATACTCCATTTTTTTTTCATTTATTTGCCAATTATTTTTCTATATTCCATGTCTATATGAATATGTCAAAACAGACTACTGTCATATATAGATAAAAAGAACAAATAAAGAAAAAAGAAAAATCAGAATATGAATTTCATAAACCTGGATAGCATAAAACAAAAACAAAACTTGGCAATTCAGGGGAGCGATGCTTTCTGAAGTATGCTTAAAGGGTCTGGGGCTATGGCTCAGTGGTATAGCGTTTGCCTTGCACCTGTGAGGCACTGAGTTTGATCCTCAGCATCACATAAAAATAAATGAATTCTATAACAGTAATGTGTCCATCTACAATTTAAAAAAGAAAAAGAAAAAGAATGTTAGAGGGCTGGGGTTGTAGAGTTCAGTTTGTAGAGTGCTTGCCTAGCACGTGTGAGGCACTGGGTTTGATCCTCAGCACTACAAAAATACAATAAAGGTATTGTGTCCATCTACTATTAAAAAAATATTTTAAAAAAGAAGAATGTTAGAATGCTAACTTCCTAACCTTTCAAAGCACAACCATTTTCATAAATTAGAGGAAATCTAAAATTGAAAGTTTAAGCTGAGCACAGTGGCATAATAACTACAGTCCCAGTGGAGGCTGAGGCAGGAGGATCCCAAGTTCAAGGCCAACCTCAGCCACTGAGCAAGGTCCTGCAACTTAGCAAGACTCTGTCTCAAAATTAAAAATAGAAAGGGCTGAGGATGTGGCTCAGTGATGAAGCACCTCTAGGGACAACTGTCAATACCAAAATAAATAAACAAAATAAAATAAAAAGTTTTAAAAAATGAAAATAACGTAGTTTTTTCCCAAATAGTTTTTCTCCATAAACTTAGAGAAAGCTTTCAGAAAATGACTATAGAATTTCTTATTGTAAATTGATTTTTATCTCAAGGTAGAGATGGCTTCAATTTCCCTTTCGGCTAAATTCAAACAGAAATAAGGTTTATTAAAAAAAACAAAAAAACAAATAGCATATATAATGTGATTCCTTTTGGGCGGGTGGGGAGGGGGAGTACCAGGGATTGAACTCAGGGCACTCAACCACTAAGTCATATCCCCAGCTCCATTTTGTGTTTTATTTAGAGACAGGGACTCACTGAGTTATTTAGGGCCTTGATAAGTTGCTCAGACTGGCTTTGAACTTGCGATCCTCCTGCTTCAGCCTCCTGAGCCACTGAGATTACAGGTGCACACTACTGGGCCTCCTTTTGAATTTCTAGTTTTCTAACTATCCATCCCTTTACCTGTTACCCTTCTGCTCATCCTTTTATGTCTCTATATACTAAGAATTGCTTAGAATGTTAACAATGGTAGTTATTTTTTGCATAGAGAATTTGGGATGATTCTGCTTTCATCTAATACTATCCCTATAGCACTTGGTTTTTAAAAATGCACTGTTTTGGGCTGGGGATGTGGCTCAAGCGGTAGCGTGCTTGCCTGGCATGCGTGAGGCCCGGGTCCGATGTTCAGCACCATATACAAACAAAAGATGTTGTGTCCGCCAAAAACTAAAAAATAAATATTAAAAAAAAAATCTCTCTAAAAAAAAAAACACTGTTTTAGTAAAAACAACCTCTTTTTTAAAATATCATCTGAAATACCAAAAATAACAGCCCATTCAAAAAACAGTTATACAAAAAGAACATCTTTCCTGTGATTCAGAAATTCCAAGGTTATTACTGGTATAAAGAAGAATTCACTGGTACTCACTGAATTAATTCACTGGTATTGATAAATCACTGTAATTTGTCAATAATGTTTTTTTGTTAATTTAGTTTTGTCTTTAGAGGCAGTGGTGTGTTTTATTTACAAACATCAATGCCTCTGTACCACTGTTGTTAAAAACCCTCACTCAAAGCTAGGCATAGTGGCACACATCTGTAATCCCAGAAGCTTGGGAGGCTGAGACAGGTGAATCTCAAGTTCAAAGCCAGCCTCAGCAACAGGGAGGCACTAAACAACTCAGTGAGACCCAGTCTCTAAATAAAACACAAAATAGGGCTAGGGATGTGGCTCAGTGGTCGAGTGCCCCAGAGTTCAATCCCTGGTATCCAAAATCAAAACCAAACAAAAAACCCTCACTCAGTTCAAGGTCACTTTAATTCTTTGGACATTCTTTTAAATATCTCATAGTAACAAAGACTAAAACTAAAACTGCTGATACTAAGGTTACCCTGGACAGACCTCTCTGAAATTTCCACAGGTGCAGCAATACGTTTTACTGACACTGCAGCAACAGTGTGAAACACATGTGCCCTAACAACAGAATTCATACCTAATGCCAGGTATTTGGACTATGAGACATAGCTACCTATGAAAGCACAGGTGCACGTAAGTTAGCTACAGACTGTGGAACAACTTCTGGAGGGAAAGCTACAGGGCTAGTTTGGGGGCAGTTCTCATCTCAAGTTTCTTATGGGGTACAGGGTCTACTTCCATGTTGCATGAACTATTTGGTCCCATGTAGGACTCAACCAGAAGTTAATAAACTTAATGGGGAGATGAGCTGAAGACCATGATTCTGTCCTGACCTTTGCAGAGTGAAGGCATTATGACTTTGGAAGTGTACCAAATTGTTTTGTTTGTTGTTGTTTTATAAGATACAGTCCTAAAAGCTGTTCTTTCCTGCCTATAGTATCACTTCATAGTTCAATAATGAATCAAATACTACAGTAATGTCCTTAGGAAATGTCCAAATATAAAAAAAAATTCCTATTCTGATCCTTTAAAAAAATTTTTCAGAGACTTAAAAAACCCGACATTACAGTGATTCCTCCATAGAAAACTATTTCTACCTTTACATTCGTTGAAGAACAAATGTCTTAATGCCTTGAACACAACTGACAAGCTTTTTTTTTTTTTAAATAACTTTTACAGGAGTTAAAATCTTTGGCCAAGTGCCTATTCAAAGACATGTATCTCAGACCTTGTGTCTTTTTGTAATATCTCTGATGGCAAGGTGTAAGATACACATATATCTATCTGATGATTCTGGGCTACAGTGTACAACAACTCAGTGCAAGCACAAAAAGTTTTTTGAAAGATCCTAGAAATAAAATAAAATTTGCATTTGAATATATAAAATTTTGTTTTAGATTCTTTAAAAATGTTTTGGACAGGCAGAGTGGTGGTAATCCCAGCAGCTCAGGAGGCTGAGGAGGGAGGATCACGAGTTCACAGCCAGCCTCAGCAAAAGTGAGGGACTAAGCAACTCAGTGAGACCTTGTCTCTAAATAAAATACAAAACAGGACTAGGGATGTGGCTCAATGATCGAGTGCCCCTGAGTTCAATCCCTGGTACCAAAAAAAAAAAAAAAAAAAAAATCTTTTTTTTAATTAAAATTTTAAAGTATTTTGAGTTCTCAGCTATGGCACAAAAATGGCAGTCAAGAAACATAAAACCATAACTTATAAGACCTTCCCTGAACCTATGCTCAGGAATATGATGCCTCAGTTTGAAAAGCATGGTGATAACACTTGCCTCAAGGCAAATGCAGCAGTTTTTCATTTGGTTCATGGTCCACATCTGCTCAATGTCATGTACTTCACAGACTCAGTACAGCCTAAGGAAACCAATTACTACTATCAGTGGCAAAGATTTGTCTTCCAATCTAAGATTCTTCAGTCATTCACAGAAGTTCTAATATGAAGGTAAATCAAGATAAACCACTGGCAATCCCTATGATGAATCTCTAGCCCAGTTTTTCACCGCTGTAATTCTTAAACTCATGAGCATCTTTGGCTTTAAAACAGAATGACTACAGGAGACTATAGAAGGGGAAAGGGAGGACAAAGCAATAGGATATTCATTTTAAGGGACACAAAACATGATGGGGGGGAATAATTTTACCTTAACAGGAGAAAACTGGAAATAAGTTTTTGAGCCCAGGCTTAATATCTATGGAAGACATAACAATTTCAAATAGCACTTATTTTTCAAAACATTAAAAAAACTTGAAATTAGTCTTTGGGATCTGAATAATCTAGAAGAACTAGAACATATGAACATTTTTCATATTTTGTCAGTGAGTAGACAATATGAAAAATTTACTCTGATGTGGCAAAGTTGTAATATGTCAGTGCATTCTGGGAGAAGACTTTGTTATTATTATGGCTATAATTTAGGTTTGGTTTTCTTTCCACTTCTAATTGTTCCTTCTTAAGGTAGAAGTCAAAACTCATGGTTAGGAACCCAGGCAATGAAGTCAGATCCTACACAGATTTAAATATGGGCCTCATCATTCACTAGCTGAGGCTTACTGATGAACAGTGCAGATAAGTCTATGTCCTCATGAAGCATACGGTTCAGTGTCACCTGAATATCTGCTTAAAAAGAATTGAGACACTAATTTCTATTCACTCAAAAATTAATTCATCTATGCAATAAGCAGTAATGGAATACCCACTAAATGCCAGACCCTAATGATATAATGTTGAACAAGACAGAAATCAGTCTCTACTAACAAGAGCCTTAATACTTCATGGAGATACACAATAAGATGGTCAAAAGCACATAATTAAAAACCATGAGCCTGAGGGTATAGCTCCTGAGTAGAGAGTGCATTTATCGTGTTCAGGCCATGGGTTCAATCTCAAGCATTCAAAAACAGAACAAAGTGAAACAATGCTTTGAAAGAAGGTTATATTCACAGAAGAACCTGATCTAATATGATGGGCCAGTCTAGGTTCTGTGTCAAGAGTTATAGAAAATTATACCTTAATTTTGATTTTATGTTTAGAATTTGTTTGGTTCTCTGACAGTTATCTAAAATTATTCTCCTTCCTTCCTACTTATCTATTTAGTCAGTCAGGGTCTCACTATGTTGCCCAGGCTGACCTCAAATTTGTGATCCTCCTGCCTCAGCTTCCTGAGCACCCAGGACTATAGCTGTGTATCCCCAGTCCAATAACTATTTTATTTTTTAAGAAAAAGCATGGTAGAAAGCTCAGCATAATTAAGATAGATACCTAGGCTCACTAAACTTAGTGTAGACTTAAGGTATAATCTTTACTAAAATTCCAACAGACTATTTTGAAAAAAGACAGAGTGATTCTAAAATTTATGTGTAGAAGTCACTAGGGTGTAGCTAACTGTCCTAACTTAAGAAGTGCTTTCAATTATATCTCAATTTAAAATAAGGTTTAAAAAATCACTTCTGTTTGATCTTGAAATAAATGAGAGTAAGAACTACAAAGTACCCACTAAAGAAAACCTTCATAATTCTCAAATGAATGTGTATCTATGAATTTATAGAAATATCCAGTGCCTAAGTATAACTGTCATTTCTTTCTGCAATGTTTTAACAGTACACTCATTCAATGCTCCCCCTCGATATTTCTTATGTCAGTTTTTCTGTTTTTTTTAAGTTAACAAATATGCTACAATTTTTTTAAAAAAATGAACCTTTGTAAAGCATGTTTAAGTGCATCAAGTAGTCAGAGAGGAATATAAATATTTATAACTCAGAATTTACATAACTTATAATCTTGAGAAACCAAGGTCTATTTTGTTTTCCCCCCTGCAAACATATGTTAAGCCTCCTGTCTAGAAAAAAAAAAAAAAATCCTTTCTATCCACTACTTTTTCCCTCCTCCTTTCCCTGGTTAGCAAATTCCAACTAATCTATCTATAGATTAGAATTTTTTTTTCAGAAATTCTGAATGTGTTACACCAACCCCCACCCTCCCAAACAAACACACATAGAGAGAGAGAGAGAGAGGGGGAGGGAGGGAGGGAGGGAGGGAGAAACAATGTCTCCTTTTAGAGCTCTCATCTGGTTCCTCATGTAATTAATATCCATATTTCTCCCATTCATGCAAGCCACAACAGAATCTGTTCTGCATAACACTATATCCCTGCATAGATCCTGATAGCTAGTATAAATGTTCACAGAACATTGACTCAAAGAATAAATTAAAAATGCAATCCAGTCAGGCCTAATAGTGCACATCTATAATCTCAGTTACCTGGGAGGCTGAGGTCAAGGCCAGCCTCAGCAACTTAGTAATACCTTAAAAAATAAATGAAAGAGCTGGGGATGTAGCTCAGTGGTAGAGTGCCTAGGTTCAATCCCCAATACTACAACAAATTCAAAAATAAATTTAGTCTAAATGTTTTTAATAATGTAATAAAACTAAGTCATCTAAACCAAGACTGTTCCCAAACAAGTGTTTTTCCTTGTTTAACAATCCATTATAAGTGAGTACATCTTTATTTGAGAAAGAACATTTTGAATTAGTATCTATGAGTCATTATCTACTTCCTTGTCAACCTGGCTCTCAGAATATAGGACTGACCTCTATGTCATTAGTTTCTACACTTATTCTTCAGCTCTGCTGATCTGTTCTTAATTGACACTTTCATTCTTATTATCTTTAATCTCTGCTGTGTATTTTATTAACTGATTCTCCTTTAATTTCTAAGATGTCAAATATAAAGATTTTTTTAAAATAATGTTCATAAACCACTACACTAAGGCAATATTTAATGCTATTATTAGCTGTAGAAACATAACTGCTCCGGGACAGGGGGTTTCAGATCAGAATATAAAAATATGACTACCAGGGCTGGGGATATAGCTCAGCTGGTAGAGTGCATGCCTTGCACACAAGGCCCTGGGTTGTAATCCCCAGCACCAAAATAAATAAATATAATATATATATATATATATATATATATATATATATATATATATACCAAAATTCCAGAACAAATCTTCCCAACCTTCAGGAAACAAAATACTGACACATAAAGAATCAAGTGCCAAAAAGAACAGACACAATAGGCAGGTCAGAGACAAAAAGAGCACCATGAAAGAAGGCATTTAGCATTTTTACAGAACACACTGAACTGTGCTATTTAGGAGTCAAACATTGAGAAATGATGACATCAACTAGGAACATGGCTTCAACTCAACTGTGGCTAAAAACAACAGAAATGTATTATCCTGCAATTCTCGAGGCTAGAATGCAGTGATCAAGGTGCTGGCAGGGCCATGCTCCCTTCCAAGGCTCTATCTAGGGAAGAATCCTTTACCTCTTTCTAGCTTATAGTGATTGCCAGCAATCCTTGGTTTACAGCAATCTGACTCAACTCTAATCTCTGCCTCTCTTCCTTCTGTGTTTGTGTCCAGATTTCCTTCTTTATATAAGGACTGTTGGATGAGGGCCTGCCCTACTTAATTTGACCTCAACTTAAATGAATTGCATCTGTGAGCACCCTCTACCCAGAAAGGGTTGCATCTAAAGGTACTAGAAGTTAGAACAACATATTTTGGGGGGGGGATACAATTCCACTGATAACATGGTCCAAATCAGTTAATTTCTTCAAAAAGTAGACCTGGATTCCTACATGTAATATCTATAGGTTTTTGCTTTACCTTTACCCACTTCTCTTAAGTGAATAGCATTCAATTTCCATTTGAAGAAAAAGCTGTTGAAACAGGTTCCTGTTATGTTCCTCAGGCTGGTCTCAAACTTGTGGGCTCAAATAATCCTCCCACCTTAGCCTCCAAGCAGCTAAAGGATGTGCCCTCATGGCCAGCTTTAAGAATTAATTCTTTGCCCCTTCATGCCATAAAAGCTGGCTGATCTTAAGCCCCTTTTCAAAAGCAGATATCTTTCCTTGGTAAAATCATAGAATCACACTTTACTGGCCAGAAAAGGTCATATGACCCAAGTCTAACCAATAAATTAAATCCTCCCATCCTTCCAATTTGGCTGTTGTAATACAGAATAAGACACATCTCTTTCCAGGATTTTGGACTTTAAGGATGATATAATAAGTCTATAACTGCCACTGACCATCCTTACCATTCATTATACTTGCCAAAGAAAGAATCCCAAAGAAGAAAGAAATGCTTAAAGATGGAGAAAGGAGACATTCTAGATGACACCAAAATCCTGGATACAATCGTGTCAGAACATAGCTTTACTCTCTGACCTTCCTAGTTCATACACCAACAAAATCTTTCTGACTTAAACCAATCTAAGTTGGATCTCTGCCACTTATAAAAGATACATATAAGCAAAATTCTACAAAGTGTCATATGGTTAAAAACAGGCCTCAATTTTTTTTCCAGTTATTTTCTCAAACTTGGCAACAGATAGGAAGAGCCAGTGAATGAAGAAAGAAGTTTGTAACTGTGTCCATGTCCATTTCCTATCCCCTAGGTCATCATCTCCTATTCAACATTCTAGAATGTAAAAATTACAAATTCATTTATGCTTATTACATTATAGATCTATGAGTTCCTGGCAGCAAAATATAAACAATAAAAGAAATTTTCAGTTATAAAAACCTAAGCATACATACCTAAAAAGGCTTCAAATGCTTTCCCTCAATGACACATCAACATAATCATCCTCAAAAGCACTGACATGCTAATCACTAAAATATTGGCTAGAGTGAGGAGAAAGTCATACTGAAATATCTTTCTCACAATTATCACCACTGTAAGGAAATTCATTATCTCATGCTTTATTATGCATGCCTATCACTGTTTATGATTCATTTGATTCTATCTCTAGCACACTACATCACATTCATGACAGAAAGTATCTCTGGACATCTAAAAGCAGCATCAACATACAAGACCATCTAAAGGTTCTTGTCCTGGGGATGTAACAGTGCTTGCTTGCCTACCACATGTAAGGGTCTGGGTTAGATTTCGACAAAAAATAAATAAATACATAAATAAATAAATAAAAGCAAGCAAAAAATACCTCCTACTTCTTCAGGGGCTGCCCACCCCCAACTTTAATAATTGGACTCTGGAAAATCTCTATCCCTCTCCTTTTTCCACTTGCTGGTACTTCAGAAACCTCCAAATATAACAGTCCCCTCTTAGCCAATGGATGCTTGAAATTAAGGGGTAGAATTAAACCTATATACAAGAATTGCAATTCTGTAACAGTTGGTCAGACAACCAAGCTACCTATTAAGTGATTAAAGAGCAGATATTTTATACAGCGTGAATACACTGCGGAAAGAGATCATTCGTGTCCCAGGCAGCACAGAGTAGAATAATGGGAGACTTCATTATTACTCAAAAAGGTGTACAACTTAAACTTACAAGTTATTTCTTTAATTTTTTATTTACTACTTGTGGGTAACTGAAATGGTGGAAAGTTAAACTGTAGAAAAAGGGGACTATTATGCTGGGCATGGTGGTACAGGCCTGTAATCCCATGGCTCACGAGGCTGAGGCAGGAGAATAATAAATTCAAAGCCAGTATCAGCATAAGTAAGGCTCTAAGCAACTCAGTGAGACCCTGTCTCTAAATAAAATACAAAATAGGGCTGGGAATGTGGCTCAGTGGTTAAGTGCCCCTGAGTTCAATGCCTGTACCCCACTTTTGGTACTAGGGATTGAACCCAAGGGCACTTAACCACTGAGCCACATCCCCAGTCCTTTTTATTTTGAGACAGGGTCTCAGTAGGTTACTTGGAGGTGGTTAGGTTGCTGAGGCTGGCTTCAAACCTGCAAACCTTTAGTCTTCCAAGCTTCTGGGATTACAGAGTGTAACACCACACCTGCTACTGTCTTTCCTCTTTTCCTCTCCCCTGCACCTACTCTCACCCCCCCACCCCACCCCCGCGGTGGGTATGTACTAGAATTGAAACTAAGGACACTTATCACTGAGCACATCCACATCCCCAGGCCTTTTTTTTTCTTTTTCTTTCCCAGACAAGAAGTTGCTAAGTTGCTTAGGGTTTTGCTAAATTGCTAAGACTGGCTTTGAATGTATGATCCTCTTGCCTCAGCCTCTTGAGTTGCTAGGATTACAGGCATGGGCCACCATGCTCAAATATAATGAACAAAAAAGGAAGATTACATTTTTAATCCCCAGTACCTCATAATAATAACAATAAGGTTTCCATGTCCCAGCCAAGATTTAGAGAAGAATCTGGTATTTGAAATTTTATAAATATCTCAATGATTTTGTTCAAGTGGCCAGTGCTTTCAAACACTGCTTTAGCAAGAACTGGTACTTTTCTACTAAAAAGTTTTCTAACTAGTCCTGGGGTAAAAGGGAAAATATTGTGGAGTACTCACTTTCAACAGCATGAATTTTCATTTTTTGGGAGACGGCAAGATAATCAGCTAAGAAAGAAGCTGAAGTTCATGGGAATTAAAGAACCACTATGATAAACTACAGGGACTGATCAAAAATACATAAAAGAATTCCCAGTGCTGAAGGCCTAGCTAACACTGAACACTGAATTTGTAGTAGCATCATTCCACACAGCTAGTTAGCCATTTACAAAATTAACAGTCTCATGGTAAGATTATTATAAAGATTGAATTACATGTAATAAGGCTGGGGATGTAGCTCAGTGGCAGAGTGCCTGCTTAGCAACTATAAGGCCCTGGGTTCAAACCCCAATACCACAAAAAGAAACAAATAAATTGCATGCATGTAATAACAAATATAAATAAAATGTGAGATAATGGCATACTGGAATTTAAAACTTCAACAGTAATAAAAAGGTACAGGGGATGCTTTGGAAATAAGCATGTATTCTACTGTATTTTTAAAATATTCTATTTAAGCTCTACATTTACCTAAATCATGTTTGTTAACATGATATCATAATCAACAGTTAGAATACTGGTTCACTGGTACTTTTTTAAATAAAATGTCTTGAGACAGAAGTAACCAAAATTGAAATGAACAGCCACATATGCAATGTGTGTGTATATATTTTTAATATCATTTGGTACTCAGAGGTACCTGAATTATTCACTAAAAAAGAAAAGAATGGGCTGAGGTTGTAGCTCAGTGGTGGAGTACTTGCCTAGCATATGTGAGGCCCTAGGTTCAATCCTCAGCATCACATAAAAATAAATATATAAAATAAAATTATTGTGTCCATCCAACTAAAAATGAATGAAAAGAAAAAAAAAGGAAGAGAATGCCTGGTAGTATAGTGGTGAGATTGTATTTCTTAGTTACTAAATCTAGTAACTCCTTTGCCTATGCTGTATCCTAAGTAGGCTCCTTTCTGATATAGTACTATTCCAAGTGAACTATCCTTTCCCATTCCCCAAAGGCCAGAGAATTTGTTTATCACACTGTCTGCCTAAAATAAGCTATTCAATTTTTGTTCATTTTACAGAGGCACAAATTCTCTAGAAAAACACAATATTAAAAACATCAATAGGCCAAGTACAGTGGCACATGCTAGTAATACCAGCTACTTAGGAGGCTGAGGCAGGAGGATCACAAGTTCCAAGGCCAGCCTGGGAACTAAAAAGACCCTGTCTCAAAATAAAAAAATAAAAAGAGCCAGCTCAAGTGATCCCCAGTACCATGAAAAAACAAGCAAGCAAACAAAACACTAATAGTTAAAACTTTTGATTTCAAGAGATAAAACTCAACATCATTGGGCTTGAGCAAAAAAGGCATAGTTATTTGCTCAAGCAGTTTTTTTAAGAGCTTCCTTCATGCTCCACTGGATCCAAGTGCACAGGAGTAATTCTCTCCCCATCCATCATTCCCCATGTCTCATACATTAGCACAGAGCTTCCCTCAGAGACGGGCTCTCCCCACATGGTGGCTACTTCTCACTTACAATTAGCTAGCCTGAAGAAGAGAGACCCCTTTTCTACGATCTCCATCAACCAAATTCTCAGGGCTGGTCCCTGAACCACTGTGTTCAATGAATGGCTATCAGTCCCAGGAGTACATCTGTCTCATGTAAATGATGGAACTAAAGGTGGCAGAAAAGATGGCTCTCTAAAGAACATCAAAAAGCTGCTACCACAAGAGAAAAAGATCTTTAGAGAGCAAAACAAGATATTCAGAATAAAAGACAATAAAAACCAAAAAATTTTCCCACAAATAAGAAACACTTTGGAGGAAAATTTAAAAAAAAACAACATTTACATGATTACAAGTTGTGAAAGAATCTAAACTGAAGTCAGAAAAGCCTAGATTCAAAATCACCAGTTCTGTCACATCTGTGTGTTATTAATCCTTCTAGGTTCCTTCCTAAGTAAATAAAAAGGATACCATACTCTTTCCAGGTTTACTATACAAAGTAAATGACAAAATATGTTCCTAAACACATACCTGGCAAATATCTTCTATGAATATAAATAAAAGCTAATGTTTTCTGAAATAAATTGTAAATGGTCCCAGTTCTCCAACCCTAGTACCCTCCCACTAGGACTGGGGGCTCAATAGCAAGACTTGCTTTAGGTCAATGAGATATTAGCAGATATCATACAAGCAGAAGCTTTAAAAAGTGCTTCCTTATTTCTGTTTGTTTTGTGTACTTCCACCATGCTTTAGCAGGCCCAAGCTATCTTATCTTACTAAAGATTGAGAAGCATGATTTGGGCCTAGTTGCTCCAATCACCCCAATTTAACTGAACTTACATCAACTGGAGCAATTCCAGTCAAGATCAACAGAACCGACTAGTAAACACGCAGCTAACTACATGAGCAAGCCCAGCCCAGATCAGCTGAACTACCTAGACTTCTGAGTTCAATAAATACTTCTACTTATATGTCACTCAAGTCTTGTGATTGTTTAACATGTAACGTTATTGTGGTAACAAATAACTGAAACACCATCTTATGGAAAAGTCAAGAGAGAAAACTGTATACTTTTTTATGATATTAACAATATTAACAAAATAAAGTTTATTCCTATTATCATAAATGTACTACCAAAGCTGGGGTTGTGGCTCAGTGGTAGAGCACTGGCCTAGCACATGTGAGGCACTGGGTTTCATCCTCAGTGACACATGAAAATAAAAATATTATGTCCATCTAAAACTTAAAAAAAAAAAATTAATAAATAAATGTACTACCCAAGCACATTTTTAAACTGTTAGAAATGGAGAAGTAATTCTGACCTGTAAGAAAGTCTGTACGGCTTAATTTTTTTTTTTAAAGTCATGGACAACAAAGACCAAAAGAGACAAAATGGTTTCCATTATATCAAAATATAATTATATTCGAAATAAAATTCTTATGGAAGCAATGCAAATAATGGTGCAAAGAGAGCCAAAACTAGCTATTAAAAAAACACCTGAGCTGGGCCTAATGGTACACGAATGTAATCCCAGTGACTTGGGAGGCTGAGGCAGGAGGATTGCAAGTTCAAAGCCAGCCTCAAAAAAGGTAAGGCACTAAGCAACTCAGTGGACCACGTCTCTAAATAAAATACAAAATAGGGCTGGGGATGTAACTCAGTGGTTGAATGCCCAGAGTTCAACCCTGGTACTTTAAAAAAAAAAAAAAAAAAAAAAAACTTGACTGGATAGTGAATATCACATAATCTTGTCTAGTTCACTTTATTCTCTTTAACTATCATCACCAATTTTTTAAAATTTTTTTAGTTGTCAATGGACCATTTATTTTTATGCGACGCTGAGATTCAAACCTGGTGCCTCACATAAGCTAGGCAAGTGCTCTACCACTGAACTACAACCCTAACCCCACCACCACTGTTTTTTACTTTCAAAGTCATTTTGATCTCCATGAGCTTCTGAAGAAGACTGTTTCCCCAGAATAAAACATATATACATTTATTTTCAAAAATACACATACACACTTAAACGAAAAACTCAGTTTCTTAATTTGATGTAGATCCCAAAATAAAACAACTTATTTTACATGGATGAAAAGAAAAAAGAAAAGAGATATATGAAGTCGGAAAGAAAGCTAATGAAAAGCTGCATCATGCAAAAGCTAATTATTCTTGAAAGAACATTCCTGACAGAAACCTACGCAGTATTTTTGGACCAAATACCCAAAGATCCTATATATGCTGCCATCTAAGAACATATTTTCAACATCCAGTTTTAAAATATGCTGTTTATCTTATAATTCAACCAAATATAATAGCAACAGTATCCTTAGTATCTTCGTTTATACTTCTGCTTTTTGTTTGTTTTGTTTTGTTTTGTTTAACCCAGGGGCTCCTTATCACTGAGCAACATCCCTAGATGTTTTATTTTGAGATAGTCTCACTAAATTGCTTAGGGCCTCAGTGAATTGTTGAGGCTGTTGCAATCCTCCAGCCCCAACTGAGTTGCTGGGATTACAGGCATGTTCCACTGTGTCCTGCTATCCTTCTGCTCTTGAGTCAAGGAAACCAGAGATTGGCC